>NC_133372.1:26846794-27132867 GCF_049309525.1 Garra rufa | reverse complement strand
GTTGACGAGGGCACAGTTATGGAGGAGGAGGATTCCTGCTCTATTCTGGCGTCAGGTAGTGAGGATTGGACGAGCTCTGTGGACCTCGCTCCCCCCGCCCACGCTCCGTCAGGCTCGAGAGCTTCGATCGAGGCAGAACTGATGAGGATTCTGACACAGGCCACGGCGTGCCTTGGCCTCGAGTGGTCCTCACCGGAGCAGCCCGCTCATAACAGGTTGGACGGCTGTTTTCTGCCGAAAGGGGAACGCGCTTCGAGCGCGTGCAAACCAGCGCCTTTTCTTCCTGAGCTTCACGAAGAACTGGCTAAATCCTGGAGCGCCCCTTACTCAGCGAGAGTGCGCCCATCCTCTTCTCTAGCGTTCTCCACTGTGGACGGCGCCGAGAAAAAAGGATACCTCTCTCTGCCGCCTGTCGAGGAGGCGATAGCAGCCCACTTGTGCCCGCCCTCCGCTGGACGGCGTGCTAAGTCGACGCTGCCGTCTAAAGCATGTCGCCAGACGTCAAACCTGCACAGCCGCGCTTACACCGCCGCTGGGCAGGCAGCGTCAGCGCTGCACACAATGGCCACGCTGCAGGTTTTTCAGGCTGACCTCCTCCGAAGGATGGATGAGGAAGGCCCTGACGCGATTTGTGTGCCGGACCTAAGGAGCGCCACGGACCTCGCACTCCGCGCTACAAAGTCTGCAGCACAGGCCATCGGACGCAACATGGCTTCGCTCGCTGTAGCCGAAAGGCATTTGTGGCTGACGCTTTCGGAGATGGCTGAGTCTGAGCGCACCGCGTTCTTCGATGCTCCGCTCTCTCCCGCTGGCCTTTTTGGATCCTCTGTCAAGGACTTTGCAGAGAGATTCGCTGAGGTACAGAAGGCGTCCCAGGCGATGAGGCACTTCCTGCCGAAACGCTCCAGCTCTGCAGCCGGCCGTGTGAAACCGCCCGCGCAGAGCGCACGACCCCAGCCACAGCCCGCTGTTGCCGCTTCGCAGCGCCACCGAGCGCAGGGCGCGAGACCGCGTTCCCGCTCTTCTGGCCGCCGTCCCGCTGGTCGCGGCCCGAGACCCAGGTTGGATTTGAAACCTGAGCCTCCGAAGCAGTCCTAACAAAGCTAGGAAAAAGACGGTGCGCGAGTCCCGCTGTCGCCGGACCCCCACCAAAGGTATTTGCTTGTTCAGTTCCAAGTATTGTGACTGTTCCAGTGTATTTTGCAGCCAACAAACCGGCTCTGTCGCCCGTTTGCCTGTACTCAAAAGCCGTTCTCACGGCTACCCAGATAAATCCAAAAAAGAGTGTATTTTCTGGTGTCCCGGCCACGGCCGATGGTGTTTCACGTGTCAGAATGCCCACTCCCCAGTGCCCATTTCTACACATAAGCACACCCTGTCTAACAGGTCAAGCGCACATAAAATCGACTCGAATCGATTGCGCTTCACAACCGGCCACGGCCGATGGTGTTTCAAGTGTAGTCAAAATGCCCACTCAGTGCCCATTTCTACACACAAGCACAACATGTCAGACAGACCCTGCGCACATAAAATCGGCTCAGATCGATTGCGCTCCACAGGTGATAGACGTGCCCACTTTACAGTGCCCACAGACATCACATCACGCACGTCAAAAGGTTTCCGTAAAAGCGAAACTAACGTGCATGCAGGCGAACGGTGTTTGCAGTGTGTTAAATGTGCCTGTTGCCACACGACCACATCCACACACAGACATAATAGTTCCCGCTATCAGCGTGCCCCACGCCTCGAATGTCAGCACGTCTCTAGTGCCACAGCACTCCGAAACCACTCCGTTACGGATAGAACGGAGCGCGTTTCGTATTCAACCTCTAGCTATTCATGCAAACGCATGGGAAAAGCTTCCAGGGGTTTCGAAATGGGTGCTGGACATTATAAAAGGAGGCTATTCGCTACAGTTTCACCGACGCCCGTGCCGCTATACAGCGCGCGTCGAGACCACAATGCAGACAGAAGCAGCACAACTGCTTCGAGCCGAAGTGGCGAAACTATTGAGCAAAGGAGTCATAGAGCCCCTTTCTCAAGCTCAAAGCGAAGGAGGGTTGTACAGCAGATATTTCCTGGTACCGAAAAAAGACGGGGGTCACAGACCCATATTAGATCTAAGGCAACTGAACAAAGCGCTGGTGAAGCGTCGGTTCAGGATGCTCACGACCAGAAAAATCCTCGCGCAAGTTCGCCAAGGAGACTGGTTCGTGTCAGTGGATCTGAAAGACGCGTATTTTCAAATACAGATAGCGTCACGTCACAGGCGATTTTTGAGATTCGCCTTCGAGGGCCAGGCATATCAGTACACAGTCCTGCCGTTCGGTTTGTCCCAGGCACCCCGTACACTTACAAAGTGCATGGACGCAGCGCTCGTTCCTCTCAGACTGAAAGGCGTGCGCATACTGAACTATTTGGACGATTGGCTGATTCTAGCGCAGTCTCGCTCAGTGCTTGTACAGCATACGACCATGTTACTCGATCACCTCGAGAATTTGGGTCTCACAGTCAATTGGGCGAAGAGCTCCCTGTCCCCCAGTCAGAAAACTTCCTTCCTGGGCACAGAATTGGACTCGCTGTCAATGATAGCGCGGCTGTCATCACAGCGCGCAGCAGACATTCAGCGCACAGCGGGCTCGTTCCGCTGCGGCGCGTCTGTCCCGCTCAAAAAATTTCAGAAAATGCTGGGTCTCATGGCCTCAGCGTCATCAGTTCTGCAGCTGGGTCTGCTGCGTATGCGTCCACTGCAGTTCTGGCTGAAAGCGCGCGTCCCGCGTCAAGCGTGGGCGCCCGGTCGGCTTCGAATCACGGTCAATCAGAAATGTATCACAGCCCTGAAGCCGTGGAAAGCAGTCGACTGGTACCAGTCAGGTGTAAGCCTGGGGACTTTCTCGAGAGTAAAAGTGGTGTCTACGGACGCGTCAACCTCGGGATGGGGGGCTCTGCTCGAGGGCAGACCGTCTTTTGGCCAGTGGTCAGAACGGGAAAAGCTCCTACATATCAACTGCCTCGAAATGCTGGCAGTACAGAACGCGCTGACGCGCTTCTGTCCCCAAATAAAAGGAAACCATGTACTAGTCCGCTCGGACAACATGTCAGTGGTTTCCTATATAAATCGCCAGGGCGGTCTCAGGTCCAAAAACCTATACAGACTTGCAGAACGCCTCCTGGTATGGGCTCAGCGCAACCTGCGCTCGCTGAAAGCAGCGCATGTGCCGGGGCTTCTGAACATAGGACCAGACAGACTGTCCAGGAACAATGTTCCAGCAGGCGAATGGTCTCTACACCCACAGACAGTACAAATGCTGTGGAAAAAATTCGGCAAAGCGGAAATAGACCTTTTTGCGTCTCCGAACAACGCTCACTGTCAGGAATTTTACTCAAAAAGCAGAGACGCGCTGGCCCACGAATGGCCCCGCCGTCTTCTCTATGCTTTTCCCCCCATCTCTCTCCTACCTCAGGTGATAGAGAGGGTCAGGGAAAAAGGATGTCCAATACTGCTGATAGCGCCGTTTTGGGAAAACCAGCCCTGGTTCCCAGCGCTGATGCAGCTGACGAGCACCGCCCCGTGGCCGATACCAGTGAGGAGAGACCTTCTCTCTCAGGCCAGCGGCTCGATTTGGCACCCTCACCCAGAGCTGTGGTCCCTTCATGTCTGGGCCACCAGCGAATATATGATGAACTCCCAAAAGGAGTATTAAACACGATCACGCAGGCTAGAGCCCCTTCTACGAGACGGCTCTATTCCTCAAAATGGTCAGTGTTTTCGGGCTGGTGCGCAGCCCGCGGCTTGTCACCCACTAACTGTGGTGTGATGGAGGTGCTTTCCTTCCTACAAGAGCTGCTGGACAAGGGCAGAACCCCGTCCACGCTCAAAGTCTATGTGGCGGCTACAACGGCGTTTTCGAGCGCAACGTTAGGTCAGTCAATAGGAAGGAACGATTTAGTTATTCGCTTCCTGAGGGGAGCTAGAAGACTAAATCCCCCCAGACCTCCCTCAGTCCCCGTATGGGACCTTTCTGTGGTACTAGAGGCCATGAAAGGCGGACCATTCGAGCCTCTGCAGACGATTGATTTGAAATACCTGTCTCTTAAGACTGTGTTTCTGCTGGCTCTCGCTTCAGTGAAGCGCATAGGGGATTTGCACGCACTCTCTGTGAGCGCGACGTGCATGGAATTTGGACCTAATGACTCTAAAGTCATACTCAAACCCAAGCATGGTTACGTTCCAAAATCACTCAACACACCGTTCAGGGCACAGGTCATCGCGCTGTCAGCCCTACCGGTCAATGATGAGGAAACGGACGCGAACCTCCTATGCCCAGTCAGGGCATTACGAGCTTACGTGTCTCGCTCGTCTGCTTTTAGACAGACAGATCAGCTTTTTGTTTCGTTTTACGGGCGCCCAAAGGGACTGGCCGCTTCGAAACACAGCCTATCCAGATGGATAGTTGATGCTATTGCGTTGGCATATGCTTCCAAGGGCAAGCAGTGCCCGCTAGGTGTCAGAGCACATTCCACGAGGGGCGTGGCCTCGTCGTGGGCTTGGTCGAGTGGGATTGCCTTACAAGATATTTGTACGGCGGCGGGCTGGGCCTCTCCGTCTACATTTATAAGGTTTTACAACCTGGAGGTTCCCGCCTTACAGGCCAGACTGCTGTCAGTCTAGATATTCAGTGTTGTCTGACCTGATTTATCAGCTCGAAATGCTGCGTCTACTGAGCACAGCTCTAGGGTCGACAGTGAAAGTAATAGCAGCACAATATGTGTCTGGGCAAACTGTGTGATGACCCTTATTCTTACGTCAGCTCAGGCCGTAACCCCGCCCTGTATGTACGTTTACTCAGCGTCTGAGTGACGCTGCACTATGTGGAAGAGTGCGGCGTTGCCCCTCCCTCTTCCCCGGACTCCCTGTGAGTTCTATAGGTGATTATGAACTGTATGAACCCCGGGCTTTCGCCCTTGGGTCTTTGGTGTCAGATCTCAGCATGCACGGCGTTTTACACTGGGTCCCCTAGCGTAAGATACTTCTTACGCAGTACTCGTTCCCTCTAGTAAGAGAACGTACTCGGTTACTTACGTAACCTCGGTTCTCTCTAGAGAGGGAACGAGTACTGCGTATCTTGCCGTGCATGCGCACGCTCTGGTTGCTTTGATGATGAAAAACCAGATAATAGCTGCCTATGAGCGATATTTATAGGCCTAGACCACGCCCTTTTAGGCGGGAAGCTACGAAAAGGGCGCGAAGCGACGCAAAGGGCGCGAAATGCCCCCATTGGATCTGGCGTCGCGTCAGGCCTCGCTCTAATAGGCTGCTGCAGTTGCCGCAGAGCAGCCAATAGGCGCGCAAGCTGTTTCGCCTATGTCTGTATGCTGCTGCAACGCGCTTTACATTATTTCAAAATTAAGGATAATTTTTGGCTTCAATATCTCGCAGAAAAGGATTTTCCCCTAGCGTAAGATACTTCTTACGCAGTACTCGTTCCCTCTCTAGAGAGAACCGAGGTTACGTAAGTAACCGAGTACGTTTTGTTGTATGTGGAGAGGATAACCGTAGTTGTATCTCAAATGATATAATGCACAATATGCACTTATACTATGCACTATATTATACTATCTAGTGTATGAAGCGTATATGGTTACTTAAAACATTGGAGATATGATAAACTTAGGAAACCTGCAACAGTTAAGTTTCACTTTATTCAGTTAAATAACTGCATCATTCGGGCATTTAAAATGCATTTTGTTTTGGAATAAAATAGCACAGAATTGTGCACAAGTATGCAAATTGGGACGCACTTAAGGTTTTATTTTCTTCTGGAAAGATCCTCTTGCAAAATAATATCACGTGTGCCTCTGACTCTGAATATGGCAAGCCGTTATAGCCTAAAATAATCCCAGTTTTACTTGTCATAATAGCATTTTTACTAGTAACAATTTAATTAGACAGTGCTACAATTACATTCTACTAACAATGATAATTACAGAGCTCTATAATTCAATTATTACTAGTAACAATTCCAATTAGAGAGCTCTACAAATCAGTTTTTACCAGTCATACGTCTATTAATGTCCATTCATTTTTATTTACAGAGTTCTGTAACAATTTTTTTTCTATTTTTACTAGTTACAGAGCTCTCCAATTCAATTCGTACTAGTAACAATTGACCCTTCGCAAACAGCTTGATTGACAGGCGAAATGACCAATTATAACATTTTGTCTGACAAACAAAATCAGACAGGAGAGTAGATTAACTTTGGTGGACTTAAGCTTGAAAAATTGTGAGTTTTCCGCATACTTTCTGATGAGCATTTATGTTTATTTCAAGTAAGTAAGAAATTGGTTTATGATTGATTTACGTGTCGATTGATCTAATGAGGCAATACAGTGAAATTTCAAGACACATTAAAGAGCCACAAAATGGTATTTATTGTTAAAAAAATGTTTTAGTAAAAATGCTATTACAGAACTCAGTAATACCCTGGGTATTAAGACTTGTTTGGCATAATTTAATAAATGATGTCTCTTACTAAAATATGTAGTAGAAAACCTATGAAAGATTTACATTATTTTAAAAATCCACATCATTTTATACATAATTTGGACTAGAGGGCACCAATATTTTGATTACATAGAACGGTTGTACTCTGTGTGGCACGAATGATTTACATGTTAAGGCAACGCAAAGACGCAATCGACCTCCCTGCAGCGCAAATGCCACGATTTGCATGAATGCCATGGCGCGAACTGAGCCTTTCAGGCGTTTGACGCGCATAAGCCGTGATTTGTTAAAAATAATAAGTTAAAAAATCTGAACTGTGGCGAAAATCCGCACCTTGTTAACCAATCAGGAGCTTGCTTTAGTAGTGATGGAGGCAGAAATCTGAAACAATGGATGACAAAAAATTATCATCGCTGACATCATTTATGTTATATTAAACTATACAAGTCTTAATATTTAGGGTGCCCTTTAAAGATATGTTTGATTTCAGAGCCCTGTAATGAAATTAAAGAGCTCTCTAATTGTAACTGTAACTAGTAAAAATATTGATTTAGAGAGCTCTCTTGCCATTAGTTAGCCTGGGTTTCCCCATGCTGGAAACCATGGACCAAATTTTCACCTTAGATAGGGAACCAATCACAGAACGGGGAGAAAGCAGCAAGACGATGACGCCTTCTATGTGACTCACCGAAGCAGTTTGTTTATAAATATGGATCCAGCATGGCAGCAGACGCGAAGTTATCTTTCGATGCAGCCTTAGATAGTTACACACAAGGCCGTTTCTCAATACCAAGTACGCAAAGTTCGGACTTGCGTCCTTCGTAGTTCGGACTTGGAAGTTTGACTTGGGAGTACGAACTCCCGAGGACGTGAGGATTCAAGTCCTGCAATTCTGCAAATGGAACAGCAGTGTACTTGATAACGTCAGTCAGCTCGCCTTTTCTACTCCGGTTATCTTCACTGCTTCACTGTATGTATTTACAATAAGACGAAATATGATATCAACCACCTCTGCCTCTTTTCGTTTTCATTTAAACATATTAATAGCTGCAAAATCGTAGTTCAGGGAATGTACAACATTACAGTGAAACAAAATATTTTATATCAAACAGCATTGCCTCTTTTCCATTTAATTTAATGTTAAACATATTAATAGCGACAAAAAAGTGGTTCATGCAACGCGTTACAAAACAATAATTACAATAAAAGGAAGTGATATCAAACACCACTGCCTCTTTGTTTTCTTCAAAATATAAACCACAACTCTCTTTTCGTACTCATTTTGAAAATAATAAACATAATGTGATTTAAGCTATATTTGCACTGTGTATAATACATCTTTACTCTATGTATAATAAAATGAAACATGACGAGCACAACTCTGCCTTTTTTGTTAAATGTCAGTTTTAATGAACAATATTAGCCATTATAAAAGTGTAAGTATAAAGTATAAGAGACTTATGTAATAGGAAATAAAGACAAAGACAATTCGGTCAAATGGATGCTAAAAAGTCAGCGTTGAATTACGATTGATAAATAATTAATGAAGCATAACTTTGTCCTCAGTCAAAACTCTTTGTCTTCTTCCTTGTCGAATTTCTGTCGCTCTACGTACGTCGTCTGGTATAATTGAAACGATTGGCTATGAGCTACGCACAGGCGCATTCGATAAACATTCGTAGCGCCCAATAAACGGCTCTGGGCATTCGTAAACCACATCTCAAATACGAGAAAAAGAACGTGGTTTGGCGTTAGCCAGGCTAGCCATTAGTAGCATACTATTAGGAATTTAATTATAGACTAGTACGACTAGTAACACTGGGAATATTTTAAGCTAAAATGGCTTGCCATAATGCTAGGAAGCTGAAAGTTGGATATATTTCAGCAAACCTGTTTGTTTTTTTTTACTTGCGGTAAATAAACAAACAATTACAATCCGAAACGTTCGCCTGAGATAATCATAGCAACATTAACCGCTCCAATCTCTTGGCATAATAGTAAAGCTGTCATTATTTATAACTTAACTGTAAACTTATAGGCTATACAGTATTATAGGCTACATATATCCCAAAACATTTTGCTTACAAATCGATCAGTGTTCAAGATTTTTTATGTAGTGCGTTGCAACTAAATGCTACAACGACCCGATTGCTATGCGGTACAGTGCATATTTTACAGTGCGATGCTGTACCAGAGGCGTTTCAAATAGGGCGTTTATGTTTCTCCTCCATTCATTTGCAGAGAGGAGACGGCTCAAATCTACATAAAGAGCAGTAGGCGGTGCAACAGCGAAAGACTCTCAATTTTAATGCACGGTGACAACGGGCTGTTTTTACCGTGGAAATAACAGTTTATTAGTACAGTACGTTACTCTGTTGGGTGGGTAAGTTTGTTTGTTGTTTTTGAGCTATAACTTTTAAAGTGGCTTTTTTGTATGAATCTGTGGTTTTCGATGTTGCAGGTCCCCACCCCTCATTTTGCACGGAAGAAATGCTTTGACAAACTGTAATCTCTGAATTGTAATGCAAACGCGCACTGCATCGCAAACTACATTAAATAAGTGCATGAGTTGCATAATTTCACACGTAATTTTGGACTTGTTTGTTGTAAACAGGGCAGCTCAGCAAGGAAATGGCCAAGTTATTCCGGGCTGTTATCATGGGTCCACCAGGCTCGGGGAAGGGGACCATATCGGAGAGGATCGCGCACAATTTCGGCCTTAAACATTTGTCCAGTGGAGACTTTGTTCGAGAAAACATCGCTGCGAAAACTGGTGCGTGCTTTTCTAAAATATCCAAACTTTAGGTTTTTCCTGGAGGCTGGTTTTCTCTGGAAACCCTGTCGATGCCAACAAATGCTAGGTAGGCATCTCGCTAGGTTTTGAGACACGCAGCCACTGTAAACATATGAAGGGGCGTAACCACGGTTGAGGTTTATGTATTAAGATTACTGAGTAATCGATTGTTTAACGCCAACATTTGGTCCTCCTAAAGTGGTTAGTACACCCTCGGGCGTCATTTTGTTTGAGTTCATGTGAGGTAAATGCCTTAAAAAGTTGCCATGCTGGCAAGATGCCACTCCACATTTCAGATTTATTGCACTGTTGCCGTGCCTACATCTCCTATTAAGACTTCAGCTGGCAGTCATACGTATGAAAGACAGGGCAATTTTCATACTAATTAACATATTGTATGCTAATTAACACTTTAGTTAGAGTAGACTTTTTATTTAGCTCAGTAAAGTTAGACTGGCTGGTGGATCCTTTTAATAAGCATTAGGTTTAAAATAATTTAACATTTCTTTAGCCATTTATACTAAATATGGGACCCTGTAATTTTTTGAAATTGGGATTTATAAATTAACTCAAAGCTGATTAAATAAGCTTTCCGTTGATGTATGGTTAGTTTGGATATGCTAATATTCAGCCAAGATACAGCTATTTAAATATCTGAAATCTGAGGGTGCATAAAAGCGTTTAAAGTTGTCCAAATGAAGTTCTTAGCAATGCATATTACTAATCAAAAATAAAGTTTTGATATATTAACAGTAGAAAGTTTACAAAATGTCTTCATGCAACATGATCTGTACCTAATATCCTAATGTTTTTGGCATAAAAGAAAAATAGATAGTTTTGATCCTTACAATGTATTTTTGGCTATTGCTACAAATATACCTGTGCTACTTAAGACTGGTCCAGGGTCACATTTTTAATACATTAGACTTTAAAGCTGACTAAGCTACCAAAGAAATACACTAAAAATACACAATAGTTGTTCCAAGCCATCCATGTTTAGTTTTTAGTTGTAAAATGTTTTAATTTGCCCAGTGGCATTAGGACTTTTTATCATTATTTTGCCATTTTTATGATTGTAGATAAAATTCTAAATTAAATATTGGGAATCAGTGTCTCAATAATCTCAGGTGACTGCTCTAATCTATTATATGATTAACTCTTTAGTAGCTGGTTAAAAATCATATGATTAATAATTGATCTATCTCAGTTAAAGTTTATGTGTGCAAGGGTCAGTTTTTTTAATTTAGATATATACATCAACCGAAAGCTGAAAAATAAGCTTTCCATGGATGTGTGGTTTGTTAGGATAGGACAATATTTGGCTGAGATACAATTATTTGAAAATCTGAGGGTGCAGAAAACAAATCTGAATATTGAGAAAACCCAAATAAAGTTCTTAGCAATGCATATTACTAATCCAAGAGTAAGCTTTGATATACTTACCATAGGAAATTTACAAAACATCTTCATGGAATATTTGGACTTAATATCCTAATGATTTTTGGCATAAAATAAATTATTATTTTTTTTGACCCATACAGTGTATTGTTGGCTATTGCTACAAATATCACATATCCAGGGTCACATAAATAAAAGAATGTTAGTTGCTTTTACTCTTAGAGAAACATTATTGAAAACAGCTTATTAAAGATATGTGTAAAACCATAAGTATAATGATTACTATGAAAGATAAGTGTTCCATTCATTGTCTTTTTTGCAGAGGCTGGTGTTCAAGCTAAGACGTATATAAAAAAAGGATTGCTGGTACCAGACCATGTCATGACACGTCTTTTGCTGCCCAGATTGGAGGAGATGACCAAATACAGCTGGTTGTTAGATGGTATGTTGATAAAGCTCATTTAATACTTAATCCTTTTGTTATATTATTTTAAATTTGTTTTGGACTAAATTAAATGTCTTGAGGGGAAGTTAAACTTTCATTTCTTCATTTGTCAGAAACTCAAAACAATCTGTAGCGTTAGCAGTTTTAGGAAGTAAGCTAAGAGCATTGAAAATATGTTGCCTTTTCTTTTCTATTTTCATTTAATCAATTGATCACTGATTTGTGAGACCAGACAGACAAGCTGTAACAGCTGCTAGCTTAGAAAGTCAAAGTCTGTAGCTCCCAATATAGAATGATAGGATATCAAACATTGACTCAAAAGATGTGCAGCGTGACTTACAAAACAGGATGCACACATTAAAGCTGAAACTGCAAAAGCTAATCCTAAAGCTTATTATTAAAGTAGACTAACAAAAAAGTAACAGAAATAATGAAAGCAGGTCCCCTGCTAGCATTTCTATAATGATACAAAGCACCGTAATACCCCGCACCAGATAAGGATGTGGTATTGCAAAACTTGACGTTTAGGCATACTTTAGTTATGAAAATGTTGCAACGAAAGAGACATTTCCAAATAGTATTTATTTATAACCTTCAGCTGATAGCGTACAATGTAATAATCAAATAAGATAAGATAAGAGGAAATGTAATGTGACTCATGTGAATAATCCTTGCACATGTATTCAAGTATTAGAAGTCATTTTGTGCACTTACATTTCAGGTTTCCCTCGAACACTTGCTCAAGCTGAAGCACTAAACAGTGCCTGTGATCTGGATGTAGCCATTAACCTCAACATCCCCCTGGAAACACTGAAGGAAAGGCTGCGACATCGATGGATACATCCACCCAGTGGAAGAGTGTACAATATGTGCTTTAATCCTCCTCGTGTCCAGGTGAACATTTCAGTCTTTTAGCTAACAGGGAACATTCTCAGAACTCTGGGTAATGTTCTACAAAGGTTCTCTCAAAGTTACAAAACGTCTTTAATAATGTTCTTAAAATGTTGGCACAAAAATGTTATTTTTACATTCTCCATGTAACTTTTTTTTTATATGAAATGTTTTACGTTTGGAGGTTTAAGGTTTTTTCTGTTTCAGAATGTTCAGAGACCTTTCATAAGTAACATTACCATAATGTTTGCAGAATGATAAAATTGAACGTTCCCTTAACGTTCATGTTTTTAAAAACATTTTGAAAATTTAGAAAAAACATTAGCAAACAATCTTAGAACATATTTTTGGTTACTGGGTATGTAGTAACATTAAAATAGTTAAAAGTTAGAAGGTTATAAGGGATTAATGAATGTGAAAACAAATCTCCATTGACTTCTATCATTGTTTCTCTAAAGGAAACCATACTATTTAAACTTATACTACTCAGTTGTACTCCTGATTTCTAAAGAGCAAGCATTTCTATGCACTGGAATGATTTGGACAGCAGGGCAGCATCAGAAATACGCTGGTAACCTGCAGCTGTTATCTTAAAGGGGTCATCGGATGCCCAGATCATCTTTAGGGTCTTAATGAAAAGTCTATAAGATACTTTGGTTAAAAATTCTCAATAGTAGTGTAAAAAAAAAAACCACCCTTTTACCTTGTCAAAATCAGCTCTGCAAAAAATCGCCTATATGAACTCGTCTGTCACACTCACGTCACATGTGGCTGTGTAAGCAGCGCAACGTATTTTAAATGTATTTTATTTTTAAGGCAATGTTTTAAATAATTGTGTTCTTGTATGAATTATTATAGTTTTTACAGTAGACTATTATTTCTTGCCATTTATTAAAACTCTGGTAACGGTATCGAATTTGGATCGGTCATGCATCACCGATATCCGATCCATTCAAAAAGCTTGGATCGGCGTCGATACCGATCCAGAGTATCGGATCGATGCAACTCTAATAATAAGGTGACCCTCACAAATGTAAAAAATGCCACTGGAGGCAAATATTGCCCTGAGCCTGATCTGGATAACTCCCTGGGCACTGTACCTACCACTAAACTAGGCAGTGGATTAAGACACAAATGCGTGAATTGTATGTTCACACTGAGTAACACAGTGAGACTGAAACATATTCTTCAAATAGAAACCACTAAATGCTTCTGCGTAGTAGAATTTAAATTTTCCATTTTAAACAACAATACCCTTATAAAATTCATCCACCTTCTTGCAGAGTTAATGCTGCGTTCCAGGCAGGTTTTTAAGCTCGTAAATCACGACTTCAAAACAAGACTTACGACTTTGTAGCATTCCAGGCAAGTCACCCCAAACTGCATGAGCGCATGAATTATTATTACATTATTATTCATTTGTTTGCAACGTTATATTGTCCCAAAGTCTATTTTTTCACTGCGTACCACTTGCATAAACACCGCACTCGTAGGTGCTGACATAGTGGTTTCGCGGGCTATGTCACGTCAGAACTCGGAACTGGCAGTACATCGATCTAGTACGAGTTCACGAGTGGGAAATCACGGGTTTGACTGCAGTTCGGGTGCACTTTCACGGGTAGAAGCTTGGAAAAACACGAGTAACGGGTTGCCTGGAACGCGGCATTAGTTCCAGTGTTAAAGACCCCCTCTGAACCAGCTAATAAAGGTCATTGAAATTGCTTCAAAATTACAACCAGGTGTTAGAAACAAGTTTGGACCTAAACTCTGGCACTCTAGGAGTAGGACTTGGTACACCCCTGTTGTACATGGTTTATTTCACAAAAACTTGAACGTTTTTTGCTGAATTACACTGCTAGCTGTGTCATCTCTTTCATTAGCACTTAATAATAGTTGATGCAAAAATGAAAATTTGCTCACCCTCAGACTATCCAAAGTGTAGATGACTTCATCGGAAAAGATTTTGAGAAATTGCATCAGCGTGCTCAGGAATGGATTCTCTGCAGTGAATGGGTTGCACTGTAATGAGAGTTCAAACAGCTGATAAAACATCATAATAATTCACAAGTAATCCGCTGTATGTTTGTAATAAACAAATACATCACGTTTTCAGGGCTAATATTCAAATTTGAAGGGGATCAAAATCTTTCGTCGAAGTTGTCCTCAAAACAAAACAATACCCGTTCTTGTCTTAGGACAACTTTGAACTTTTTCTGATCCACTTCAAATGTTGACTACTGTATGAGTCCTCTATCCATAATATTGCACAAGTTAGAACAGCCCCAAACAGTTCTGAACAAATATGTTGGTGGATGAGAGGATGACGGGGATAAACGTTTTCAATGGAAGAAGCATTACAATCTTTCTAACAGTTTTACTAATTTCTGGTGTGTTTACAGGGGATAGATGACATCACAGGAGAGCCATTGATTCAACAGGAGGATGACAGACCAGAAGCCCTAGTGGCCAGACTGAGACACTACAAAGATGTTGCCAAACCTGTCACAGACTTTTATAAGTAAGCTCATAACACATTCATAGGATTTACCTCACATTTTAAATTGCAAACTAAATCCCACCCAGTGTGCTTATAATTATACTTCTATCAAAGCAATGCAATTCTGTGCATCTTTGAAGGGCTAAAGGCATCCTGTACACATTCTCGGACACAGAGACAGATCGGATCTGGCCGAACATCAGCACACTTCTCAGCACAAAGATCCCCGCCATCCAAACAGATGCTCGGTGTGCTTCAACTCACTGAGAAAATCCTCTTTCAGTCTTATATCAAAGATAACGATGTGGATTCATCTCAGAGGAATTACTGGTCGACCACATTTGGTTTCCAAAGATTCCATGCTAGTCTTTATCATTTATCATCTTTATCAAGATTTATCATTGTAACTCATCCATTGGTAGTATAGTATTGTTTTCATAGTGCTAGTTTGGTTGTTTCAGTTCCTGAAAAGATTTCATACATTTAAAAGACATTTAGCATTGGCTGGAATCTGGAAATCAGTCAAGGTAAAATTCAACTTATATCTTACAAGTACAATAGTTGTACAAGAGTGTTAATGGTTCCTAGAATTCAACTCAAGAGTGTACAAATTTACGGCAGATGTGATTAAATCGCATATGAATAATGAAGGGTAGACGACTGTAACCTTGTAAGTAAATAAGACACTGAACCGTTTAAGCATTCCAGTGAGATTTAATTATTTCTGAAGGGGCTTTACTTTATATCATCTTTGTCTGTGATGTTTGCTTTTTTATATATTTCATAGTAGTGTTATCATGCTACTATACACCATAAAAATGCTTTAAATATTGTGTGTGTTTTACAAGCTCTATAATCCAAATATGCCACATATGCCTTGGAGAAGAACAATTTCTTGATCTGATGAAATGGCTTTTGTGAACACCAGGCCTTATTCTTTGAAATACATTGATACAGTGTTTAACTGTTTTTAAAAATCAATGCAATGTGAGTAATGGCAATATATAAGTACAATGTGATAAAATAATCATATACAATATCAGATATGCTTTGTGCTTCAAACACGGCCTTCTTTTGTAAATATTGCTCAGCATTGCATTTTAGGAGCCATATCTGAAAGAACCATTGATAGAAAAGAATCTAATAAGGTTACAAGGCTATGTATTGTACCCATTTAATAACTGACTGTGTTCAGCCAGAACAACAGTGACTTTTTTATATAGAAGATTAAAGCACAGATCTATCAAAACCACAGATTAAATTGCAATTAGATTACTTTTTTTGTCCCCAAAACAGAGACGCTAAAGGTGTGCTATAGATATCAACCTAGTTTTATTTCTCTGTTTCTTTTATTCTTTCTTGCTTTGCTTTCTCTCTTCCATGTTCTGTTTTAGTTTGTCTGTCTTACATACCAGACAATAAGGAATAGAAAAAACACTCAAAATATATTCACACCTTCTTGTTGTGCAATACAAGAATTTACATGTTTGAGCTTTCCTTGTTTCCCCAAAGAAAATAAACTTATTTTCTCAGAAATGTTGAGTGTATTCTTGTGATTCGAAACTCTACAAGTGGCA
This sequence comes from Garra rufa, assembly GCF_049309525.1. Lineage (NCBI taxonomy): Eukaryota > Metazoa > Chordata > Actinopteri > Cypriniformes > Cyprinidae > Garra > Garra rufa. The sequence continues at coordinate 27,116,759 of NC_133372.1, read as the reverse complement.
AAATACAAAAACGTCTTCTCAACACATTAAAAACTTCATACATATAATGATAAGCAGTGTTACTTTTAAAAGTAATGCATTACAAAATCAAGCTACTCTCTAAAAAAAGTAACTAATTACATAACTTAGTTACTTTTTATGGAAAGTAATGTTACTTATCGTTACTTTTGCATTATTTTTAAAATCTGTGCAGGGCTTGCTTGTTTGTTTTTAATATAAAAAGTTATATTTTTGGCAAATGTAAAAACCTGTTCACACCAAAAGCCTCAGGCTTAGAGAAAAGTAGATCGCAGAAGAAAAAATGCCAACTCTTTAGCAATAAAAAAGGAAAACCAATGTCCCATTATCTTGAGTAATTTTTGCTTATTAGTATGGATTGATTGGATCATCGAAGGTCGGCAGCAAAGACATTAGTTAATAAAATGGGATTAAATACAAAGGATATTTGTATTATGTAACATTTAATATTGCAAGTTTGTGTGTTCAATTTCACTATTTTTATTCATTTTGAGGGATACTGTAACTGTTTTTTGTGAGTGAGATGAATTAATGCATGTTCTTATTTAACATCTTACTTATGATTTCTCTTAATATGGGGACAAGACAGCTTTTAATCAATAAATGGGGGGAAAAGTAGCTGGAGTTAGTAACTCCAGTTACTTTTCCTCCCCATTTATTGATTGAAAGCTCTCCTGCCCCCATATTAAGAGAAATCATAAGTAAGATATTAAGTAATATCTATCAAGTAACATCTGTCAAGCAAGATATTTTCTTGTCAACTAAAAAGTAATGCGTTACTTTACTAGTTACTTGGAAAAACTAATATTGCGTTACTTGTAATGCATTACCCCAAACACTAATAAAGCCACTAAAGTCAACATTTACTCAACAAGCTAATTGATAATAGCACAAATCTTCTATAAAGAAATATAGACCTATATATACAGCTACATTTTTAGAAGTAGTATAGCTTTCTGCGGGATAAAGCGTCTTACGTAAAAGCGACGTGGCATCTGACCAGCTGTTTAGGCTGCCTATGGTTGTTGTACTCAGTGGGTGGAAAGCTGTGGCCGAGGCCCGAGGGGCTGCTCGTTTATATCTAATACCGTTTACAAATCCTACTACGGCGAAGGCTTGCCTTATTAATATTGATAAGGCAAAATAACAGACGCTCCCAAAGCGGTTGGACGTTCCAGGAAGTTTACAGTGCAACGTCACTATCATCTAATTAATATTCATGAGCTCAGTCTCAGCCATAGTACCAGATACCATCTGCGTCTGTGGTCTGGCATCACGGAAGTCCCGAAACGTAATAAAACAAGGAGCTTTTTGCTAAGCGGTGTCACAGTTCGACACACAGATAAAATTATAATCAACCTTCGTATAAAAACAAAACAAAACAAAAAAACTCAAGTATGACAGTTTAATAGCCTGTCACTTAAAATAATACCACGCACGCACAACAAATCAGCGATAGATTCGATTCCAATTCAAAAATCCGTTCCGTGCTTTCCTAAATATGAACGGTTCTGTGCATGTTTTGTACAGTTGGAATAATTAAACATTAAAACACGATATATGAAATAAATAAATAAATAAATATGTTTACAAAACTAGCTCAAATTGACGGTCGGCTGTGGATTTGGCTTGAGGGCTTTGATTCGATGATGCTGAAGTAGTTCTACATCCCTGCTTCAAGTATCAGTTCGTGCGCTTATTCAAAACGCAGCACGATTCGCTGGGACAAGCGCCAATCTGACCTTTGACAGCTAGCGAATGACAAATGAAAGGTCAGCGTTTCTGACATCAGCTGGGGCATCGGAGAATGAGAGACAGTGCATCGAAAGGTAGGAGGAAAATGCTGTTTATAAACCACTGAATGTGTTTATTTTTAGTAGCTGCAGTCATTCAGCACTGAATGAGACACCGTCGATGTTACATAGTGAATTGTTATTAATATATAGCTAAACCGTCGTGCTTGTCGTGATGTCATAATGAAGGTTGGATTTTCATCCTTATCTGCATAGCAAAAGAAATACTACGTTATATGTAGGGTTTTGCTCGCTGTGGTCTTCATCATGTAAACATCGCTGCAGCATAATATCGCATTCGGACATTTTTAATATGACGACAGGCCGGTTTTATGAAGGAATAACCTACATGAGTCACGACATGCAAAGCAGATCAGCTGATCGGACGCGTTTCGAGACTGATGCATAGTAGGTGATGGTTTAGTAATCATCATCGCTTACTATCAGCTGTTTTTTATTTTGATGAACCGAGATTTCGACATGGCCTTGCTAGAAAATCCAGTTTTATGATTTTAGATGATTTGCAGCATGGTAGATGGTTTATAGCTCGTTTAATATTGGGATATTAGCAGGTGCAAACTGGCATTTGGTCCCCAAAAAAAAAAACAACAAAAAAAAAAAACAGCTTAAGATGTTTTGATCTTTATTTGTTATGATTTATGTATTTATTACTTACGTATGTATGTAAATATGTATGTAGCTGGGTAGCTTAGCTTTTCCAAGATTCTACATGAAGCAGATGCACCATGTAACAGCTGAGGCCAGCTAATGATCATCTATATGCTCTAAAACACAATATATTGAATATATATTAATATACCAGCCAGTTTTACTTTTTTTAAGAAGTCTCTTCTGCTTACCAAGCCTGTATTTATCTGATCCAAAGTACAGCAAAACGGTCAATTTTTTTTACTATTTAAAATGACTGTTTTCTATTTGTATTTATTATAAAATGTTATTGTTCCTGTGATTTCGAAGCATCATTACTCCAGTCACATGACCCTTCAGCAATCATTCTAAAATCAATTCAAAAACATTTATTATCATGTTGAAAATAGCTGAGTACATTTTTAAGGTTTCTTTGATGAATAGAAAGTTCAGAAGAACAGCATTTATATGAAATAGAAATCGCATTATAAAACATTATACTGACTTCAAGCTTTTGAGTGGTATACTGTTACAAAAGCTTTTTATTTCAGATAAATGCTGATCTTTCTATTCATCTAAGAATCCTGAAAAAAATGTACTCCGTTGTTTTAAATATTGATAATAATAATAATAATTAAAAAAAATGTTTCTTGAACAGCATATTAGAATGATGTTTGAAGGATCATGTAACACTGAAGACTGATGAACACTAATGATGCTGGAAATGTAGCTTTGATCACAGGAATAGATTACATTTTAAAATATATTTAAATAGAAAGCAGGTATTTTAAATAGTAAACAATATTTCACAATATTACTGTTTTTGCTGTATTTTGGACCAAATAAATGCAGGCTTGGTGAGCAGAAGAGACTTTTTTAAACATTAAAAATCTTGGCAAGGAACAGTATTAAACACATTCAGGACAAGTAAGAAAAAAAAAATCAAATAATTAACCTGGTGTTCGGTTGCTCGTGTTTATTCTGCACAGTATTACTGTTAGTTTGATCCACTGATAAACAATGATTAAATCCACTCTTCTTTCATTTTAGAAAAAGTAAATGGCACAAAATTATTTAACCTCATCTGATCCATCTTTTTAAACAAAATTTGATCAGTAACGAAGAAAGTGCCATGCAGTTTAGATTGCTTTTAATGTGAAATCTATAATAGACTCAAAGTCAGCTGACAGTTTAAAAGGTTAAGGGAAATCCCTCACATTATAATGGAGCTGTGCAGAAGGGTGCACTCCCTGCCTCTGTTGCCATGGACGCAATATTGCATGACCACACAGTCTCATCTTAGAATGTTTCTCATGGCTGATGATATCACATATTGAGCTAAAGCAAAGTCCCTTTAAGGGTATTCTATAGTCTTTGGCTAAAGTTATCCAATAAGCCTATTATGTATTAAGATCTATCAGTTTAATCTATAAGGTGTCATAAAGGGTTAATGCAACCTAAGTAACTTTTTAAGCAAGCCATTACAATTTACGTTTTCATGTTAAAAATTAATCCAGACCCAGCCATGAATCCAAGTCCACTTCATTCAGCCGACATATTAACCACTGAAGGTGATCCGTGAATCACCTTCAGTGCATGAATGGTGTTGTGATATTCATTGTAGTCTTATGATGTACAGTTGCCGGTTTGTGAATATGTCTTTGAAACATATTAGAGAGAGAGAGAGAGAGAGAGAGAGAGAGAGAGAGAGAGAGAGAGAGAGAGAGAGAGAGAGAGAGAGAGAGAGAGAGAGAGAGAGAGAGAGAAGAATGCTTATTTTCTCCAGGCTTGCTTTTTAGACAGGTATAAACTGCTAGATCTTGCTCACTGCAGGTGACAGGTTACAGTCCTTGATCACAAAGATCACAAGATGTGTTAAAAAACAACCTTGTGTGAGTGTAAGATTAACTCCTAGACAAGTCCTATATGCTTTTCTGGAAGCCTGTTTCTGGCAGGCAATAAAATATATATATATATAATGATAAAAAAGGTAATATTAATTTTTTCCCTCAAATTTGTGAGATATAAATTCAGAACTGTGAGATACAACATTTTTTTTTTACTTGCAATTATGAGTTTACATGTCACAATTTGAGATACAAACTCTCTTCATCCTGTGAAGCAAGCTTTAAAAAAAAAAAAGTAAAGTAAAAGCTGATGAAAAAAAAACTTTTTTTAATAAATGTGCATATGCTTACCATTTTTTTAGCTGCTGATTTTCACTGAAACACTAAAATAACAATATTGACATTCTCAAGCCCTTAAAAGAGTACACTCTAAATAATGCTGGGTTAAAACAACCCAACTTGGGTTGTTTGGCAACCCAGCGCTGGGTAAATATTGGACAGATGACACATGCTGGGTTATTTTGACCAAGCTGGTTGGGTTAAATGTTTTTACCCAACATGCTGGATTGTTTTATTTAAGTCAACTATTGTTTAAAAATTATTATATTGCTGGCTTAAAATTAGCTGGAAATGAAAAATCACACTCAGAATTATAGAGGCAACAGCAATAATCAAAATATGAACATTTATTATTAAGAAAGAACACACATGGACAAAAATAAAGACAAATTGAATTTATTTGGATGAATACACCATAGTTTACAATATTACATATATTTAAACTCATTTAACAATCATTTTAGACATAAAAATTGTAACATTTAAAACTAGCATTTTAATTTAAATGGGTCAATGTTAATTCAACCAGAGGTCCCCAGCTCAAATTTTTGATTTTGCTAATATTTATTCTTTAAAAAGATAGACATGTATAGTGATGAAAGCCAAATTATTAAATGTAATGGATGAATAATTACTGCGTAATCCACTATTTTGTAGAGGGAGGTCTAAAAGCAATTTTCACCTTAGATTCAGAGTCAAGTTACAAGGGGTTGAAAATTACTTCAGAAAGATGGCAGCATCATTATCTTTTTTTTACACAGAGATTTGTAGTTATATTATTAAAATATGTTGACTTTAGCAATATTTGTTGCATAATGTGCCAATGGTGTCTGTTCAAAAATGTGGAAAGTTTGCATGACTGTAACTCAAGAAGTATTAAAGATATTTTAATTTTCTTTTAGATATTGGGTCTTAACAAACTTTCATTTTGGCATCTTTATTTTTAATGCCCTATGATATTCGGTTCCAGAGATATTGGAACTTGAATATGGCTCCAGGACTATATCGTTAAAATGTACACATCTTCAGTGGTCAAAAACCAAATGTGGGTCAGTAAAAAAAAACAAAAAACTATACTTCTTTTATTTTAAAGAGGAAGAACAAATAATGTTAAAACTGGAGATGTATCTCATTTCTTTTCCGTCAAAACAGCTGCAGTGAACATACAGTCTGAGAGCTATAAATATTATTTTTCAAAGGTTGCGTGCCTATAACTCAAGAAATATTAAATATATTGCAATATGGTTTTAGATTCTAGTTGTTAATAAACCTTTTTTGCCATACATCATTCAGTCCCTGAGATATGAGGATCTCAATGAGGCTTAATATCCAGATTGTTGAATGTTACTCATTTTCAGTGGTGGAAATCTAAATGTTGCTCACTATGTATACAGCTGATACTCATTTTATTTAAAGAACAATGTCTGAAGAAGAAATAAAACTACCCAGCTCCTGGGTAAATTTAAAAAAAAAAAAAACCCAATAAAATGACCCAACAAGCTGAACCCAGCATTTGGGTTAAAAAAAGATAACTCAGCATTTTTTAGAGTGCACTGTGGGATTAAAACACCATCATCATATCTTTTTGTCTTTCAAGTCTTTTTGTATTTCAAGTGTCCTCCAGCTGGCCCAGGGTCCCTTTTATTGATTGTCTTTATAATGGTGAAGGTAAACGAATGAATTGCAGTTAGCGTTAAATTGGTAATTAATGACAGACAGCAACCAGAGCTTTTCTCTTGGTGACACTTCCTACATGCTGTGTTCTCAGTCTCTCTTCTCAAAGGGTTGCCCAGGCTCCAGCTCTCTTATGAGAAAGCATGTAGCCCCAGTGGCTGCCAAGCAAGGGGGCTGCATGAAGGGAAGCATCAAGTAGCTCAATTAGAGATAAATCATCCTACCAGAGAGGAAGTCTTGGATTCCCTGACTTACACTGGCAAAGCACTCAACACTATATCAGGGTTACCCATAGACTATAAAGCCATAAAAACTTATTTTTATGCAACTGCTCAGCAAAGAAAAGCAAAGCCAATGCAAAAACAACATCATTTACTTAGCACTGCAGTGCACAGATAGAGCCGAGACAAATTTAGGTTTGCATTAAACGGCCATAAAAGTACGCTTGGTTTTTCTTTATCGGAAAAAAGAGGGATTTTCACCTTTTACATATCAAATATTCATGCAGTTATTTTCAAGTTATATAGCCTTTAGCAAATTTTATTTGCACATGCAAAGCAAAAACAAACAGATATGAACAAGAACAAGCTGTTTGCTAAAGCTTTTCAGAAAAAAATCAAATAAATATATAAATAAATAAGATTCTATTACTAAACCATTGCCAGAATCTGCTTATTTTCCCTGAAATTTACTTGTGCTGATTTTGAAGAAAATTCTAAAAGCATGCATGATCAAATTAGCCAAAATGGTTAATAAACAAACAAGAAATGGGTGATTTATTAACATTTCTGTAATATGTTCTGATTAAATTTCTATATATATATATATATATTGATTATTTATAATTTTAATATTTTCATGACAGATATAAGCACATATCCTAAATATTCAGTTTTGTGTTTGAACATTTTAAATTAGTTTTGTTTGTGTTTAATATATATTATTCTCAATGATGATTCACATTATTGTAATAGTAATATTTAACAACTTTTTATACTAATTAACTTGGTAATATTTTACAATAAGGTTCGTTAGTTAACATCAGTTAACTAGTGCTTTCAAACGATTAATCGCATCCAAAATAAAAGCTTTCATTTACATAATATCTGTGTACTGTATTTATTACGTATATGTAAATACACACTACAGTATATATTTTGAAAATATTTACATGTATATATTTTATATTTATATATGTTAGATTTATATGTAAATAATTAAAATTTATATATAATATATATTATAAACGTTATAATTATATAAAATAAATGTTTACATAGAATATATACAAATATTTTTTTAAATATACATTTGTGTATTTATATATACATAATTAATATACACAGTACACATACACTCTTAAAAATAAAGGTGCTTCACGATGCCATAGAAGAACCTTTTTTGTCTAAATGGTTTCATAAAGAACCTTTAACATCTGAAGAACCTTTCTGTTTTACAAAAAGTTCTTTGTGGCGAAAGAAGGTTATTCAGATAATAAAAAGGTAAAAAAAGACATGTTTTTTTTAATTAACCTTTGACCTAATGGTTCTTTGTGGAACAAAAAATGGTTCTTCTATGGCATCGCTGTGAAGAACCTTTTAAAGCACCTTGATTTTTAAGAGTATATAGTATGCAATATAAACTTCAATTTTGAATCAATTAATCGTGACTAATCGTTTTGCAGCTGTTATTTATGTTTATAGAATTACCATTACATATAAATATATTAAACATGTAAACAACACTTTTTCTTAAACATATACATGCATGTGTGTGTATTTACAGTAATATATATATAATAATAAATATGCACAGTAAACACACATATATTATGCAAACAAAAACTTTGGGATGTGATTAATCGCGATTAATCGTTTGACAGCACTGTTAACAACATTAATTGATAAACTACAACTGAACAATACTTCTACATCATTTATTAATCTTTGTTATTAATTAAGCATTTACTAATGCATTCTTAAAATCACAAGTTGTGTTTGCTAAAGGAACACTACACTTTTTTGGAAATAGGCTCATTTTCCAACTTCCCCCGAGTTAATATGTTGAGTTTAACCATTTTGAAATCCATTCAGCCGTTCTCCTGTTCTGGCGATATCACTTTTAGCATAACTTAGCATAGATCATTGAATCCTATTAGACCAATAGCATCACGTTCAAAAATGACCAACGAGTTTCCATATTTGTCCTATTTAAAACTTGACTCTTCTGTAGTTATATCGTGTACTAATACCAGTAGAAACTGTAAAGCTGTGATTTTCTAGGCTGATAAGATTAGCAACTACACTTCCATTCCTGCGTAATAGTCAAGGAAGTTTGCTGCCGTAATATGGCCGAAGCAGGCGCAGTAATATCACGCAGCACATGTGCAAATGCTAACCTAGCTGGGAACTCATTTCAGGCGTTGCGTGATATTACGGTGTTGTGCCTTTTTTCGACCCCTGCCAAATTATCACCCCCTCTCGTTGAAAGCGCTACCTGATTGCCTAATCCTAACCCCACCCCTAATCCTAACCCCTCCCCCACCTAACCCTAAACCTACCAATACTAGGGGGGGTAGTAATCTGGCGGGGGTCAGATTTCGGCACAACACCGGCAGCAAACTTCCTTGACTATTATGCCGGAATTGGAGTGTAGTTGCTAATCTTATCGGCCTAGAAAATCGCAGCTTTACATCCACCGGTATTAGTACACGATATAACTATAGAAGAGTCAAGTTTTAAATAGGACAAATATTGAAACTTGTGGGTAATTTTTGAACGTGATGCTATTGGTCTAATAGGATTCAATGATCTATGCTAAGATATGCTAAAAGTGATATCGCCAGAACAGGAAAACGGCTGAACGGATTTCAAAACGGTAAAACTCAACTCATTAACTCTGGGGGAGTTGGAGAATGAGCCTATTTCCAAAAAAAGTGGAGTGTTCCTTTAACATGTAACATTAGTTACTGTGAACCTACATGCACAAACCAACTATTTTTATTAACTAACATTAACAAAGATTAATAAATAGTTTAATAAATGTGTTGTTCGTTCTTCGTGTATCATGATTGCCATCGTAATAACGTTTGTTAATATAATTAAGTTATAGATTTATTATACACTTGTCTCATTGAAATGATGCGATATAAAGCAGGCACAGGATGTGGATAGAGGGTGCAGAGTGGGATGTTAACTGGCTGCATTGATTGGCTGCTGGCTCCGTGTGTGTGCAGCGTAGTAAATGCGGCGCTTGATGACACACCGCCCTCTTCTCTCCTGCAGCTAGCGACCGTATGTAGCGGGACAGCCTGCTGGAAAGCACATTATTCCCTCCCTCTGTGCTGTCACAGAACATGTGCATTCCCCTAGTCTCTTGAAATCGTCGTTGTCGTACGTCTATGTGATTCCCAGTTGTGCTCATGAGCCTGCTAGGTGGCTACAAGAAAAAGAGCAGTTACGATGGCTACGAATCTTTGCAGCTGGTCGATAGCAGCGGAGACTTCTGCACCGGGGGACGAAGCGGCGGTGGTGGAGGCGGCGGCGGCGGCGGTTTGACGGCAGTGACCCTCGGCAGCGTTAAAACAGGCCCCGCTCGACAGGACGACTACAGCACCATGGACAGCTCAGGTAGGAAAACCGTGTCGACCGGATGGCGCTTGCAGGCCAGCCGCTCCCGATACGCCTCAAACAACCTGTTTTGTGTTTGTTTCTAAAGCATGCCGGTTTGCTGTAAGATTTCAAGGTGGTGGATTAAATATTAGTTGTCAATATCCGCCGGAAGCATGTGCTTCGTGTCGTCTGTTCGTGTGCTGTGTCATGACAATTGGTCAAAGTCACAGACCTGGTGTATTGGAATCTACAGGAACTATTTTAATTGTTAAGTGATAGCTGAAATATTGAAATTCGAGTATTGTGAACTAGATATAGGTGTATAAATGACGTTTGTTGTTGCCTTATGCATTGATGTGCTATGCAGGAGCATCAAGGGATTGCTCAGCATGCAGTTAGCTTTGGAGACCATGTAGTTGGGTTTCTTGCATGCAGTTTCATTGCAATACGTGAAACTCAATTCTGGTTGTCTGTTTTATACTGGGATTGCTGCTGTTTTACTGCAGTGATCTGGGATGAAAGGTGGCCTTCAGGACTGAGATATGAGGAAGAGCTAGTGTCAGGTGTTTTAGTCCCAGCTGATGTGCTTCGGTGTGGTGTTTTTGCATGCGTTTGTGAAAAGGAGAACTTATAAAGACTATACTGTAATTGTTTTGGTTAAACTGTATTGTGAAAAATAAGAGCTGTGTGTGTCAGATCATACTACAGGCATTATAGGATGGCAGTTTAGTCAATGTAATTGTATAAGTCGTTATATTACATAATTATTAATAATAAAAATGACTGAATTATGTAATGCAACTATACTAACCACCACTATAAAAAGTGGTAACCTGCATTACCTTAAAGAGATATTTCTGTTGATTTAACTCATAAAAAGTAGTTTTGTTGGTGTGAATTTAATGTATTTAAGTTGGTTCAGCAATATTAATTAATTTGCAACCCTTGACCACAAAACTAGGCTGATGTAGCACATTTTTGTAGTAATATCCAAAAATACAATGTCATTGTCAAATACATTATTGATTTTTCTTTTATGCCGAAAAATCATTACGAATGGGAGAATAAATAAAGATCATGTTCCATGAAGATATTTTGTAAATTTCCTACCATAAATATATCAAAACGTAATTTTTGATTAATAACATGCATTGCTTTTGGAAAGCCGATTTTCTCAATATTTAGATTTTTGCACCCTCAGATTGCATGTTTTCAAATGTTGTCCAATCTTAACAAACCATACATCAATGAACAGCTTATTTATTCAGCTTTCAGGTGTTGTATATATATCAATTTTACATAAAAATTACCCTTATGACAGGTTTTGTGGATTGTTAATTTGCATAAATTGAATAAAAATAGTTCATTTCAGTGTTACACTTTTAAGTGTATTTGAGCTATTAAAATGTTAAATTCTGTAAAATAGAATGACACATTGTGAATAACACATTGCGGTATTTAAAATTATGACTAGCGCTGTCAAATGATTAATCACGATTAATCACATTCAAAATAAAAGTTTTTGTTTACATAATATATGTGAGTGTATATTTATGCGTATATTTATTATGTATATATAAACACACACACACACACACACACACACACACACATGCATGTATAAATATAAGAATGTTATGTTAAAACTAAAATATATTTTTGTATAATATAAATTATATGAATATAAATGTTTACTTGTAATTAAATGTAAATATTTTCTAAATATGTGTGTGTGTGTGTGTGTGTGTGTGTGTGTGTGTGTGTGTGTGTGTGTGTGTGTACCTGGTATTCATCACGTTGTGGGGACCAAATGTCCCCACAAGGATAGTAATACCAGTAGATTTTGACCTTGTGGGGACATTTGTCAGGTCCCCATGAGGAAACAGGCTTATAAATCATGCACAATGAGTTTTTTTGAGGAAGTAAAAGTGTGCACAATCTCCTGTGAGGGCTAGGTTTAGGTGTAGGGTAGGTGTAGGGCGATAGAAAATACGGTTTGTACTGTATAAAAACCATTACGCCTATGGAATGTGTGTGTGTGTGTGTGTGTGTGTGTGTGTGTGTTGATATATAATAATAATAAATATAATATATAAATATAATAAATATACACAGTACACATATATTGTGTAAATAAAAACTTTTACTTTGGATATGATTAATTGCGATCGTTTGACAGCACTAATTATGACTTATTTATAGTGTGATGATGACTGTAGGTTCGTATAACCATGTAATCATAACATGCAAATGCTAGATAGTGATTAAATTATTATAAATAAAATCTATGCCTCACAATATAACTGATAACATGAATGAAAAAACACAACTTTGTAAATAAAGTCTAATCAAATAAGATGGTTAGCACAAGGAAAGCCCATTTCTCCATTTATTATAAGGCAATACACTGTAAAAAGTGTTAACTTGTAATTGTTAGAGCTATTTCTACATCATTTGACCTATAAGTTGTTTTGTTGGTATAAAAACCTTTTTGCTGATCCTAAAAAACAGTTAACACTTCAGTAACACATACCATAAAAGTATGCACATTGCTTTGTTAAATATACTTTTATTTGACAAAAATTGTACTTTTAAGTTAACCAGTTGCTTTTGTTTTGATTCAAAAGACAGTTCTGACACAATGAACTATAACCGTAGGCAGCTTTGTGTTGTGGGATTTGTTGTAAAATGTTGCTGGGTTGTTGATTTTGTGGCTCCTTCATTGCAGTGGCCATGTTTTCAGCATGCAGCCCAGTCACAGTGAATTTAATTTTAGCGGAAATACTGTGCTTATTCAAACCTCTGTTCGTTTAGTTTCATAATTATTTGCTTTGAATTTAATGAGGGAATTTTGAATGTTTTAAATTGCTGCTTGAAAGGACAGTAGCTAGGTGATCTATAATTGAGAAGCCAGTCGGGTCTTGTAACAAGACACACAAGCACACAATTACACACAAACACACACGGGGGCTTCACGTCACAGAGGCGCTCTCTGTGACTCAATGCTGCTGAATTAAAAGGACAAAAGAAAGGATTGTGATAGCAATAGAGAATAAAAGAGGAAATGTGTTAGGAACCGAATTCTTTTATATTACAAATGCACTGATGTGATCTTTGTGTTCAGGACGGCCCCCTCTCTCTCTGACACACACATACAAGCGCTCTTGGGCTCTTTGTTCGATTAAAGGGACATTGGTAGGAGTTCAGAGACTCTGTGCTCTGTGAAAGGGGCAGCCTTGGACTTTGAAGTCAACTGCGCTCCAGTGTATTTGCTCACTCAGAATAGAGCTCTTCTGTACCTTGATGGCAAGTCTGACAGGAAGCCCACTCTCTGGTCGGGCCCACTGTGAAAGCAGTGCCAGGCCACCCTGTTCTTAGATACAACAAGTTGGAGGCAGAAAATGCTGACAAGGTTTCATGGAAGTTCACTGTTTGCTGGACAAAAATAGTAATAATACATTATAGAAATACTTGTAAATATTATTGCAGTTTATAACTTTCAATTTGAATATACATTAAAATTAGGGGTGGGCATAGATTAATTTTTTTAATCTAGATTAATCTAGATTAAATCTTGGAATTAATCTAGATTAATCTAGATTAAAATGGCTAATTTGAATTCTGCTGAAGGCATTCAGAATATGTGTGCTACCCAAATAATGACTTAAAGTCTTTGAGAATGGATCATAAAGCTCATAAAGCTGTTCTATGATAATTTGTTGATGAAAATAAATTATGTTCAATTAGATGTACTTGTGTTTACTAACTAACTAACAATGAAATGATTTTTTCTCCCTATTAGATTGTGGTTTTTTTAACGTCAACACCTACCCAACCCATTACATGTTACACCGTACTTTTATTTTGACAGGTTGCCGTGAAGTTTCTGTGTCATACAGTATGATATGATGCTAGTTTTCTCAAATGAAACGGTAAAAGTGACACTCACAGCAGTTTGGGAGATTGAGTTTATTCATGTGAGATGCAAATGCCAAAAATTACCGGGAGCGTCACGTGTGTTTCAGTATGCGTGTAGTAAAAGCTCGTCTCCGCAATGCATACATACAGCTAGGCAAACGGAACATATCGGATTCATATTAAAACGGTCTTTTTGCAATTCAGTTTTCACATACACTAGTCCATATCGCGATTTGAATTAAGTGACTGACCAACATTTGATTTATGAATCCAAAAAACGACGAATTTACGTGGCATTTCGCGCTATAGTAGATTCGGTTTTTATGAATGGAGGACGACGCGATCCCGTCTGTGTTTTGGCGGAGGAGACTTAAACGCGCGACCATATTCTACACTCTTCGGTATACATCCGCTTTAAACTATCAAGGTGAAAGTCATCATAGCTTGCGTAGTTTAGACCCAGCTCCCAACCCAAATTTGAGAATAGATTAACGGCGATATTTTTTTTATCGCGCGATAAGAGTTTCACGTTAACGCAGCACGTTAACGCCGATAACGGCCCACCACTAATTAAAATGTAAATTATTCCTGTGAAGACTATTTCCCCCACAGGATGTTTCATCTCAGCACATCTAAAGAAGGCACACTAAACACTAACAGCCTTCTCTAATGGCTGCAGCTCTTTAGAATGAAAAACATTTAATCTGAGTCTAAGTGCACAAGTGTTCAGCTGCAAGGAAGTGATCCTAAATGAACATAGAAATGTCTGTATTTTTAGAGATGTTGCCATGTGCTGACAGTTCGGATGTGTACAGAGATAAGAAAAAGTACAATAAAATTGTGTTTAAAAGTCACTAATTTATTAGTGTGTTTAGAAAATGCTCTTTTCTTTTCTGTCTTCTAAAATATCCCCTTACTATTTTGGTGTGAGAGACCCCTGCAAATGATTCAGTGCGTGAGTGGACTGTTTTAATGACTCAAACTAAAGTGTGAACAATTTCAGACCTTTGTGTAAACCCGTTTGACCGATTAGATCAAAAGTGTGATTCATCTGCAAATCTGGCTCAGTAGTTCTGATTCTAAACAGTGGATAAAAAACACACATTACTTGATTGCTGACATGTTATCTGAGAAAATGATTGTAAGGTTGGTATACAGTAAAATTCATTGACATAAGGATTTATCAGCAATATTTAACTGAGGCACAGCAGTATTTTACTTGATCTCATGCTCCATTAAAAGCATCTAGCGACACTCCTTCTAGACAACCTGTCACTATTTATTAATTTGAAATACTTCTTTAATAAATTAATTGAATGAATGAGACAATGACTCACTCATAAATAGGCATTTACTTGCAGCATTTCCTCTAGGTTTACAGCTTTGGGTTGGTGGAGGAAGGGTGCCGGCCAATGGTGCTTTTTTTTCAGTAGTAATAACGAAAACCTTTATTTCATTGAAAAAATAAGTCCAAAACTCTCAATGTGAGAGGCAGAGGCCGAAAATTACCAGGAGCGTTGCATGTGCTTTAGTATGTGTGAAGTAAACAA
The DNA here is from genome assembly GCF_049309525.1 of Garra rufa. Classification (NCBI taxonomy): domain Eukaryota; kingdom Metazoa; phylum Chordata; class Actinopteri; order Cypriniformes; family Cyprinidae; genus Garra; species Garra rufa. Next base: position 27,101,361 of record NC_133372.1, on the reverse strand, counting down.
AACCGTGTCTCCGCCATTCATACAGTACATACAGAGGCAAACGGAACATGCAGGATTCTTATTTAAACCGTCTTTTTGCATTTTAGTATTGACAGACAGTAGTCCATATTGCGATTTGAATTAAGTGACAGACCAACTTTTAATTTATTCTTCCAAAAAACTGACTAATTCTGTGGCATTCAGTGATATAGATTAAATTTTTTTATAAATGGACTCTGCGATCCCTTCAGTGTTTTTGCGGAGGATAAATTGTAGACGCGCAACCATGTAGAGATGGAAATGACATGCAGTCGTGTAAGTAGGATAAATAACATAAGGATATTTAGCTTGTTTAATAAAATTACAAGGTATAGACCTGTTCTATAGAAAAAGAAACCTTAAATGACTTCTATTGTGATATGGCGCTATATAGAAAATACAATTTTATAAAATTAACTTGACCTGCCCTAATATAATGGCAGGGGAAACATTGACTTGTTTCATTCCTAAATAAATTAGTGTGCTTGAATGAATCGTTTGAATGAATGACTCATAAACAGTTATTTGTCTCCACCTACTGTACAGTACTGCAGTTCTGTTGATATGCTATTCGACTAAACAGATTTGAGATGATTTTCATCAGTGTTAAATTTATTATTACCTATTAACCTTGGTATATTGTAATTACCGTCCTTTGCCAGCATGTTTGTTTACAATGAAATGCGGCATAGGAGAGCAGGAAAGACCTATTTTTCTGTTTTCTGTTTATCGCTACAATAGAAATCAATGTTGAGAACCAAACAGCAGCAGCTTAAAGATTTAATTTTCAAAGCACATCAGTGAAATGGGATGCGATTTCACCAGTGTAAACATACATGTCATACATGTTAATAGACATATTTGAATCATTGTCATGTACTGTAAGACCTCTGTGGTTTGAATTCTGTCATTAATTACACATCCTCATGTCATTTCAAACCTGACTTTTGTTCATCTTCGGAACACAAATCAAGATATTTTTGGTAAAATCCAAGAGCTTTCTGACCTTGCGGAGACAGCAAAAGGCCCTGAAAGGTAGTAAGCACATTGATAAAAAACATAATAGTCCATGTGACATCAATGGTTCAACTGTAATGTTATGAAACTTCAAGAATACTTTTACAAAGAAAATAAAGAAATTACAAAGAAAATCAAAATACCTGTTTGGGGTACTCTTGAAAACATGCAGGAGAGACTCATGCTACATGGACTATTTTAAAGGGATAGTTCACTCAAAAATGAAAATTTAATGTTTGTCTGCTTACCCCCAGGGCATCCAAGATGTAGGTGACTTTGTTTCTTAAGTAACAAACGAACAAAGATTTTTAACTCACCATTGCAGTCTGTCAGTCATATAATGGTAGTCAATGGGATCCACAGCTTTGAGAGTCAAAAAAACATACACAGTCAAAACCAAATTAAACTCTGCAGCTTGTGACGATACATTGAGGTGTTAAGACACAAAACGATCGGTCTGTGCAAGAAACTGAACAGTATTTATATAATCTTTCACTTCTGATCTACCGCAATGTTCAACTGTCTTGAGCACCTTTAACAATGTCCTTACTACCATTCTGGGCCTTGAACGTGGTAGTTACATTGTGTTCCAAAGATGAATGAAGGTCCTACGGGTTTGGAATGACATGAGGCTAGTAGAGAATAACAGTTGAAAGAATTTTCATTTTTGGGTGAACTATCCCAATAAGTAAGGTAAACATAAGCTTTGAGAAATCTTTATTTGAAAACATTTTCCCTAAAATTTGCATTAGAATGATTTGCAAGAGTGTGAATGTAAACACAGCTACGTTTACATGCAACCAAATAGTCAGTTTGAATCAGATGGTTCAATCATACTGAAAACCTTTCATGTAAACACCTTAATCGTTCAGAATGAGCTCGATCCGAATGAAATTTTGATCAGAGTGGAAGGGGTGGTGTAGACCTTTTCTAAACCAATCAAGAGGACATGTAAACACTTGATCAGATTGAAATAGAAATGGCGTAATTATGCGTAATGCTGGAACGAGCTGTTGTTATTGTAGAATGAAGTGTCATAAATGACTGTCATGTTATTCTAAAATTCTGCTTCCACTCATCGTCTGTGAAGTGGAGCAGACCAACATCCCATCAGTCCTCACTTTATACTCTCATTCACAGACAGCTTGTTTTGGCCACAGAAAAGGCGATTTTACTGCTTGATAAATAAAAGCAGCATGGCACAAAGCTTCACGTGCTTATCGTCTCCTAATTAGGACCCAAAATAGATAAATATTAAAAGAATAGTTCACTTTCAGAACAAAAATCTACAGATAATGTACTCACCCCCCTTTTCAATTTTTGAGTAAAACATTTCAGGATTTCTCTCCATATAATGAACTTCTATGGTGCCCCTGAGTTTGAACCTCCAAAATGCTGCTTCAAAGGGCTCTAAACGATCACAGCCGAGGAAAGAAGGTTCTTATCTAGCAAAACGATGGGTTATTTTCTAAAATTTTTTTTACAATTTATATACTTCTTAACCTCAAATACTCGTCTAGTTTGACAAGATGAGCATTTGAGATTAAAAAGTATGTAAGTTGCAAATGTTTTTAGAAAATAACTGATCGTTTCGCTAGATAAGACCCTTCATCCTCGGTTGGGATCATTTAGAGCCCTTTGAAGCTGCAATTAAACTGCATTTTGGAAATTCAAACTCGGGGGCACCATAGAAGTCCATTATATGGAGAGAAATCTTGAAATGTTTTTCTCAAAAATCACAATTTCTTTACGACTGAAGAAAGAAAGACATTAACATCTTGGATGACAAGGGGGTGAGTACATTATCTGTAAATTTTTGTTCTGAAAGTGAATTACTCCTTTAAGTCTGCTCTTTAAAACAAAGAAAAGAAGCCATGGCAGGAGAAAATTGATGATGTTAAAGCTTGTGACATATAAAAGAGTCCATGTAAACACTACATTCAGATTCATCAATCAGCATTGTTTCATTAGAATTGAAATAAAATGTTTTTATGTAAACATAGCCAGTGAGGCTGTAAAAGCAGACTAGTGACAAGTTTACCTGTTTGACATGATAACGTTTCATGTCTATGACGACCTCTGTAGCCCATTTAGCCACTTGTTAGCAGCCACCTGTTTTTGAAAGTTTTTGTAAAATGTAAAATATGTCAAAATATCTTGAGCTTATGTTAACCACAGGCCTTATTTCAGGCATTTAATCAAAAAACCCATTCAAAAAACCCATGGACTTGAGATTTGAGATCATCTGAAATCTGAATAAATAACTGATGTATGGTTAGGATAGGACAATATCTGGCCGAGATACAACAATTTGAAAATCTAGAATCTGAGGGTGCAAAATTATCTAAATATTGAGAAAATCACCTTTAAAGTTGTCCAAGTGAAGTTCTTAGTTTTCAAGTTTTGATATAGACCTTTTTCCTGAGTAAACGATGAGCGCCGCCATTACGAATTCTAACGTCAGATTAAATGCTTTTCTGTTCCGGTTTCCATAGGAACCCATTCAAATAGCGTCCATCTGTTTTTAATGTAGCTAACGTCGTGTCATCTACACACTCATTAAAGTGAGGCACTGACAAATGACGGTCATTGCGACATTGCCAAGTGATGGCGCTGTGGAGCCATGTGCTTTTTAAAAACATTTTAATAGGTTTAACATTAGTTTATTAGCTCGGAATATACCCTAATTTGACTAGAAACAATGCAGACCGGAAATGCAAAGCATTCTTTCAGTTAAGAGTCTGACTTACTTCCGTGTTCAGGAAAAACGTCTATATTTACGGTAGGAAATTTACAAAATATCTTTATGGAACTTGATCTTTACTTACTATCTTAATGATTTTTGGCATAAAAGAAAAATAGATAATTTTGACCCATACAATGTATTGTTGGCTATTGCTACAAATATACTAGTGCTACTTATGCCTGGTTTTGTGGTCCAGGGTCACATATGTAGTTTTTGCACAAACACTGATCCCCAGTAAACATTTGACTTCACTGATGCTTGTGTTCTAAAGTAAATGAAAACTAGCAGACATTCCAACATAACAATCTTGAAGATTAGAAGCTGTTTCTCCATTTCCTCTGTTTTATTATCTCTGTTCCCCTGTGCTTACACACACAGCTTTGTACCATCATCTAATGCACTTTTCACATCTGTACATACAGTCGCATTTGTTATTGATTAGTCTGTTTACAGAATGAGGATGCTTTAGTAAAACTTTCATAGTTTAGAAGAGCAGGTTGCATACTAGCTTTGGCTTTGAATATATAGTAACTGTATTTACAAGGGAAACGAAACCTTCGGATGAACACAAGAAGCACATGCTTTGACCTTGAGCTTTCTTTCTGATCAGCATCAGACATCTGTCTCGAAAATGCTGAATGTTTGATATGCACGTTGTGTTATTTAGAAAGCATGCTAGTCATTGTATAAGCATATATGCATGTATAATGTGGTCCTGACTAGTGGTTATCATCATCACAAGAATACATTACATTTCAAATAGTACTAAAATAGAAAATTAGGGGTCGATGGATTATCGTCATGGCTGGTTATTGGTGCCGATATTAAGCACTTTTATGGTTATCGGTATCAGTCATTTTCAAAACTGATCTGGCGATTCAAATAATTTTAAAGCATTTAAAAAAAAGTTTTTGTCAGAGCCCTTGCTATTCTTAATTTTGACATTAATTTTAATTTTTACACCAGACATATATATCGGTTCAAAATATCGGTTATCAGTCTATGTGATCTATAAGCCTAATAATTGGTATTGACCCTGAAAAACACATATCAGTCGACCCCTATTTAAAATGTAATAATATTTCACAATATCAATATTTTTGCTTTATTATTTGATAAAATACATGCCAACTTGATGAGGATAAGAGACTACCAACCTAAAACTTTTGCAATATATATCTGATTTTTTAAAAGGTTTTGGACATTCTAGTCTATCACTAGTCATGACATGTAAATGTGTGTTTGTAGTGTCCCATCTGCATGTGTGTTGTAAGATATGAAATTCTGATCAATAGAAGGCCCTCCGTCTCCACATATGGACGGGAACTATGGAGGGGGACTTCTGGATATGGTTAAAGGAGGTGCTGGGAAGTTCTTCAGCAACATCAAGGACAACCTCAAAGATACCATCAAAGACACCTCTACCAAGGTTATGAACCAAGTGGCCACGTAAGTCCTCATTTTTTATGAATGCTTTTGTAGTATACATCAAATGTCACACAAGGAGCCAGGCAAGCTACATTATTCCAATATAGAAAACAACTCATTAAACATACCAAATAATGCAACTCAGAACAGAAACAATAGAAGTCCATTGAAATTCCCCATCATGATAGAAAAACAAATGTGTGTTTGTTTTGTGCATGTTTGCACTTGTGTAAGACTTCGGAGAAAACAGATTCAAGGTGACCCAGTTTTGTATAACGATTGTTACTATTAATATAACAGGACTCTTCTATGTAATGACTCTTTTTAGGTGCGTATGAGTTAGTATTGAGGATATTGGCAAAGAGATAGTGTAGGTTTGTTACAACGTGGCATCTGCCCTATTAGGAAAGAAGATACACGGCTGTAACTGCTGGTACCCTAAGTTTCAAAAGCTAAAAGATACCTTATTTACCCCTAAACGATATATATTAGTACCTTACAGATACATATTAGTTATTTAAAAGTATGTATTCGTAACTAAACTAGACATTTTATCCACTATATTTTTCCCGTAAGAATGGGCGCAGCCATTTTAAAACTTTATGGGTCTGGCTTTCTGTCTCATCTGCTTCCAGTTATTTTTAACTGTACAAATACATACTGTAAATTGGTGTGTCTTACTATATTATTTTAATGTATTATCTTAATTATGAACACACCAGTTTGTAGTGCAAACAGTTTTACCGTTTACTGCACAATGTTATTCTTTTTGTCACAGTTGTGTGTTTTGTAACCCAGCTGGTGTGCAGTTATCCAGAGAATACTTTGGTGATATAGGGGATAGCTGAGCTTCCAGAACTCCTGAACTATTCATGTGCATTTAGCACTCAGCTGAAAGGAAAACATTCTACACTAACATAGCATCAAGCTCTTATGCAATGTAGCATTTTACCCCCTACTGACCCAGAAGCAGATCATATCCAGCAGGTTACCTGCGGTACTCCTATGTTGGAGGCCATTATTGGGTTCAAATCAGTTCAGCGAAAATTAAATGTTCTATTAGATAAGCCAGAAAATATATAAAAATCAGATCAAATTAGCTAAAATATAAAAACACCTGATAAAATTACCCAGTAAATCACCAGTATGTTAGAAGTTAAAAACCACCTGGGGAGTAAAAAATGACAACATGCATTCCAAACAAAGTAGTGAACTTATTTAAATTACAAATTTAATTGTGATATAGTGATAAAGTGAACTAAATATGATTTCCACTTTTAATTATATTGATATTTTATAGTCCAATCAATTAAACCATGATTGGGACATGCATGTGGGACGTGAGGCATGATGAAAGAAACTTTCTTTCCCAAATCTCTTTCCAAATCTGTCTGGCTTTCTCTTTCACACACTAATGCATTGGTAATGATTAAACAAACTGCTATTTTCGACCACCATGTAAAGGGGTGAATGACATCTATACACGCAAACAGACCACTGCACAAACACACAAACACACACACACTGTGAACTAGTAGTGTATTTCATTCACCTCTTGCACTAAGGCTTAGAATAGCTTGTTTACATGTGATATCATTAGAGGGATTTCATGCTTCAGCAGATTACAGGTGATTTGGGTGTTGTGTAATGCTGTCTAGTATGTCTACAATTACTGTTAGACTCATGATAAATGCCTGAAGACATGAAAATATACTTCCGTTCAAAGGTTTGGGAGCAGTTTTTGAAAGACCAAGACCAAACTTCATTTGATAATACAGTCAAATATTGTGAAATATTATTACAATTGGAAATAACAGTTTCTATTTGAATATATTATAAAATGTAATTTATTCCTGTGATGCAAAGCTGAATTTTCAGCAGTCATCACTCCAGTTTTTAGTGTCACATGATCCTTCAGAAATCATTCAAACATGCTCATGAAACATTTTCAATTAATATAAATGTTGAAAATTTTGGGGAATATCAGAATGATTTGTTTTAATTATATACATTTTTAAAAATGAAACATTATACCTTTAAAATGGATATGAATATGTTATTCTGACGATTCTGCGCTTATATGTACTCTTATGTTTAATTTAGGTATACAAAAGGAGAGTTGGACATTGCCTACATCACCTCACGTATTATCGGTGAGTAATAAAGAATTCTGTGGTAGTGAATGATATCCATGTTTGTACACGATATTTGCATTTACTCCAAGGTATTCACAAATGGATGGATTTACATATGTGACCCTGGACCACAAAACCGGTCTTAAGTAGCACAGGAATATTTGTAGCAATAGCCAAAAATACACTGAATGGGTCAAAATTATAGATTTTTCTTTTATGCCAAAAATCATTAGAATATTAAGTAAAGACAGTGGCGGATTGGCCATCTGGACATTCTGGATGAGCCTGGCTGGTTCATCATCAAAGAGAAAGTGTCCCAATTAAGTGACGTTGACGGCCGACAAAAGGTGCTAATGCAGTCTATTTTTGCTTAAAAGAAACCGAAACTAACATGAAGGAGAGTAGGCTCATAATGGAAAGCAAAAAACATGAAGATAAAGGTGGTTGGAAAAAAGCTAAAAAAAAAAAGTGAACTGTTTCATCAGGTTCCCTTTGCCCGCCTCTCTCACTATAGAGCATGTAGCCTATAGCACTATAGTAAAATCCCAGGACACCCCTAGACCGAACATCCACTGCTATTTATTACCAAAGTCCCTTTAAGACAAGTCATTTCACTCGGCGGCCATCTTTGAAATGCATCTCCATCATGCAAGTGCATCTCCTATCTCTTTGAATGGGGAAACATCAAATTCTCCAAAACTGTTCACTAAAGCTTACAATTAAATTTTTATATTTGAAAACACAAATGAAATTTGACAACAACAAACAGCTTGTTTATTATGTTCAAATACTGTTAAAAAAAGCTTGTTTTTGATGCTAGACCAGCCAATGTGCATGTGCAGTCATGAGCACGAGTTTGCGAACGCTGCCTGTTTTTATAGAAATCTGAGCTTTTAAAGGCAGCTGTAGTAATGCGATGACTTTTCTAATCAACAGTTGGCTCATTCATTTAGAAGGTGGAGCTTATTCGCCATATTGGGCGTGCACGGTCTTCCTATATATAAAGTCTTTAACTACGTCCTAAATTATGCACTATACACTATGCACTTATACACTATGTACTTATGCACCATGCACTCAACCATCGTATGAATTTTATAAGGTTGCCACAGTTGAGTGCATGAAGTGTTCAACATTCCACATTTCGTTTTTTGGTTATTTAAGTGCATCATCCTGGTATTTAAAGTGTATTTTTTATTTTTGGAATCTCCAGTGAGAACACACTACTCGCACTATTGATACTACAAAATGTTGTAGAATAGTGCATATGTACGCAATTTGGGATGCACCTTTTAATTATTACTTTTTATTTATTACGCATTGTCTGACATGAATGTTCTATTCATTCATGAAGAGACAGCAGCGTTGCAACAGGGTTACATTAAGGAGATACTGAGTTAGAAAATAGAGTAAATTAAATAGCCTATAAGGTGATTAGTCTGATTAACATGACACACACACACACACACACACACACACACACACACAGACATATGAATACTCAAATTGAAGAAATCTGTCATTCAGGTTTCTAGATATTAGGTTTATGTTACGTTATGTTATGGTATTATACATTTTGCATTCTGCATTTTTTATGTAGATTTCAAGTATTTTAGTTCATCCAATAATACATTTATTTTAACCCCCTGCTAAAAAAATAGAAACCTTCATATAATTTGTAATGCTTTTACTGGTATAATGAAAATTGTATTGGTTTTAATGGAAATAGTAATCGTACCTGTTGGTTTCCACTGGTAATTAGTCGCCTTCTATTGGTGGCTTTTGTTAAAACCACTAAATCCTAATGTAATATAAAACACACTATAGGAAACCGTTATTTAGTGGTTTTGATGGTTAAAGGTTGATGGTTTGTAATGTTTGTAATGGTATTCGTAGTGGAAATCATTAGAATTTCTGTGATGGTTTCTATTGCTTTTGTCAGCAGGGTCACCATGGGTTTTGTGATGTTATTTGCCATAAATGCAATAGAATTGCTGTAATATTTTGAGATAGTAGTAACTGTTTGTAGTTGTGGTGGGCCTATGGGAGAAAATCCTGAGCCGTTTTTTTACTCCATCCCTGAGTAAAGATCATGTTCCATGAGGATATTTTGTACATTTCCAAATGTATATATATATATATTAAAACTCAATTTTTGATTAGAAATATGCATTGCTAAGAACTTAATTTGGACAACTTTAAAGGCAGTTTCCTCAATATTTACATTTATTGGCACCCTCGGATTCCAGATTTTCAAATAGTTGTATCACAGTCAAATATTGTCCTTTCCTAACAAATATCGCTAATATCATTGTTTGTGTTTCAGTTATTTGTGTTGGCCACACTGGACCTACAAGAAAAAAACATTATAACTTTCTCTTAATTACTCTTTCCTTCTGTCAGTGATGTCATATCCTGCTGAGACGGTGGAGATGGGCTACAGGAACCACACAGAGGATATCCGTTCTTTTCTGGACTCACGGCATGCCGACCACTACACTGTTTTTAACCTGTCACAGAGGAACTATCGGGGGGCCAAGTTCTCCAACAGAGTGAGTGCAATCAGCTCCATTTCCTGACTTGCATACTTTCATTTCACATTCCAAGTCACTTTGCAAATCAAAATGCCAGTGGGTTTAATAGTAAGAGCTTGTGTTCATGTAAAAGTGCTTAAAAGGATTTCAGTCTTGTATTTGTTGCCCGTGATTCATAACTTCTCAATAAAATGTGTACAGATTGATGACTGAAAATCACTTCACCATTGTTAAACATCCCATAAATACATAGCCTTTAGGACTAGTTCAAAGAAAGCTTCTCCATAATTGTTTATTTGGGGCTTTCAACCTAAAAAATATACATTACTTTTTAATATGCAAAACCTTATCTGCGTGTAATTTCCATATGCATATTTTCATAATATGTGAAAATACACCACATGTTGTAGAACAAGCAACTAGGAAAGTAGTTTTTTTTAGTCCCAATACAAGAGAAAACCGCAATCATCAGTATCTTTGTCAATGTCCGGTCAAAACATCCTTTAACAAATTTAAACATGAGAAGCAATGTTTTATTATTAAAGCTTAGAACATGATTTACAGCAGAATTCCAAGTGGAACTTTCATGGGCCAAGATATATTTGCTGTTATTAAGAACACACTCCCTTTGTAAAATGTCATGGGAAATTTTAAAAAAGGGGGCTAATCTTTTAATTTAATAGCTTAAATTGTAATCCATTTTAAATCAGTCATGTAAAATGTTTATACATAAATTCCCACGTCTCATTAAAAAAGAGGAAGATACATGATGAGTCCGTTGTTCACCCACAACTTTGATTGATGTTAGTTTTAAAGTAAATCAACTTAATAACCACCACTTTAATAACATAAAAAGAAACACTTTTATGGTTCTGTGTAAATGAAGGGGTACTTGAGCCTTCTTAATGGGGCTCTGGTGTACAAAATGTTTTGGGAAACACTGGTGTCGTATGGAATACTTGTGTATGGGATGTTCACTTCTGTCCAAAAATGATACTGGTGGCTAAGATGACTCTTCTTGCCTTCTTTCATTAAATATTTAACAGTGCTTTTCCCATTTAATTAAATAAGTTCCCAAATTAACTGCATGACTCAACTATTTCCAGTTATTTGGTGGCTTATTTGCTGCTGTAGATATAAAGGATATCTTAGTTTATTTTAATGACAAAAAAATTAGAGAAACAATATGTTATTTTATTGAATATTTGGTTGAAATATACTTGATGTATGATGACTTTGGATTCTTACTCATATCCCTTGTTGTTGTTGGAATTGCCTTTGTCTTTTTTTTGTTTTTGTTTCATAATTAACTGTACATACACTCCCAGTCAAAAGTTTTTGAATCTACTTAGCTGTTTCCAACATAATAATAATAAATGTTTTTGATCAGCAAATCAGAATATTAGAATGATTTCTGAAGGATCATGTGACTGGAATAATGATGCTAAAAATTCAGATTTTAAATCACAGAAATAATTACATTTTAACTAGTGGTGGGCATAGATAATTTTTTTTTAATCTAGATTAATCTCACTGTAATCTTGGAATTAATTTAGATTAATCTAGATTAAAACGGCTAATTTGAATTCTGCCGAAGGCATTCAGAATATGTGTGCTACCCAAATAATGACTAAAAGTAAGTCTTTGAGAACGGGTTTCTTAAGCCAGGTGGCGCATTAGACCAGGGGCTCATCTCCTGTTTCCAAAATGCATCACAAACTGCTTGACAATTGCATTTACAACACAATTAACTATATAAACTTGTGTAACCAACTATTTCTACACTGCATGTACTTCTGTGTAAAAGGTGCCCCAGTAAAAAGGGTCTAGCAACGCCCCTGCCCTGAAGCAAACCCGGCGACTTCATAGCTGCATCCATGTTAGCACGTCTCGTTTGATGTGGTAATTTCAAAGTAGGCATACACACAGGTTCGAAGACTCGTTCTCGCCCCCTACAATTCGGCTAGGTATACATCTGCGCTAAAATATCAAGGTGAAAGTCATCATAGCTTGCGTAGTATAGACGCAGCTCCCAACTCAAAAGAATAGATTAACGGCGATATTTTTTTTATCGCACGATAAGAGTCTCACGTTAACGCAGCACGTTAACGCCGATAACGGCCCACCACTAATTCAATAGAAAAATATTTGAATAGTAACAAAATTTCAACATGTTACTGTTTTTGCTGTACTTTGGATCAAATAAATGCAGGTTTGGTGAGCAGAAGATCTTACTGTCCAAAAACTTTTGACTGGTAATGTAAAGTAAATTATTTTAGATCGTTTTTTATTATGTATTTATCCATGATTATTTCTACTCAATCTCTCTTATTCAGTTTTCACTATTTCCTATTTCTACTCTCACACATCTTCCTATCAGTAATTATTTTTCTCATTCGTCTGTAGGTTTCTGAATGCAATTGGCCTTCCAGACAGGCCCCGAGTCTTCACAACCTATTTGCCGTGTGTAAGAATATGTACAATTGGCTCAAGCAAAACCCCAAGAATGTGTGTGTGATCACCTGTTCGGTAAGAAGACCTCTTGATATTCATGTCTGTTCTCTGTTGTGGTTACTCAGCATTAACTGTTAAACAAGACTTGTGGTCTAAATATAACCCTGGACCACAAAACCAGTCATATGGGTCAATTTTAAAACATTTTAGACCATCTAAAAGAATAAATAAGCCTTCCACTGATGTGTGGTTTGTTAGGATATAACAATATTTGTCCAAGATGCAACTATTTGAACATCTGGACTGTGAGGGTGCAAAATATGTAAATAGTGAGAAAATTGCCTTTAAAATTGTCTAAATGAAGTTCTTAGCAATGCATGTTACCAATGAGAAATTAAGTTTTGATATATTTACAGAAGGAAATTGACAAAATATCTTAATGGAACATGGTCTTTACTTAATATCCTAATGATTTTTGCATAAAAGAATGACTGGTTTTGTGGTCCTGGGTCACATATTTGAGTCAGGTTCTTTTTAGATTTAGATTTTTTAATGCAAATGAAGAAATTGTATATTTGTTATTTGTTTTGTGTATAATGCTTAGACAATATTGTGAAAATGCAATCTTACCAATACAATACTTTAAATTGAAAGTTAAAATTTCAAGAGACATATGCACCCATACAAAACCACTACTAGTCATATTTTATGTAATTTCTTGTACTGTCACAAAAGATGCAGAGAGTCCAAAATATGAAGAATGACAGTTTGGTTGTTTTTGTAAAGGATATTTAATGTAATATTATATAAAAGGCAGGTGAATTTGATCAAGGTTGGAGGTAAACTGCAGAAAAGTGGATCTTGAGGTTAAGAACTTTTGAGTTAAGAACTCCCAATGTACTATGATAGTAAATCTGTATTATCTAAAGCTTTTTTGCTCTTTTAGGATGGCAGAGCTCCTTCAGGCGTGCTGGTCTGTGCCATGTTCTGTTTCTGCCACCTTTTCGCCAACCCGGTGCCAGCCATGCAGCTTCTCAGCGCCAAGAGGCCTGGATCTGGCCTGTGGCCCTCCCACAGGAGGTACAACCAATCAGATCGCACCTCTGAACAATGTAGCTTTGATTAAACATTACTGAATAGTATAAATACTCAACAATAATAGTAGATTAAATGATGAACCAATAAAACTGCTCACTTTGTGCGAGTTTGGCATACGGTACCTTTGTCTGGAAATGTTCATTTATTTTTCTGACAGTTGTAAACAGAAGGAATGAATTGTTATTATTCATCAAAACGTGTCCTACACAAGTTATTTTTTTCCTTTGGGACAAAACCACTGACAGTCTTTGTTTATGTGTGTTTATTTAGGTACATAGGTTATGTATGCAGTTTAGTCTCAGAGAAGCCAACCATACCACACTCCAAACCGCTAGTCATTAAATCCGTCACAATGAGTCCTGTTCCTTGCTTCAACAAACAGCGCAGTGGCTGTCGGCCATTTTGTGACGTACTTATTGGCGAGACCAAGATATTTTCTACAGCTCAGGAGTACGAGAGAATGAGGTAAGCATGTCTATACAGACACTCTACTAATGGTTCATTTAAATCGTATTATCTGCAAAACTATAATTATATGTAACAAATGGACATAGTAGCCTATCTAAGATGGCTCTTTAAAGTCTTATTGTCAGTTATCACAAACTTGTTAAAGATATAGTTCACCCAAAATGAAAATTCTGTCATTAATTACTCAACCCTCCTGTCATTCCAAAGCCACAAGACCTTTGTTCATCTTCAAAACACAAATTAAGGTATTTTTGATGAAATCCAAGAGCTTTCTGACCCTGCATAAACAGCAAAGCAACTGACACGTTCAAGGCCCTGAAAGGAAGTAAGGACATCATTAAAATAGTCCATATAACATCAGTGCTTCAACCCTAATGTTATGAAGCTACGAGAACACTTTTTGTGCACAAAGAAAAAAATTAAAACGACTTTATTCAACAACTTCTTCTCTTCTGTGTCAGTCTTCGAGGCACGCCAGACCACGATGCATTTTAACAATGTCCATACTACCTTTCTGGGTCTTGAATGTAGTAGTTGCGTTGCTGTCTATACAGGGTCATAAAGCTTTCGGATTTCCTCAAAATGATCTTAATTTGTGTTCTGAAGATGAATGAAGGTCTTACAGGTTTGGAATGATGTATGAGCGAGTAATTATTGACAGAATTTTTATTTTTGGGTGAACTATCCCTAATTTCAGATGTGGTTCGGAATAATTCACACAAACAGGGTTTAGCAAAAACACATTAATGAGTGTGAATTTAAATTGAATTGGCCATACCTCACAGGAAGTTGAATTCACAAAGTTGAAATTGAAAGATCTTGGACTCTTCATGTAAACATCAAAAATTAAAGGTATTTCATAGATTAATTGTTAATAATAATTGTTGATAATAGATATTTTATGTAGCACTTAAAAATGATAATGCTTTTTCTGTAATGGTGAAGTTCTCTTCATGTCTTTTGCTCTCAGGGAACACAGGATTCAAGAGGGCAAAGTGGTGTTTCCCGTGAGTGTGAGTGCCCAAGGAGATGTGGTGATTTCGGTCTATCACATGCGTTCCCATGCACTTCAGGCCAAGGTATCAGACCTATAACTACATGTTTACCATTTTAAATTAAAAGTTGCAGCAGAGATAGATGAGTTGAAACTTGTAGGATTTTTGTTATTGCTAGTTGTCAGTGACTAAAAGCTTGCAGTCTTGGCAGAGCTTAAATTCTGTTCTGTTCGCAGGTAACAAACACCCAGATATTCCAGATTCAGTTCCATACTGGTTTCATTGCCCCTGGCACCACAGTCTTGAAGTTTATGAAGTAAGTGTTTCTTTTTTTATTTGATACAAAATCCTGCTCCACATAATGACAGACAAAGTTAAAGTTTGGACATGTTGTTTAATTACTTGCAGCTCTGCACTGAAGTCTGTGTTTGTGTGTGTTTGCCCAGGACAGAGCTGGATGCCTGTGATTCTCCAGAGAAATACCCACAGCTGTTTCATGTGCTGATAGACATTGAGGTTGAAAGTACAGAGAAACAAAAAGATCTCACCCCACCGTGGGAGCAGTTCCCCACCAAAGACCTGAGCCCCAACGTGCTTTTCTCCGGCCATCAGGAACACCAGGATGCACTTGCTATTGCAGGTAACAAACACAAATCCTGTATATTACTACGCTTTATAATTCTGTACAATACAAAAAAGCCAAACAAATGGTTTTGGTTTTTTTTTTTTTGAAAATCCTTCAGATGGAAGCATTAGAAGCCAGACTGGGCAATACTTTATTTGATTTTTTTGTTGACAATATAACATTAAAGGGATATTTCACCGAAAAATGAAAATTCTCTCATTAATTACTCACCCTCATGTCATTCCAAATCTGTAAGACCTTCATCTTTGCAACACAAATTAAATTAAAGCTGCAAGCAGCGATGAACGGGCCCTCGCACACGGGCACACCGCTGACCGGTGGCTTTAGGAACACAGCAAATGGTGGGTAGTATGCTTTTAATACAGTAAAAATAGGAGAAATATGTCAAAGTCACTTAAATGTGCCAAATTTACTGCCGCCAGCTGGTGGCGCTATGCCTATAACTGATTATTGGCATGTAGATGTGTTTAGGCTACCACTTTCATCAAACATATGAAGTTTGGTGCAGATTGACCTTGGTATGTTTGAGTTAGTGAAAGATATGATATATCCTGCTACCAACAGGTGGCGCTATGATAATATCTGAATATTGGCCTTTAGGTGTCTTCAGGCCAGGACTCTTACCAAACCTGTGAAGTTTGAGGCAGATCGGACATTTTATGGCTGAGTTATAATAACTTCTATGTCCATGGCGAAACATCAAACTTTGTCACGCAGCCACGGACACGCCCTTTAACGAAAACTCAAGATCTTCGCAATTTAACATCTCTAAGGCCTCTAGATCAGACTGACCAAATATAATGTCGATATCATTAAATCTCTAGGAGGAGTTTGATACAAGTCATTTCCTGTTGCCAACAGGTGGCGCTGTGATTATAATAGATTATTGGCCTTCAGATGTGTTCAGGCCAGGACTCTTATCGAATATGTGAAGTTTGAGGCAAATCGGACATTTTATGGCTGAGTTATAACAAGTTTTATATCCATGGCGAGACCTCGAAATTTGTCAGGCCGCCACGGACACGCCCTTCAACGAAAACTCAAGATCTTCACAATTTAACATCACTAAGGCCTTTATATTAGACTGACCGATTTTGGTGTTGATCTGTATAAATCTCTAGGAGGAGTTGGTTGTGGAGTACAGCATGACACTTCCTGTTGCCAGCAGGTGGCGCTATGACTATAACTGAATATGGATATGTAGATGTCATCAGGTCAGGAGTGTTATCACACATGTGAAGTTTGGGACAGATCGGACATTTTATGCCTAAGTTATAGCAACTTCCTTTTTCATGGCGAAACATCGAAAATTGCGAGGCCGCCACGGACACACCCTCCGATGAAAACTCTAGATCTTCACAATTTAACGTCACAAAGGGCTTTAGATTAGACTCACCAAATTTGCTGTTGATCGGAGTAAATCTCTAGGAGGAGTTCGTTCAAGTACGACGCCTGAAAATGGCAAAAATGACACAAATTTTGCTAAGAAAATTAATAATAACCGACTTCCTGTTGGGTTTCGGATTTTGTCCCAGGAGGCTTTTTTGTAGGTATTGGTGAGTTACATGTGTGTACCGATTTTCATGCATGTACGTGAATCATAGCTGAAAGCGCACACCGCGGAACGTGTAAAGGTGGCGCTATCGAGCCGTTTTGCCACACCCATCTCTGAAACCCATATCAGACATCCATTTTCGCCAGGTTTGATGTGTGTGCAAAGTTTCATGAGTTTTCGGGTATGTTTAGGCCCTCAAAAATGCGATTCATTCCGGAGAAGAAGAATAATAATAATTAAAGCTGCAAGCAGCGATGAACGGGCCCTCGCACACGGGCTCACCGCCGACCGGTGGCTTTAGGAACACAGCAAATGGTGGGTAGTATGCTTTTAATACAGTAAAAATAGGAGAAATATGTCAAAGTCACTTAAATATGCCAAATTTCCTGCTGCCAGCTGGTGGCGCTATGCCTATAACTGATTATTGGCATGTAGATGTGTTCAGGCCACCACTTTCATCAAACATATGAAGTTTGGTGCAGATTGACCTTGGTATGTTTGAGTTAGTGAAAGATATGATATATCCTGCTGCCAACAGGTGGCGCTATGATAATATCTGAATTTTGGCCTTTAGGTGTCTTCAGGCCAGGACTCTTACCAAACCTGTGAAGTTTGAGGCAGATCGGACATTTTATGGCTGAGTTATAACAACTTCTATGTCCAAGGCGAAACATCAAACTTTGTCAGGCCGCCACGGACACGCCCTTTAACGAAAACTCAAGATCTTCGCAATTTAACATCTTTAAGGCCTCTAGATCAGAATGACCAAATATAATGTTGATATCATTAAATCTCTAAGAGGAGTTTGATACAAGTCATTTCCTGTTGCCAACAGGTGGCGCTGTGATTATAATAGAATGTTGGCCTTGAGATGTGTTCAGGCCAGGACTTTTATCGAATATGTGAAGTTTGAGGCAAATCGGACATTTTATGGCTGAGTTATAACAAGTTTTATATCCATGGCGAGACCTCGAAATTTGTCAGGCCGCCACGCACACGCCCTTTACCGAAAACTCAAGATCTTTACAATTTAACATCGCTAAAGCCTTTATATTAGACTGACCGTTTTTGGAGTTGATCTGTATAAATCTCTAGGAGGAGTTTGTTGCAGAGTACAGCATGACACTTCCTGTTGCCTGCAGGTGGCGCTATGACTATAACTGAATATGGGCATGTAGATGTCTTCAGGTCAGGAGTGTTATCACACATGTGAAGTTTGGTAAAGATCGGACATTTTATGCCTAAGTTATAGCAACTTCCTTTTTCATGGCGAAATATCGAAATTTGCGAGGCCGCCACAGACACGCCCTCCGATGAAAACTCTAGATCTTCACAATTTAACGTCACAAAGGGCTTTAGATTAGACTCACCAAATTTGGTGTTGATCGGAATAAATCTCTAGGAGGAGTTCGTTCAAGTATGACACCTGAAAATGGCAAAAATGACACAAATTTTGCTGAGAAAATTAATAATAACCGACTTCCTGTTGGGTTTCGGATTTTATCTCAAGAGGCTTTTTTGTAGGTATTGGTGTGTTACATGTGTGTACCGATTTTTGTGCATGTACGATAATCACAGCTGAATGCGCACACCGCGGAACGTGTAAAGGTGGCGCTATTGAGCCATTTTGCCACACCCACTTCTGCAACCCATATCAGATGTCCATTTTCGCCAGGTCTGATGTGTGTGCAAAGTTTCGTTAGTTTTCGGGTATGTTTAGGCCCTCAAAAATGCGATTCATTCCGGATAAGAAGAATAATAATAATAATAATAATAATAAACGGAGCAGATTCAATAGGGTCCTCACACCATCGGTGCTCGGGCCCTAATAATAATAAACGAAGCAGATCCAATAGGGTCCTCACACCATCGGTGCTCGGGCCCTAAATATTTTTGAGGAAATCCAAGAGCTTTCTTACCTTGCATAGACAGCAATGCAACTGACATGTGTAAGGCCCAGAAAGGTATTAAGGACATTGTTAAAATAGTCCATTTGACATCAGTGGTTCAAATGTAATTTTATGAAGTTACAAGAATACTTTTTGTGCGCAAAGAAAACAAAATGACAACTTTGTTCAACAATTTCTTCTCTACCGTGTCAGTCTGAAACGTGCGAAGAGAAGAAATTGTTGAATAAAGGCCTTGTGGAGTTTAGTAACCATTAAGAGCTCAGTAGTTTGTCCCTCAGTGAACCTTTAAACAAGTAAACTCATCAGTCTCTCGCTGGCATTCTGTTAACTGTCTGTGCCCCATTAAACTAAACACCATCTGTTTAATGTACTTTATTCTCTGCTGAAAAGATGAAATGGAGGGCTTGGACTTGGAAGGTAAGATGTAGTGTAGGAGGCTTGTGAGAGTCGACAGAAAATAGGTCATTAATAGATTTGTAGTTGTGTATTGAGTTTAGACAATTGTTTAATGAGTAGTTAAAAACTAGATTTCAGTGACAAGGAATTTGAGAGGTACAGTATCATGTTTCTCTCATAAAGCTGTTGAGTGGGATTTGCTTTGGAAATGTGGAAAATAACACAAACTGTATGGACTAATTTGATGTTCTATAGATCTAACTATTTCTCCGGTCTGTCCCTTAGATCCTGCCCAGGGCCACGGGAGTTGTGGAGGCCGAGTGGGCCCGAATGAAGAAAGCGAACCGTCAGATGATGAAATGCTCTCCCTTTCTAGTCAGCAGAGCAACGCGAGCAATGAGAAATCAAAAGCAGCTAAAAAAGCAGAGCCCCAGCCTACAGCGGCCCCTCCTCCAGCAGCTGAGGAAGTAGATCTGCTGGGACTGGATGGTGATGCAGCGAAACTTCCTCCATCCTCCCCGCAACCTCCGACCACCAGCACCACCACAGACCTGCTGGGGGACCTGTTTGGAGCTCCACCCACACCACAGCCGGCCAGCGGCCCAACTTCTGCTCAGTCCACACCGCGGAGATCCGCAACCTCCTCCTCGCCTTGTCCGTCACCTCGATCTGGAGGCAGTAAGTATGTTTTGTGTTTTTTTTTAAAACATTGACAGACAGTTGAGCTGATTTATCTGAGATGCTTGGCAGGAGTCAGTGAAGTGAAACAGCATCGTGGTATAGTGAGAAATTTTAATAAGGGAATTCATTTGAGTGGGATTCATTCAACATCAAGACATAAAGTGGAGTGTCTAATTTACTGAATATTAATTTATTTAACTGCTCTATCGTGGTATATTGCTTTTATGTAATGACTGTTACAGCAATATAATAAAAACATCAACATTCCAAAAGTTAATGTTAATAATGTTAATGTTATGTTGTTATTAAATGACAATTAATTAATCATAATAAGCAATTTTTCACTACCATTCAAAATTTTGGATTCAATATAATTTGCTTTTGGAAAATTAAAAAAGTGATCTATTTGATGTTAGTAATGTAAGCAATATTACAAAAATTGTGAAATATTTTTACTATTTAAAAAAAATGCTTTCTATTTGAATATTTTATAAAAATGTAATTTATTCCTGTGATCAAAGCTACATTTTCAGCATCATTACTCCACTCTTCAGTGTCACATGATCTATCAGAAATCATCTGATTTGCTGTTTAAGAAACATTTATTATTTTTATTATTATCAATATTTAAAACAGTTGAGTAATTTTGTTCAGGGTTCTTTGATGAATAGAAAGGTCCAAAAATCATTATTTATCAGAAATAAAAAGCTTTTGCAATATTATACACTATTATTATTATTATTGTATTTCTTTGCAAAGAAATTTTAGAAATTAATACTTTTATTTAACAAGGATGTTTTAAATTAATCAAAAGCAATGACAAAGTCATTTATAATGTTACAACTGATTTATTTTTAATATAAATGCTGTTCTTCTGAACGTTCTATTCATCAAAGAAACCTGAAAAAATTCTACTCTGCTATTTTCAACTTAATAATAATAATAATAAATGTTTTTTGAGCAGCAAATCAGAATATTAGAATGATTTCTGAAATCACATGAATAATTTACATTTTAAAATAAATTTAAATAGAAAACAGTTATTTTAAATATATAAAAAAATTTAAATTGTACTGTTTTTCCTGTGCTTTGGATTAAAACAAATGCAGGCTTGGTGAGCAGAAAAGACTTCTTTAAAAACATTAAAAGTCTTACTGTTCAAAAACTTTTGACTAGTAGTGTATTTACACTACCATTAAAAATTGGATTCAGTGTAATTTGTTTGTTTAGAAATTAAAAAAGTGATCAATTTAATGTTAGTAATGTTACAAATGTTAGTAATGTTATTTTTTTGTAATATTAAACATCAAAGAGTGCATTTTAAGACTGGAATAATGGCTGTAAAAAAAATCAGATTTGCCTGCACAGAAAAAAATAATAATTTGAAATAAATCACAACAGAAAGCAGTTTCAGTTCACAATATTTCCATTTTTACTGCATTTTTGACCACATTAATGCAGTAAAAACATAATAGACTTAAAAGTAATGAACAGATATATGTATACATTTAAGATTTAGAATGTATTAGATTTAAATTGTCTTTCTCTTTTATTGGCCATTTCCCAACAGCTTTGAACTTAGTTTAACCAATCAGATGAGAGTCAGAATCTGTCCTTTAACAGTGCATTTCAGCAAAAGAAACTAAGTCCTTTTTTTAATCCTTTTCCTTCAGCTTTCGACCCATTTGGGTCTGGGCCTGCTCCCTCCCCTAAGCCGCAGGACTTCATGGGGTCTTTCTTGGGTCCAGGTAATATGGGGCAGCCAGACCCCTTCCTGCATGCTGCACGATCTCCGTCTCCTACAATGCAGAACATGGGCATGGGTAAGGCATGCGCCTTTGCCTCTCAGTACTGCCAGTGTGTGGGCAACATCACCATAACAACCAGCAAAGCTCTTTTGTGTTAAATCCTCCAGAATATGATCAGCAAAATAGCCTTGCAAATTTCTCTCTATAAAACAGCTCAGTAGTTAAGCTCATATTTAAAATGCTGATGCTTGATGTTTTGGAGAAAGTGGAATCATTATTGGGCCTTGATCTTGTATGTTTGTTTTAAGTACAGTGTGTGTGGTTGATAGCAGCATGAGCTTTGTGAAGGACAACCGAAACCCTGTGTTCCCTGTGATCTGATTAACATCGATATGGAATAACCATAAATTGTAGAGCGTATGTTTGTTGGATGTAGTGTAAGTGGTAGTTTGCATGCCTATGGAGTCACACCAGTGCCATATGCTCTTAAAACATCATTTTTTACTAAAAATTAAGTCGTTTTAAATCTGAATGCTTTGAAACAGCACTACTGTAAGATAAAAAGCTCATATTTGTTGGAACTGTTGTGTTTTTTATTTTTCAAGCATGCAACAGAGCTGGAAAGAAGCACTGCATGATGCCAAATACTGCAGATTGCTACATTCTTAGTCAGAGCTTTGAGAAAATGAGAGAAATATGAGAGAAATTCCATCCATTTTCCTCACTGTCTATTCAAAGCAAAGCACCTTGTCATAATATCTTGTTTTAACTAATCAAAAGAGTTATATTAACCAGTTAGCCCTATGCTAAGCTAGTAGGCTAAGTAGGAAAAAGTGTACGTAGTCCAATTTCAGAATTGTGTTAAACTATTTAATTATAAATCCCTTCATAGGTCGCAGTTCACCTGTGCCGCCCACTACTCCCACTGTCAATATCCAGCAGCAGAGCTCTACAGGAGCATGGGAATGGAACAAAACACCACCTGCAAGTAAGTGCTGTTAGAAACACAAGATGTGTCACAGGGCCTCCTGGTGGCCTCCTATGAAATTACACCTAAAAGCAAAATAGCTCACTACTGACCTGCCATCTGGACTGGTGTGATGAGCTCATATAGCTTATAAATGTTAATGTCTTGTGAAACATTACATGACTGACTTTATGGTTTTTAAATCAGTAAAGCTGGATACATCTTATAATTATTTTAATAGCTTTTTACAGAACTGAACAGTAGATGTGTACAATATTTCAATATTCAATATTTGCACTGGCCCCAACAAATGAATTCTAAATGTATCTAATTTAATAAAAAAATAAATAAATACATATATGTGACCCTGGACCACAAAACCAGTCATAAGTGTCAATTTTTTTAAATTAACATTTGTACATCATCTGAAATCTGAATAAATAAGCTTTTAATTGATTTATGGTTTGTTATGATAGGACAATATTTGGCAGTGATACAACTATTTGAAAAACTGGAATCTAAGGGGGGAAAATATTAAGATAATACCTTTAAAGTTGTTCAAATGAAGTTCTTGGCAATGCATATTACATAATCAAACGTAATCAAAAATTATGTTTTGATACATTTATGGTAGGAAATTAACAAAATAACTTCAAGGAACATGATCTGTACACAATGTCTATAATTTATAACTATAGTTTTGACCCATGTAATGTATTTTTTGCTACTGCTACAAATATACCCGTGCTACTTGAGACTGGTTTTGTGGTCCAGGGTCACATATTTTTAATTATAAAATACAACAAATATCTATTATTATACATTTTCATACATATACATGGTATTTAAAGTCAAATGTTTCATTTTCTTTTACAAAATTTGCAATAACTGGAAATCAAATTTATTTATACAAATTGTTATTATTATGTAGTATGATAGTTAAGACTTTAATCTATAAATTCATAAACACGTTTTCGAAAAAAGGGCATTACTGATTTGTTTGTTATTTTTAACCTATTCTTGCTGATCCTATCAACACATTATCACAAATCATTCTTGCAATTTTGTCAAAACCTCATTCATCTTTGCCAGATCACTTTAACTAGCTGACAAGTTGAAAATGCTGACACAAGCAGAATTCACAACCAAAACCATATTATTTAAATTTAATATATTTTGATTTCATTTTAATTGATCTTTCTTCAGGATACTCAATTATAAATCTTGATTTGTCATACCAGGTGGAGGTTTTGGGATGGGAAGTAAGTCCGCCAGCACTAGCCCAACCAGCTCAGTTCATGGTACTCCCACCCACCAGGCCAAACCCAACACTTTAGACCCATTTGCGGATCTGGGTAACCTAGGAGCCGGTCTGGGAGGAGGTAAATGGAAAAAAAAAAAACTTATTGAGTCAGGTTAAAGGGATAATTCGCCCAAATAATAAAATGTTACTCCCAAATATTAAACTTCATTAAATTTCATTGATTCAATATTTTTTTTCATTCATTTTTGGGTAAACTTCACCTTTAAAGGGATAGTTCACCCACAAATACTGTCTATAATTACTCACCCTCATATTGTTCCAAACCTGTTCATCTTTGGAACACAAATTTAGATATTATTGATGAAATCTGAGAGCTTTCTGACCCTCCGTAGACAGCAAGTGTCCTTCTACTCTCCAAATGTTGCTAGAATGACGCTGAGGCGAAGAATTGTTGAGTAAAGTTGTTATTTTAGTTTTTTTGTGCAACAAAAAGTATTCTCGTAGCTTCATAAAATTAAGGTTGAACCACTGATGTCACATGACTATTTTGTCTATGTTCTTGGTACTTTTCTGGACTTTAAATGTGGACGGACCCTTGTTGTCTGTAGAGGGTCAGAAAGCTCTCAGATTTCATAAAAAATATTTTATTTGTGTTCCCGAAGACGAACAAAGTGTCTTACAGGTTTGCAACAACATAAAGGTGAGTAATTAATGACAGAATTTTTATTTTTGAGTGAACTCTCCATTTAAGACATTCATTATGGATTCACTAATTACCATCTCTCTGTTAATTTCAAGGTGGTTCTGGATTCTCCAGCAAGCCTACCACACCTACTGGTACCGGAGGAGCACTTCCACCCATGGGCTCCCCCCAGCGTCCTGCTCCCTCTCCCCAGCACACTGCCTCTGGAGGCTGGCATCCTGGCACAGGCTTCCCCTCATGGCAGCCCGGAGGTGGGGCTCAGTGGCAGCCACAGGCCCAGGGTGCACAGCACCAGACCCCACCTAAAGCACCAGGACCCTCTATGCCCCACACTTCTCCACAGAACAGACCCAACTACAACGTCAGCTTCTCCAGCATGGGTGGAGCTTCGCCAAGAGCCACAGGGGCAAAGGAACAGCCTAACATGGGTGAGTAACTCGACATAGAATTTGGTCTAGTCTTAAGTAGTTGTGCTTATAGAGATATGCGCATTGGAGATTCTAATGTTTTTAGAGATGCTTTGTTATTATAAGCCTATACCCACCTTTTTATTTCCATAATAGTGGGCTCGGCCATTTGTAAATTTTATGGGACTGGCGTCCAGTCTTATCTGCGTCTAGCTATTTTGAGTTTGTTTTGCTGTTTAATATTGCAAATTGCTGTCTTTTCATAAAATTTAATGTATTATTTAATTATGAGTGCACTGGTTTGTAGTGCTTTACTGCACGTTTTTATTCTTTTCATTATTTCCCTACAGCGACTTATGAACTAAAATAGATTTCATTTTAAATATATTATGTAAAATGAAAAATCAATATTGTTTACGTCGGAATGGAAGTGTAGTTGCTAATCTTATCAGCCTAGAAACTCGCAGTTTTGCATTTCCACCAGTCTTAGTACACGATATAACTACAGAAGAGTCAAGTTTTAAATTCAACAAATATGGAAACTCGTTGGTCATTTTTGAACGCGATGCTATTGGTCTAATAGGATTCAATGATCTATGCTAAGCTATGCTAAAAATGATATCGCCAGAACAGGAGAACGGCTGAATGGATTTCAAAACGGTAAAACCCAACTTATTAACTCGGGGGGAGTTGGAGAATGAGCCTATTTCCAAAAAAAGTGGAGTGTTCCTTTAAGACATTTAAGTAATCTTTATAAGCGTGCTTAAAAAAACATTACTGCTGTCCATTTTGAGACAAAACGTCTAAGGTCACATATGTAACCCTGGTTCCCTGAGGACAGGGAACGTGACGCTGTGTCCTGGTGGACACTTTGGAAACTGCCTCCAGCATGACCGGTTCTGAAGCAAGCTATAGAACAACGACAGTGAACTTGACATTGGCCGGCGCCAGCCCATGACGTCATTAACAAGGCGCCTAACAGTTTAAAACGGGCACCTGTGAATACATCAACCATCTTTTTTTTGTCTGACGGAGACGTAAGCGGGGCCCGAAGCATGGCTACGAGACGCAGCATCTCGTTCCCTGTCCTCAGGGAACCAGGGTTGCATACGTAACCTTAGACGTTCCCTTCCGGAGGGAACTCAATGCTGCGTCCTGGTGGACATTTTGGGAACGTCTATACCAACGAGAGCTCTGTATAGTGGAGGCTTCGAGATTGAATCTCTAAAGAAAAAAGCCTACAACACCCGGTCTTGGTGAGTGGTTGGGTTAGCACTCCACCAAAATAATCAGCGAGGCACAAAGGGGCCTACCAGCTGTCATGACTGAGGCCTGAATTTCTGGAGAGCGGAGGCTAAACAGAATCACTCAAACGAGAGGGAGCCTGGCAATGCTCGATTCAATGGAAAGTCTCTCAGGAGTGAAGGTCTTAACATGATGACAATCGAATGAGGGGAGACGTGTCACGTTTGAGAGGAAATGAGGTCTGGGTCCAGATGCAGGGAAAATAGTTTTAATTAAACAAAACACAAATAAACATTAACAAAAAGGCCAACATGGCAAACTAAACATAAACTGAAACATAAACTGAACAAAACATGAAACAAGATCTAAGGTCAAGGTCAGGAACACAAAAGTACATGCAAAGACAAAAGACAAATCATAAGTGTTATCAGCTGGGGAAGACAGGTGACAATCAAGGCAGGTGCAACAATCAGAGAAGTGAGTGCAGGGAAGGGAAAACAGCGACATCGTGTGGCGAAGGGAAAGGCAGCAGCCCAGAGTCATGACAAGACGTGGCTACACTCAACGCAAGGAAGTACTAAACACACATAAGAGTCTACATGTGGGACTCTGTAGAGAGGAGGCTTCAAGAATTGAATCTCTGAAGAGAGAGAAGCCTAACAACACTCAGTTTTGGCAGAGGGGCTTTAGCACAATAACAAAAATAGTTAGCGAGGCCCAACGGGGCCTACCAGCTATATACTGTGAGAATGGGTCTACTTAAAAGCGGAGCTTTAAGGAGAGCGGAGGCTTCAGCAGAAAGACTCTCTATACCGAGAGGAGGCATAGCAACGCTCTGTTCGCCCTTGCTCTGAAAGGCAGAAGAAACTTCTAAGAGTGGAGGTCTCACTTGTATGTATACAATAATCAAAGGGAAGGGACCTGACTACACTCAAGCCTAAAGGTGATTGCCTTAGTGGAGTTCCAGAGAGCGGAGGCTTCAGCAGAGTGATTCTCAGCTCGAAGAGGCCTGGCAACAATCACAGTGGCAGGGAATATATCTAAACATGTATACGCATGTATAAATAATGCCTAAGCCAAGCTTAAAACAGCGGAGGCTTCACAGATAACTCTCCAGAACGAGAGGAAGCCTAACAACACCTAACCCCATACAGGAGTTACTTACGAGTGGAGGTCTCGGCACACTAACTCACAAACGAGGGGAGACCTGGCTACACTCGACACTCAGGGACAGTAGAGCTCAATATGGGGCTCAAATACTAAAAGTCTCACCCAAGCGGAGCTGGTAGACAAAACAGTACATACATATACACATAAATGTTTAATTTTTTATATATTTTTTCACGTACCGGGCCATCAGACTGAGTTTATCAATCTCATCATCGTCCCAGCCCCAGAGTCTTTTCGAGGGGAAAGGAGGCAGGCAGCCGAACAGACGTGAGGGAAAAACAGGAGAGGAGACCCTAGGTACCCGATGCAGGCCTGCCGCCACGCCTGCGCTGGATCGTTTCCCTTAGATCCTCTCTCCTATTACGCGCATCACGCCTCCTCTGAGACCGACTCCTCCCCGGGGGAGGGCCTCGAGTGGCCACACTAGCAACCTGGCCCTGTCTCTGGCCCGTAGACCAAGACAGGCCGGGCTTTCCCCTGTGTTCGGGTGGGGGCGTGGACTGACGAGGTATGCACGACCTGAAAGCTGCTGAGCGCGCCTTCGCCTCCCTGAATCTTTCGACCACCACCTCGACGGATGTGCCGAAACAATTTGGAAGGCGAAACCGGCGCATCAAGGAGAAAGTGCTTCTCTTTCTCCCCGATGTCCACCAGGTTCACCCACAGATGCCTCTCTGTGGCCACCAAGGCCGACATAGACCTGCCCACTGCGGTCGCTGTCTGCTTGGTGGCCCTCAGAGACAAATCCGTGGTGCGGTGCAGCTCAGCCACCTCCTCCGGGGAAAGCCCCAGACCTCGGTCCATATCTTTTGGTAGATCAGCCTGGTACGCCTGCAACACTGCCACCGTGTGCAGAGCAGCACCAGCCTGACCCACTGCCGCGAATGCCCTGCCATTCAGCTGAGATGTTTCCCTCAGAGGCTTGGATGGCAGGGTCGGAGCCTTCAGCGTCGTCCCTCCCGCTGAGAGATAGTTTGCAAACGTCTGCTCAATTGGAGGCATCGACGCATATCCGTGCCCACGCATTCCCTCGACCTCAGCATAATTCACATGCTGATATCTGTGAATGCGGGCCGAATATGGTTTATCCCATGCCCTCTCGATCTCATTGTGCAGATCGGGAAGGAATGGGAGGCTCACGGGAGTTGGTTTGTTATGGCCAGGAAGAAACCGCTCATCTAATCTACCCTGAGCAGCCTCTTCCCTCGCGCGCTTCCACTGAAGATCCAAACGGGTCCATAACAGACATCAACTCGGGGCAGGCAGGCTGTACGGACTCAGCAGATTCATCTTCCATTTCAGCCACATCCTGCTCGCCCTGGCTTGAAGCCAAAAGAGCACTCGCTGCTGGATCGGAGGATGTGAGAGACAACACATCCCCCGCCAGCAGCGCGTCCTCGTCTCCGGCTGACGAGCGCGAGAAATTAATACCTCTCTCAAACTCGTCAGCCAGCTCCACCTGTGATCCCCACTATCTCAATCGCCGGGCAGCCTCAGCTGCCGCGGGACCAGAGCCGCGTGGGGCAGATGAATGTCCCAATTCCCTCGAGAAAAGGGACAAACGAGAACGGAGTTTCTTAAGGGAGAAACTCTCACAATGAACGCACTCCGCTCCCTCAAGAGCAGAGCACGCGTGCTCTTCACCCAAACAAACCACACAAAGGTCATGTGCGTCATCAGGTGTCAGATTTCTCCGACATGGATCCGCACACTTCCTAAACAGTTTCTCTCTAGGCATCATTTGTACTTACTCGCTTAGAACAAAGACTCTGAAGACAAAAAGATGGTTGATGTATTCACAGGCGCCCGTTTTATACTGTTACGCGCCTTGTTAATGACGTCATGGGCTGGCGCCGGCCAATGTCAAGTTCACTGTCGTTGTTCTATAGCAGGGATCATCAAATCTGGACCTCAAGATCCATTTTCCTGCAGAGTTTATCTCTCACCCTAATCAAACACACCTGAGCATTCTAATCAAGGTCTTCAGGATCATTAGAGAATAACAGGTAGGTGAGTGTGATCAGGGTTGAAGCTAAACTCTGCAGCGCATTGGACCTCCAGGGTGAGATTTGGGGAACCCTGTTCTATAGCTTGCTTCAGAACCAGTCACGCTGGAGGCAGTTCCAAAAGTGTCCACCAGGACGCAGCTTTGAGTTCCCTCCAGAAGGGAACAAACATTTACATTTACACTTACATTTATTCATTTAGCAGACGCTTTTATCCAAAGCGACTTACAATTGGGGAATACAACAAGTGTTTCATCCTAAGGAGGCAGATCGACATAGGAAGTGCTCAAAAATACCATATGTCAGGCGTTGTTAGATGAGTACGGGCTAGAAAGGGAAGATCAGGAAAGAGAGGAGAAGAATTTTTTTTTTTTTTTTATTGAGTCAGTGTCGAAAAAGATGGGTTTTCAGCAGTCGCTTGAAGACAGTTATGGAGTCTGCGTTCCGGATGGGGGTGGGAAGATCATTCCACCAGGCAGGGACGTTGAAGGAGAATGTTTTGGAAAGTGATTTCGTGCCTCTCTGTGGTGGTACAATAAGGCGTCTTTCACTAGAGGATCTCAGACTTCTGGAGGGAGTGTAGATGCGTAGTAGTGAATGGAGGTAGGCAGGTGATGAGCCGGTGACTGTCCTATAGGCCAGCATCAGTGTCTTGAATTTGATGCGAGCCGTAACCGGTAGCCAGTGCAGGGATATGAAGAGAGGTGTGACATGGGCCTTCTTGGGCTCATTGAAGACCACCAGGGCCTGTACGAGGAGTTGTGCAGCATGCTCTGTTAGGAAGGGCCTGATTTTTCTGATGTTGTGCAATGCAAACCTGCAGGATCGAGCAGTTTTAGCTATGTGGTCTTTAAAAGTCAATTGGTCATCAAAGATTACACCAAGATTTCTGGCTGAAGTCGATGGGGTAATTGTTGATGAACCTAACTGGATGGAGAAGTCATGTTGTAAAGTTGGAGTGGCGGGAAAGACAAGGAGCTCAGTTTTAGCTAGATTGAGCTGAAGATGGTGTTCCTTCATCCATGCAGAGATATCTGCCAGGCAGCCAGAGATCCTTGCAGCTACTGATGGATCATCTGGTTTGAAAGAAAGATAGAGCTGTGTGTCATCAGCATACTGTAGCAATGGTAGGAGAAGCCATGTGCCTGTATGATGGGGCCCAGAGATGTGGTATATATGGAGAAGAGGAGGGGTCTAAGAACTGATCCCTGAGGAACCCCAGTGACCAGTTGATGAGTTTTGGAAACCTCCCCTCCCCAGGCCACTCTGAAAGACCTGCCAGAGAGATAGGATTTGAACCAGCGAAGTGAAGTCCCAACGATGAGAGGGTAGACAGGAGGATCTGGTGATTTACCGTGTCAAATGCTGCAGATAGGTCCAGCAACAAACTAGGCAGATATATTTTAAGATCAGCCAGTGCAAGTTTGTTTCAGTTGAAATGGCTTAAGTATTGTCTGTGAAACTAAATATTTTAAAGTAGACAATGGTAAGTTGCTTTGGATAGAACCATCTGCCAAATATATAAATATAAATGTAAATGAATTGAAAACAAAAAACAGAGGAAATGAGCACATACAACTAAATATCTAATAAAAGCCAATACTGATCAAATACAAAATCACTACATAATGTACAATATGAAACATAAATATTGTTTTTGAGACTGGCTAATAATTACGTTTTAATAGTGATATTAAATAAAAGCCAAACTAAAATTAATTTATGAAATTAGAGGAAATAAGCACATGCAATTACTGTATGTATCTATTATAACTAAGCTTATACTGAAGACAGGGTTCACATGGGTCCTTGAAATCCTTGAAAGTTTGTGAATCTGAAAAAAAATTCAAGGCCCTGGAAAGGCCCTGGTTTTGAAAATAAAAATACATAGATACAGGTCCTTGAAAGTGCTGGAATTTATGTTGTGCAAGAAGTTTTCTGGAAAAAAATTCCATATTATTCCCTCAGCTAATGTGTTATTTCACCAACACATTGTGGCCTATGCATACTAGCTTGCATTTACACATTATGTTAAGTGTTTCCCACCAGAGGTACTTTGTGTTGTACATTCACATATGTCATTTGGCTGAAAATAAATGCAAAAAAAAAATGCAATTTAACATAGTTGTGTTTGACACATGAAAACTGTAACAATGTATCTTACAAGGTAACACAATATAACCTTGCTCTCACTTGTCCCCCCATTAAGTCCTTGAAATTGAGGGTATTGGACCTGGAAAGTCCTTGAAAGGTCCTTGAATTTAAAATTAACCAATGTGTGGGAACCCTGTGAAGATTTCTAATATTAGTCAGTGGTAAATTGCTGGGTTAAAAACAACCCAGCACTGGGTAAAATATGGACAAACCCAGGGATTGGGTTTTGATCCAGTAGTTGACCCAACCTTCTGGGTAGTTTCATTTAACTCAACTATTGCTTAACAATTACTATATTTCTTGCTTAAAATGAACCCAAAATAGGCTGAAAATTATCATTCAATAATAATATGTTCAATAAATGAACATTTATTAATAAGTAGAATAAATTATTAAATAT
Organism: Garra rufa; assembly: GCF_049309525.1. Classification (NCBI taxonomy): domain Eukaryota; kingdom Metazoa; phylum Chordata; class Actinopteri; order Cypriniformes; family Cyprinidae; genus Garra; species Garra rufa. Next base: position 27,069,216 of record NC_133372.1, on the reverse strand, counting down.
AAAAATTTTTTCAAATGGCCTATTAATTAATGTTTACCTTTTGATTATTACTGGTACCTCTAGTAATTAGAGTCTGATTTTTAGTTTACAACCTATATTGGGTTTATTTTAAGCCTGCCATATAGTATTTTTCAAACAATCATTGAACTAAATAAAACTACCCAGAAGGTTGGGTTAAACATTTAACCCAACCGCTGGGTCAATAAAATCCAGTCGCTGGGTTTGTCCATATTTCACTCTGCACTGGGTTGTATTTAAGCATTTTTAGTGTGTACCGATATTGTGTTTTCTGTAGATTTTCATTACTACAAAAACAAAGAATATTATAAATAGCAACTTAAACATTACTAATTATTTCCTATTTCTTTCAGGAACCAGACCAAAGGTTTTGGATGCTAACTTTGATGACCTACTCTCGGGCCAGGGCTTTGCTGGCATTAAGGAGAGGAAAGGGCCAAAAACTATAGCAGAAATGAGAAAAGAAGAGATGGCAAAAGAAATGGACCCAGAGAAACTCAAGGTGAAACATAAAACACACACACATAAGTGCAAGCTGAAATTTATATTAAACGACTCACTGGAATATTTGAATCTGATGGTCAGTTGCTTGTTTTATATGTGCTGTTTTTTTGGGGATAATGACCAGTTGACTGTACACTGTCCCTTTCATGTTCCTCTTTTTAAAGGGTTACGAAACCCCAGACAACTTTTTCTGAGATTTTAGCAGAAGTGTTTGTGTTGCACATCATAGAAAGCAACGTTGGAATCTGTTAAAGGAGAACTCCGGTGTGATATTGACCTAAAGTGTATTGAATCATGATACCGAGTGTGAACGTACCTTGCATATCTCATCTCGGTTTGTGTCCAGCTGTCCGAAATCTGGGGTCAGTTAGCCGATGCTCACAACAGGTTGTCAATGAAAGTCAACAGGGCATCGGAATAGCCATGTAAATAAATCACTGTTTTACGCCATTTACGAGGCACAAAGTAGCTCCACACTTCATTGGTAGACTTCCAAGGGCCCTGACATTTAAAACGAGACATTGAGAACTCAGAAAAAGCACCGGTAGTTTATTTACAAGAAGATTTATACAGACAGTACCTGGAAAAGAAAATCCGGTCGCCGCCATCCTGAACTTAGTCACGATAAGTCGAGTGTCGAGCACCAAGGAATTTATCAGGTTATCAACGTATCAGGTTGTAGTTTCCTTCGTGCTCGACACTCGACTTATCGTGACTACATTTAAGATGGCGGTGACCGGTCTGTTCCTGGTGGAACATGTCTGTATAAATCTACTTGTAAATAAACTACCGGTGCTTTTTCTGAGTTCTCAATGTCTCGTTTTAAATGTCAGGGCCCTTGGAAGTCTACCAATGAAGTGTGGAGCTACTTTGTGCCTCGTAAATGGCGTAAAACAGTGATTTATTTACATGGCTATTCCGATGCCCTGTTGACTTTCATTGACAGCCTGTTGTGAGCATCGGCTAACTGACCCCAGATTTCGGACAGCTGGACACAAACCGAGATGAGATATGCAAGGTACGTTCACACTCGGTATCATGATTCAATACACTTTAGGTCAATATCACACCGGAGTTCTCCTTTAATATTAATTGTTAGAGGTAACTGGTTAATTTTGAGCTTTTTTGCGCTATTTTTATCTTCCGGGTTTAAAATCTACATTGTGCTGACGTCACCGTTTGTGACGCGGCGATGGACTATAGTACATCGATGACGCGTCGGTGTCTCCTAAATATTCATGATGCTGCGTGTTCTTATCCTATGAGAAGTCGATTCACTTAATTATTCACGACTTTTCACGATTTGTGTTTTAAACTCGTGGGGAGCGAAATGAAAGTGTCCAAAGTTGTCTATATTGTCTCTCTCCCATCTCCTCCTCGCAGCGCAGTCAGCGCACCACGCCCACTTTTGCAGCATTTTTCAAAACTGTGGTGAGAGTAGCCAGTTCTAAAACAGGGGGGTTTCATTACCCTTTAAAGACTTTGTGTAAGTGTGAACTGCATCATTATGCTTTAATACAATGTCGTTGTTTGTTGTAGATCCTGGACTGGATTGAGGGTAAGGAGAGGAACATCAGAGCATTGCTATCCACAATGCACACGGTGCTTTGGGAGGGAGAAACGCGCTGGAAACCTGTAGGCATGGCTGACCTTGTCACACCAGAGCAGGTGAAGAAGGTCTACCGCAAAGCTGTGCTGGTAGTGCACCCTGACAAGGTGAGAGACGTATTTGTTTAGTTTACATTGAAGTGCTTAAAGCGAAACAAAGCACAGATGCATAATAGTCTTCTATGTAGACAAAATCAGTTTTCTCTCTCTTCCCATCTGCAGGCTACAGGAAAGCCCTACGAACAATATGCCAAGATGATTTTTATGGAACTTAATGATGCCTGGTCAGAATTCGAAAGCCAAGGACAGAAAGCACTGTACTAAGACTTATTGTATATGATCACAACCAGTCAGCAGTTCCTGCCCCGATTAGACACCCTGCAACCCACCAGTCCTTGAAACGTTCCTTTGTTATCGCTCCCACCTCCAGGACCCTGCTTCATAGAGACGTCAGAGCTTACATCTACAGTATAGTTGTGTGTATCTCTCTATCGATCCATGTATCAGGTCCCATCATGCACTAGGCCTGCTGTATGAGAAGACTGCTGTTGGAAAAAGTAGCATTCAGCTTTGTTTTAAAAACTCTTATTTGTGTCTTTTCCAAGGACTCACTTACATAACAGAGATCAGACTCTGTCGTTAAACAGCTGTGAAATATTTCCGTGAACATTATCAGTCAACCAGGTCATCATAGAAATGTCTTTTTCAGAAGCATTCAGTGAGTTTTGATTTATTAAAAAGGTTCAGAGCTGAGGAAACATCTTCAACAAATGAAAAAATATGTCTAGACACTTGCAAGCTTGCAAAACTTTATTATATAACTCAATGTTTTGATCAAAAACATGTTATTTAATAAGGTTTTGCATGCTACTGCGGTATTCTGGACTTTGTCTGTTTCTTCCATTGTACTGATTGTGTCCTACACACCTGCTTGTGACCATTCATATCTGCAAGGGGTGTTTATTTATTTGTTGGCTTTACAAGACAACTATGAAATGTGTGAAAATGAATAAAGTAGTTCCGGGTGTTAAGCTACGACTCTGTTTTTAGGTCAGTCAGAGGATAGAGGTTCAGAAAGATATGCACAAATGAAATAACGCTCCAACAGAAACCTGTAGCCACTAAGAATTTCTCATATCATGTAACACATAACTTCTTTTAGAAGCTAAATGACGTGGTACTATGGGGCAGAAGCACAATAAGTACAAGAGACTGTACAGGAAAAGCTTGATCTGTGAAATGCAGTAGATTTATCTAGCATTTTATTCTTACATCGTTTTCTACTGAATAATGATCTGTATGTATATGTTGCACTATAATAACATACTGTTTACAACATAAAAAGTCAAAGGAAATTGTTTATTCATGTAGTTACTCCACAGAAGAAGTAGATTTGCAGGTACCTCAAAGTGACATGGCTTGGTTCAAGCGGAATGTTAAAGGGTTAGTTCACCCAAAAATAAAAATTAGCCCATTATTTACTCACCCTCAAGGCATTCCAGATGTATATGACTTCCTTCTTTCAGTCGAATGCAATCTGAGTTATTTAAAAATGGTTCTGGCTCCTCCAAGCTTTATAATGGAAATAGGCGTTTCTCTTCAGTAGTCCAAAAGAAGTCCAATAAAACGCATCCATCCATAATATAAAATGCCTCACACAGCTCCGGGGGGTGAATAAAGGCCTCCCGTAGCCAATCGATGCGGGTTTTCTAAGAAAAGATCCAAATTTAAAACATACTAATTACTTAAATCTAGCTATTATGTTTTAAATATGGATATTTTTCTCACAAAAACACTACAGGAGGCCTTTATTCACCCCCCGGAGTGTGTAAGGCACTTTTTTATGGATGGATGAACTTTATTAAACTTGTTTTGACCTGTTGAAGAAAAACACCCGCCCATGACCATTACAAAGCTTGGGAGCCAGAACAATTTTTAATATAACTCGAATCACATTCGTCTGATGAAGAAAGTCATATACACCTAGGATGCCTTGAGGGCTAATTTTAATTTCTGTGTGAACTAAACCTTCAAGGTTGTCTTTACATACAGAGTTTATGTTAACCTAATGTCTTTAACTTATTAATAGTGCCCTAAAGAACTACACTTCTTAGGGGACGTTCAAATAAAACACGTTTTTCCTTTGGACAGTCGAATGGGGAAAACGCGAAAGACGCAAACGCAATGGTCAAACGCGTTCATCTACAGCGTTTACACAGAAAAACACTAATGAAGTAACTTAGCAGCGAACTGTAATGGAATAACGCGTTCTGTGTGAACGGCCACCAAACGGACTACTAAACTTTGGTAAAGTTTTGCCTAGCATAGCCTACCATTTAAACGCGTTCATGCCAGCTTGCTACTGAAACGAAGCTTTTATTTTTGACTAAGGAATGTGATCGATGGTGTTCAAATCCTGGTGTTTTATTGCCATAGGTGTCTTTTAAACCGACTGAACATACCATTCAGAGTGGACCATTAATAGTTTGACATGAAATCATAAAGGCCATTGCGCAACGTAAGTGGATACGTCTTTAAAAGCCAGTTCTTTTAGCATATATCGATATCCTCATAATGTACTGCATGTTTGACTGTAAGTGGCTTGTAGTCCAAAGGAGGTTTCCAGAGTGTACAGCCACCAATCTGCCCTTTCTCTTCTCAGTATATTTGCACTTGAATGGCATTAGGTAAATCCAGAACACACTTGTGTCGTAACTTGCAGTACTTGCTGTACATCTTCATGCTTTGCCTTCCTCTTTTCGCATTCATGCGGTGATATAATAAAGCTTTAACTGTATCAAAGCAGTCTATGTTTTGCCGGTAACGTTACCTTCCCTCTGAAACAATGCGACGCTAAAGACTTGAATGCTAACCAAGGCCAAAAACTACAGATTAGAGAGAACTGAGTAACGTTAAAAGAAAGGAGCCCTGTATCCAGGATGAAATTTTTCCGCCCCCTCTTGTGGACTGAGCCGTTTATCTTCGACCTTAGGATATCATAATGTTCGGAAGCTAACCTCTGTATACAGTAGTGAATGTGTGGTGTTCAATAATGCTGTTCTCTGTAAGGAAGTGGTACGGTTTGGATACAGCTCTGTGTTTGTTTGCTGTATCAGTATTATTGTGACATGATTTTGTTTTCTCTGTCCTTTTTTTCTGTTCATGTTCTCCATAAGAAGCTGTACATATGATAATGTGCATTGCACAAATAAATGGGAAACAATGATGTTAGTGTGATTATTATTTTTATTCTGAATGACATTTGAAAAGTAAAAGCTTTGAAGCTTTGAACGTGTCAGGTGTGTTGCTGCCTATACAGGGTCAGAAAGCTCTTGGATTTCATCTTAATTTGTGTTCCGAAGATGAACAAAAGGTCCTACGGGTTCGGAACGACATAAGGGCGGATAATTAATGACAGAATTTTCATTTTTAAATAACAGGATCCTAAAATTTTTTACCTTTTTTATTTTGTTTTTGTTTTTTACAGTGGAAGTCATCAACGTTCAACGTTCTTCAAAATATCTTCTGTGTTCTATAAAAAGGACACATACAGATTAAGGACAACATGACGGTGAGTAAATGATGACAAATTTCATTTTTGGGTGAACTCTTCCATTAATAATGAAGGATTACAGTTTTTAATTGCAGGTTTAAATTCAATTTATTATTTTTATTCAAATACAATAACCGACTTTCAAAAGTTTTGTGCAAATTAGTCAAATGCCGTCATCTTATCCATCTTATCAATCCTGTGAGGAATGATGCATGTTACTGAACACCTAAAAGTTTAAATTGCAATACATTAGTTGTAAAGAAGAACTGACTAACCCTGTTGAGTCATCAGATGACTCTTCATTGGCTGATTCATTCGGCTCATCCCACACATAGCTTTGGAATGTGGGGGTTTTTGATTATCAGAACTTGTTAGGGTGAAAGTGAGGTGAAGGATAAAACAGAAAAGGAAAAAAATGATCATCAGAGAAGTTTGATGTGGAACATATGTGACTTTGCAGAGGGATCTGCTCTAAAGACACTGGTCCAAAGAGAAAGAGACTCAAGATTAAATCTTTGTTTGACCCTATTTGACTGTTCTTTAACACAGATTGCTCTGGTGAGATTTCATTAGCATTGTGGACTCTTAACTTGTGGCAGACTGACCTTTACCCTTGGAAATCCCCACAGCTGTGATTAAAGGTAGTGCCCACAAGATGGCAGCAATACTGTGATCATCTTCTATCCACTACATACAACCCTAATTTCCCACAATCTGTGATAGTTGTTCATGAGTCCCTTGTTTGCACTGAACAGTTAAACTGCCTGCTGTTCTTCGAGAAAAATCCTTCAGGTCCCACAAAACCCTTCACATGCATTAAGGACCGGGGGTGAAAACTTTTTGAATTCGAAGATCAGGGTAAATTTAACTTATTTTGTCTTCTGGGGAACATGTAAGTATCTTCTATAGCTTCTGAAGGGCAGTACTAAATGAAATAAATATTATATTTAGGCAAAGTAAGACATATGTACACATTCTGTTCAAAAGTTTATACTTCTGACTCTTAATGCGTTGTTTTTTCCTTGGAGCATTAGTGAGTTTAAACCTTCTGTAATAGTTGCATACAAGTCCCTCAGTTGTCCTCAGTTTGAAAAGATTGATCTCAAAATCACACAGTCTTTGTTAGAAAGGGTTCAAATATACAAAAATGCTGTTTAAATAAACAACGTGCATTTTGTAAGATCCGTCTTATTTTGGTAAATACTTAATATTTTGTAGATTCTACAAGGAGTATGTAAACATTTGACTTCAACCGTACCTTTAAAAGTTTGTCTGATTATTTTTAATGACATTTTGTAATAACAAAAAAAAAAAAAAAAAAAAAAAAAAAAAATTCACTACGTTCCTAAAAGCATTAAAAATGTATTTTAATGTGTATGTGTCTTGAATTTTCAAACAAATTATAGTGACTACAACCTAAAATGGTCAAAACCTAAAAAAAGGCATGTTTTAGAAAATATAATTTCATTTTTTCCCTAATCTGTAAATCCCGTAGCAGGTTAAGATGAGCCATTCTTGTTACTGTAGGGCATTCAGTTTGTTTGTGTGACATAAAACCACCTTATGTAAAGCACTCCAGGGTGTGATGTACAGTGCAGCATAATGAAGTACATTAATACAGTCTTCACTACGTCAGTTATTACAGTCAGTGATTTTTGACTTCCAGACAGAGTAGAACATGGGTATTTTTTTTCACAGATATCATCTAGACCTAGTTCATAATGTTGAATGATCCAGGTCATTATGTTAAGAAGTGGAGTCATTGCTTCACTGAGGGTCCGTAACAAAGAAGGTCTTGTGTAAGCACTGGTCCTTAAAACAAGGGAACTCATGAGTCATCCTCATGTAAGTGACTGTAGTGGGGTAAAATGTCTTCTCCATTCAAAATCTGCAGCTCAGGAACACTTCTGTACTTTGTTAATCTTTATAAAGCACACCTGTCCTTTGGTCTCAGTACTAGAGGACATTGATGGAATCTACTTATATTTTAGAAAGATATTACTAATCATATCCCTTATGACCTAAACAAATTCTTATTGACTTCTGTAACATATTTCCAGATATTTTGATTTTTTTTTTTTCCAGGTAAAATATCTTCTGAGACATGCCAAGAAATATTTAGCATGTGCATCATATTGCATTTCCTTTGCTCTTAAAAGTATACTTAACCAAAACATAGTTTGCTTATCCTCAACTTGTATGCATTGTTATCTGACTTGTTATCTGAGTCAATATAATTTTTCCTGTGATTAGCATGAACTCATCAAACATTAATTCTAGGTTTCCTTCAAAAATAAATGGTGCATATAATGGCAGAGATGATTTGCTGATAATTTATTGAATTTTGGGCTATTCTGCATATGTCAGTAATTTGATTCACTACTGTCTGTTAGTGTGAGCACATGTCATGAACACAGCATGATGAAGTTTGCACTGATTAAAATGTTTGATCACTTTTGGTAACCCTCGTTCCCTGATGGAGGGGACGGAGACGTGTTGTTTCAACACTAGAGGTCACAATTGGAAGCCACCTTTGACATCATTGAGAAAAGGCCAATGAATCTGGTGAGCAAAATGAGCTTAGTTGCCTTGTCCCAGATAAATAAATATAAATAGGCCACCGTGGCATTTACTTATTTTGTTTTGAGGAGTTGAGAAAGTGTCTTAACTCGCCCAGTGGCAGTTCAGAGTTGTGGCATAAGGGAGACTATGTATCCATTCCCTCCATAAGGGAATGAGGGTTACCATACGTAACTGAGACATTTCCTTTTGGTCTGTCACTTCGATGTTGTGATGAAGTTCTGTCACTAGGGGTCCCTATACTAAACGCCACTACTGACTGAACTGTGTTATCAGTCCACAGTGGTGCAGATGCTGACAAGACCAGCATGTCACAAAAAAATGCACCTCTCCTCTTAACGCCCAGGAAGTATGACGAAGCAGCAACACCCCTGGTCAAGTGTGCTCTCACTTCTAAGGGATATGGTAAGCCACTGGGGCCTGATAAGCCATGAGAATCTGCCACCCACAGTGTTGTGGTTTACAGCTACAATGGCTATGTACACCTTGAGTGTAGATGCAGATAGGTGCCTTCCAAGGCCCTCTGGGATGAAGGACACTGACCCAACCCCTGTCCCTGACCCAATACCACATATCCGCAGGTCCTCCACCTGGAAATAACACCAGTTAATGAAAACGCACCACTTCAGGTCGTATAGCCGTTTCGTAGAGAGGGCCCTAGCCTGAGTAATGTTATTCACCACTGCGGGTGAAACCCCTATGAATTCCTCCATGTCCCGTAATTGATCAGACATGAAGGTTCCAGAGGTCTGGGTTCAGTGGCCAGATTGTGCCCTGCCTCTGAGAAAGAAGGTCCCTCCTCGAGGGCATCTGCCGGAGAGGAGCTGATGCCATAAGCATGAGCTCTGAGAACCAGGTCTTGTTGGGCCAATATGGTGCCACCATCAGGCCTGTTCCATATCTTCCCTGACTTTTCACAGAGTCTGTGCAATGAGGCTCACTGGGGGGAGCGCATACTTGTTCATGTCCCTGGGGCAGCTGTGTGCCTGTGCATACCATGGGGGGCTTCAGTCAGGGAATACTACAGTGGGTAATGGGCGGATTCTTGCAAGGCAAACAGATCTATCTGTGTGTGGCCGAATTGACTCCTGGGGATGTATTCTCCACTTGTCCTGGAATGTAACCTGTCACAAGAGCAAGTCTGCTTCACAACCTTGATAGTGAAAGGCCCACAGAGACCTGAGTCTCTGCTGTCTCCAACGACAGAAATGCCAGGTGAGTTGTGACATGCGACAGGAGCAAACACCGCCCTGGTGGTTGATATTAGCTACTGTCACTGTGTTGTTCGTCTGGACTAACTTGATTTAAATAATTTGTCAAAACCTCTTCAAATCCAGAAGCACAGACAACAACTCTAGGCAGTTGATATGCTAGTGCAGACAAGATTGGTCCAATATGCATGACCACAGCTGAGCATGCCATATATCCAGGGAGCCCTTTGAAAGTATTCAAGCAATTCAGCACTGAATGAGCATGATCCTCCAAGAAGCATGATTGCTGCTGGTGAACGATTCCATCTACACCAAGAAAAGAGATGCTCTGCACAAGGGAGAGCTTGCTTCTTTTCCCATTTGCCCCAAAGTCCCAGCTGGGCCAAATGCTCAAGCACAAGGTCCATATGTTAACTCTCAAGAGTGAGGCAGAGTAAGCAGTTGTGGGGGTACTTAAGAATGTGGATACCCTCTTCCCTAAAGGGGGCAAGGGCAGCCTCTACGACTTTGGTGAAAAATGCAAGGAGACAGGGATGGCCAAAGAAACAGCCTGTGCCTTAGAAGGATTGAGACATGGAAGTACGCGTCCTTCAGGTCAATAGCCGCAAACCAATCAAGGTCCCTGACATATGACAGCATGTGTTTCAATGTGACCATCCTGAACAGGAGCCTTTGAAGGGCCAGGTTCAGTACCCTTAAATCAAGCACTGGTCTGAGCTCCCTACCCTTCTTTATGTACAATGAAGTAAGGGCTGTAAAATCCTTTCTTCATCTTGGCTGAGGGGACTAAAGGACAATGATCTTCACTTAAAGAACAGCAACATTCTCTGTGTGTGAAGAAGGGAGAGACCATTGCCCATGGCGTAGATGTAACTACAAGGAGTAACTACTGCTTCACAGAGAGAGACACTGCATCAGCTCCAAAGGACACATTGAATGAGCAAATCCCACATTGGCCTTTTTATACCTGTATATCCAGGGTGTGGCCAGCATTGAAAATTTTGCTCAACAATTATGTCAGAGGTGTCTGGGCTTCCAAGTGCAACCCCAGTGTCTGAACTTCAACACAATGGGAAAGTGACCTACTGAAAGGGAACTAAGATGGCAGTTTCATTTAACATGCACCTGCACTGTAACACCTGTTTTATCAAACTGACGTCATATGCATGGATATATTCATATTAAGATACAGAGATGTGCATAGACAGGAATATGAATATGTAATTGTCTGTATCTTCTTTTATATCCTTTTGTTCAGCCCTCTCAGTTTGCCATTGCAGGCTTATTCACGTCAATGTGGATGAAGTTTTAACAAGGCCAGAGATGAGTCAGGCCAGAAAACTTTATGAGAGACAGTAAAATAAAACGTGCTTAGAGCAAAATGGAAAATGATTTTGTGTCCAAAAGAAACATGACTACAGCACAAAAGCTGTCAGCAGTCAGGATGGCAAACAGGGGCCTTCATTTTGACAGTAGCTTAAATAAATATTGTTAAAGTTTTGTCAAACTTGTGCAGATTCAACTGTCGTCCTCTAGGAAAATGTCCTAATTTTGTGCCAAGTCTGAGGGTTCGATTATAGCAGAGTAACAATCACATTGTAGCAGAGCCGACTGATGGAAATCTTTAACTATGGAGGCCAACAGTCTGATCATTACCACATGCTTGACTGTAAATCACATAGATGATTTGGTCTAATTAATGAATCATTCTTGGGTTAAATTTCAGCGGCTTGAGAATTTGGACCAGTTTGCCTGTTTAGAATATAAATATAGTCATTTTTAGCATTAATATAGTCTAATTAGTATAATAATGTGTGTGCCAAAATATTGTTCATGTCCAGATTTATCTCTTGCTTAAGGCTAGTATGAAATGGTAGAAATAAATAAAATAATAAATGTAAAAAAAAGCTTTTTAATGATATTAAAAACAGTCTTGACACAATCCTTGACACTTCCAAAAAAAAAAAAAAAAGCTGAATCAACTTACCTTTCAAAGCAACAAATAGTGATGTAGTGGTGAACAGGTGTTTCAGATGAAAGATAGTTTTTTTATTGTTTTATACAATTTTTATACATTTTTAACATTAACATTAAAGTGTGTACCAGAATATAAAATAAAGAATTTAAATGAGGACATTCAGAAAAGATCCAGTGGCTTAGCTGAAGACAGTGTTTTATTTCTTATAAATATGAAATGTGAAAATGAGAAACAGAAGTCACTAACCTTTACAGGTGTCCTCTTTAGGTACTGCCCTTCAAAGTGTGCTGGGAACTTGCAGAGGCTCTTTTTTCACAAATAGTTTTTATGTGGAGAGAGCTGAACCACATCGACACATCTGAATAAATTAAAGTAAGCTAAAGTAAGAGATAAAATTGACTTACTGAGGCTTCATTGCTCCATGGGAGTAACCTCTTCCAAGCTGACACCTGTGGGAGTGTGGTGAGTCTCTGTGCGCTCCCTTAAAGGACCAGATGGGTGCAGCTGATTTCTCAGGGGACCTGGCTGGTTGTTCCTTAGGGGATGTAGTGGACATGGGTGCTCCCACAGAGGAAGCAGCTGGCACAGGCATACCCTCAGGTGACACGGCAAGTACAGGTACTTCCTCAGGGGGTGCACCGGACATAGGTGCTCCCTCAATGGACCTGGCTGAAACAGGTGATTCCTCTGAGGATGCTGCAGGCACAGGTTCTTCCTCAGAGGACCTGGTTAAAAGAGGTGCTGCCTCAGGGAACACAGCAGTCACAGGTGCTCCCTCAGGGGATGCACCAGACAGAGGTGCTTCCTCAGGAGCTCTGGCCAGAACAGGTCCTTCCTTGGAGGATGTTGCAGGCACAAGTGTTCCCTCAGAAGACCTGGGTGGAAGAGGTGCTCCCTCGGGGGACACAGCAGGCACAGGTGCTTCCCTAGGAGTCCTGGCCAAAACAGGTGCTTTCTCGGAGGGTGCTGCAGGCACAGGTGCTCCCTCAGAAAACCTGGCTGGAAGAGGTGCTCCCTCACAGGACACAGCAGGCATAGGTGCTCCCTCAAGTGATGCACCAAGCAGATGTGCTTTCTCAGTAGTCCTGGCCAGAGCAGGTGCTTCCTCAGAGGATGCTGCAGGCATGGGTGCTCCTTCAGAGGACCTGGGTGGAAGAGGTGCTCCCTCAGGGGACACAGCGGGCAGAGGTGCTTCCTCAAGAGTTCTGGCCAGAACAGTGGCATCCTCGGGGGATGCTGCAGGCACTGGTTCTCCCTCAGAGAACCTGGCTGGAAGAGGTGCTCTCTCAGGGGACACAGCAGTCACAGGTGTTCCCTCAGGGGATGCACCAAGCAGAGGTGCTTCCTCAGGAGCCGTAGCCAGAACAGGTGCTACCTCGAAAGATGCAGTAGGCACAAGTACTTGCTCATGGGATGCGGTGGGAACAGGTGCTCCTTTTGGGGCCCTGGAAGGTGTAGGTAGTCCCATGGGTTGCCTTAGAGGCAAAGGCATTTAAATTACATTTTTGTCAGATACTGCCTCATATTTTCAGAGATACTCAGTTTTCTTCTTAGTGGGGGCTTGGCAGGCACAGGTGCTCCCTGTTGGGACCTGCTGGCAGCAGTTGCTCCTTGCAGCGTCCTGGCCAGAATAGGTGCTTCCTCGGGGGATGCAAATGGCACTTGCTCAGGGGATGCAGGTTGTGTGGGTCATCCCATGGGTTGCCATAGAGACAGAGGTGTTAAGATTACATTCTTTGTCAGATACTGCCTCATATTTTCAGGGATTCTCAGTGTTTGCTTGGCATAAATGCTCCCTGTTGGCACCCGTCAGGAACAGTTGCTACTTGCAGGGTCCTGGAAAGCACATACGCTTTGACTATCATAGCTGCCCACCACCACCCTGCAAGAAGGGCTGTAATGAGCTCCTCATGCACATCAAGGGGGATGAAGGGTTCGGTGGGCATGGTTGCCATGCTCGGGTTTTCTCAAAAGGTTTTTGAAACAATTAACTGTGTTTGTGAAACACTGTAAGAGAAAGAAAGAAAGGAGTTGAATTAGGTAAACAAATAAGAACTGGTTGCCTTACCAGTGAGGCATTGGTGTCCTTCAACCGATTCATTGAAAAATTAATAATTAAATCATACACTAGGCCAGTCTGTTAAAAACACTTATTCGTTTAGAAACAAAACACCACTATTGTGTGTAAATTTAATCTAAACTATATCAGGCTATTTAAAGCAGTTAGAACACTGACATATAATGCAACTGCACCTCTGGCGACCCAAGTTCAAGTCCTGACGCGTGGTCCTTTGCCAATCCCGTTAACTATAAAATGCATTTGATTATTAAGCAGTGTCCTGAACATTAATCTAACTAATCCAATTTTTAAAAAATGAATAAAAACTACCTAAAACACTGAACACGTGGCGTTTGTTACATGTCCCCAGTCTATAATGAAATGTTTAAAACTCTTTACAAATAATTTTTATTTAGCATTTTTGTGTACCTCCACATCCCACCTGTGCTGTAAATACATTTATTTCGAAATAAATCTATAATATTTTAGATAAAATACACATTTTAGTCATGTCCCTAGGTTTTCATTCAGTCCTGTTACCCTAACACATTCCCCCTTCTAAAAAACATGGAAAATTCCACAAGACACATTTTCAACTGGATATTGCAAGATCTGGATCATTTTATTTTCTATGTTTTTGATGATATTGTAATGATGACTGTGAGCCTCAGTCTTACTGTACTACCCTGTTACCTACATTATTTCTTAGATTTTAATTTTTAATTTTGAAAATACAAATATTTGGTAATTAACTAGAATTACTGAATATCCTCATTATGTTAGCATGTACTCCAAATCAGTGTTTTGAATTGATTTATATATCATAGTCATGTAATAAGTGGTTCATACCGCTAGAACAAAATTCTCTTTTATCTTTTTTTAACCTCCCAGAAACTGTTTTATATCTAATTCATACATATTTTATAAGCTTTAGTTTATCAGACGTGGGGCAGAAATCGTGCAAAACATATGAATATAGCTGATTTTAGCTTATTTAATGCATAGCCTACAACCACTGAAGTTTTTGAAAGTCTTGAAAACAGACATCATTTTTCCGTCAGTGAATTATTTATGAGCCAGGCTTTTGTTTTTGAATCATAACTACCATTCAAACAGAACTTTTGGTTCATTATGTGAGTTAACATGACGACATTTACCCAAACACACTTGAGTCAGACAGGCTTTACATATGGAAGTTATCAGTGCCTTGAAGTGTGTTTCCAGTTGTTGATCACTGCACCTCCTTAAGAACTCGATGTTGGCACTGTGACATTTCCCGGAGCCTTATATCTAACTAAGACTTTGAATGGTTCATTTTATTCATCTCACATGTTCAGAATAAAAAAATATTCCTCCAAGCGTACTCAAGGTTGCAGCAGAATCTTCACTTCTCTACTGGAAACCTAAGGACATTCTTATGAGGACACATCAGCTCAGGGTTATTGTACATGTGGCAGAGAATAAAATCAAGTATACTGAAGCTACATCAGGCTGGAAATTGCACATCATAGTCTTTGCAGTTCATTTGAAATAATAAAAAATGGCACAATGCTGCTCCTGACCGCTATTTGTTGTCAATTACCCATGTCTTCACACTATTTTCCAATGGTTTATATAAATGAAGCTGATATTGAAGACTCTTTTGAATATGTTCCAGGAAAACTAAAAATAGCCAGTTCTGTCCTCTTTTACTGTTAATCAGGATACATGTTGCAGCGGCTGCTGTGGAAACTATAGCTATAATGGTAGAATTAATAAATAGTTTGGGGGAACTTTATGGGAAATGTTTCATCGAAGCCAGAATAACAGGTGTAGGGATTTCACACAGTAGCTTTGATGGGGCTCTTTATTCCGTCCATCAAGAATAGAAAGCTTTAAAATTTAAGATCACCAGATAGCTGTGAACAGCTGTGAACTGAAATGCTTTGAGTTGCAAAAGAGATTCTGATTGTTTTTTGTTCATGTAATATAATGCAGTGTTTACTGCCTGAAAAACAATTATAAGGTGATTAAGACCTGAATCTTCACTGTACGCTAAAGAAAAGTCTAAATATTTTACAAATATTTTCCAACAGGAAAATTGTATGTTGCACCCACTGTTTTGCTGAGGTAAAGGAACCATGCTGGCATAGTATGTTGCATAATCATCCATGAAAGCAGATCTGTCTTCATCTTCAGTGTCAGATTGACCTAGGCGATCATTCTGAATATGCAAACACATAAACATATTTTTAGTAAACAATTTGTTACTTTTAAAAACCCAGTATTTGTTGCCTGGCAAATTCAGAAAGAGTCTTTGGCTAAATCGCACACACATATGCACACACACACACACACACACACACACACACACACACACACACACACACACACACACACACACACACACATGTTGGGTTTACATGTTTTATGGGGACATTCCATAGGCGTAATGGTTTTTATACTGTACAAACCGTACTTTCTATCGCCCTACACCTACCCTACACCTAAACCTAGCCCTCACAGGAGATTGTGCACACTTTTACTTACTCAAAAAAACTCATTGTGCATGATTTATAAGCCTGTTTCCTCATGGGGACCTGAGAAATGTCCCCACAAGGTCAAAATCTACTGGTATTCCTATCCTTGTGGGGACATTTGGTCCCCACAACGTGATGAATACCAGGTGCACACATACACACACACACACACACACACACACACACACACACACACACACACACACACACACACACACACACACACACACACACAAACACTAATAGTTGATTGGTGTGTATTTCTGGCACTCCCTCTCAGAATAGCTCCATGTTTGCCTAGAGACCCATGGGAAAAAAGAGATGGGGTCTACAAATTCACTGGAACAAGACTAAGCTCTCTTACTTTTCGCAAACATTGACTGATGGTTTCTTGCTTTTCAAGAGCACAGGCCGCATACAAATGAAACAGGTGAGCTTCTTTACTTTTTTGGTAAATCAGTGGCATTTTCTTTTTGATTATTACTTATTCTTGAGTTAGCAAGTATACTGGTAGCTCTATAAGGTATAGGATTAAAAAACAACTATGTAAGTCACAGCTGGTGAATTATAGGCCTACATTGAGTTATACAATATTATACAGTTAAGGTCCAAAGTTTACATACACCTTGCGGAATCTGCAAAATGTTGAGATATTTCACATACAAGACATTTACATATAGTTCACAAGAGAAAATAATCGTTGAATTTATAAAAATGACCCTGTTTACAAACGCTTGATTCTTAATACTGTGTTGTTACCTGAATGATCCACCGCTGTGTTTTTTTGTTTAGTGATAGCTGTTCATGAGTCCCGTATTTGAATCCCTAAAAATCCTTCAGGTCCCACAAATTCTATGGTTTTTCAGTATTTTTGTGTAATTTGAACCCTTTCCAACGATGACTGTAAGATTTTGAGATCCATCTTTTCACACTGAGGACAACAGACAGACTCATATGCAACAAGGAAACACAATGCATTAAGAGCCGGGGGTGAAAACTTTTGAACAGAGTGAAGCTTTGTACGTTTTTGTAAACTTTTGTAAACCTTTGACCTCTGTATATAGTAGATGTGATACCAGGTGGAAAATTCATTTGAGGATTTTATTATGGATAACAGATGTAGCATGTGTGGACATGACTGCTTTATCTATCCATTCCTTGGATATCCAGTTCGTCAATAAAAAAGGATTCATTGAGCCAGATCGAGTCAAACTGAAACCGCTGTTCGTCATATGTCATATGTTTTATTCATATCTTGCACTAGGAGATCTGAGGATTGTTTTGTTGTCCTAAAAGGACAGAAAGAGAGCCAACGAGTGCATCTTATGCGCTCCTGATCTTGTCTTTGAAGTGTTACGAGCAGACTGTTCAGAATTACACCCAATTTGGAAGCCGGTAAAAGCACATTGTGTTGTCAGCACTTGCATGAGGACAAGTGCTGTTCTTTTAAATCTGATGATGACCCGGTATATTGCATAGTTGTGTAAGAGCTGGTTTTGTGCTAAATTTTAAACCCAACCCCACACCTAATCCTAATAATTTTGACAGGGATCAGACTTCACTTCACAAAATACCTGTTTTTGCATTTTACTGCACTGCTTTTTAAGAGTTTTTCAATGTAAGCATGTGCAAGACGGACATCTTTGACTGGATACTATTGTGTGGTGTCTAATGGACCAAGGAAGTCTTGCTGATTAAGTAGCCAGACACACAAGCATCCCAAACACTTTACATTTACATATTTTAGATAAGTTTTCCCAAACAGCTTGCAATGCATTTAAGGCATTTTTTGATTTACCTGGAATCAACTTTTCATTTTAACATTGCTAGCACTGTGCTCTACTGTTTGAGCTAGAGGAATGCACATACAATACAAAAAATGTGTAGTACAAAAATAAAACAATGCCGATGTTACAAGATATAACATTAAAAAGAGTATAAATCACAATTTTTTTAAAGAAACATTGCCCAACAGTGACTCAAGCAGGCAAATGTCTCTTGCCTCCCCTGAATCCATTGAATTTTAACAGACCCCTAAAGCAGGGGAGCCCAAACTTGGTCCTGGAGGTGTGTTGAGGCAAGTTGGATCTAAACTCTGAAGAACACCGGCCCTTCAGAACCGAGGTTGGACATTCCTGCCCTAATGCATGTGGTAAGTTTGGTGGGGGGTAATTGAATAAAGGTAGGATTTGATTGGAATTGACTGGTTGTGTTTGGCTGTGATTGGTTCATGTGATAAATTCTGCCTCTTAAGCACTATTTTAGCAATCTAAGCTCATGGTCTGAAGCGCATGGTGCAGGTGCACTTAGGGCATGTCCGAATCCACTTTTGCTAGTTTAGTGATGGAAAAAATGGTCAGTGTGCCATGTGCATGCATGGTCCAAAAAGGTCGTGCCTATTCTCTTAATGAGTCATGGGCAAAATAGAGACAAAATATGCAGTAGACCAATCAGAGTCTTATCTCCCATTCTCTTTAAAAGACAGTTGCGCTTGCAAGAACAAAGACTGAACACTTCTCCATGTACACAATAATAATCTTTTACATTGTAATCCTTTCATTTTTAATATTTGGCATGTTTGTGTGCTGCTTTGCATCCCATTGTGTACCTGCCTATAGGTGCATATTTAGGGTGACCATATGTGCCATTTTTACGGGACACGTTCTGGCCAGGATTTCTATATTGCCTAAAATATCCAGGATTTGGCTGTTTGTGCTGCACAGACTGATTTTTGTATGACATCTGTGAGAGCTATTCAGAGTAGTATATAGTTCACTTCCAGAACAAAAATTTACAGGTAGTACTCACCCCCTTGTCATCCAATATGTTCATGTCTTTCTTTCTTCAGTCGATAAGAAATTATGTTCCTTGAGGAAAACATTTCAGTTATCATTTCATGTAGTGGACTTGGTGCCCTCAAGTTTGAACTTCCAAAATGCAGTTTAAATGCAGCTTCAAATGGCTTCATACTATCCCAGCCAAGGTAGAAGGGTCTTATCTAGCATAACGATCGGCCATTTTCAAAACAAATTGACAATTTCCATACTTTTTACCCACAAATGCTCATCTTGTCTAAGTCTGCGTTAACTCGTTTTTTTTTCTGGTTTAAGACAGTTAGGGAATCATCGCTGCAGAAGTTTACCAAGTGAACATACAAAGAAGATCAAACGCCCTTTACAAAAAGAAAGAAAGTTTTTTTGATATACCATAACTATATTGACCCCGATTACACAGACTATGTATGCGCATTGCAGAGACAAGACAAGACGAGCATTTGAGGTTAAAAAGCATATAAATTGTCAATTTGTTTCAAAAATGACAGATCATTTTGCTAAATAAGATCCTTCTTCCTATGCTGGGGCCCTTTGAAGCTGCATTTAAACTGCATTTTGGACTTTCAAACTTGGGAGCACAATAAATATCCATTATATGGAGAGAAATCCTGAAATGTTTTTCTCAAAAAGCATAATTTCTTTATGACTGAAGAAAGAAAGACATGAACATCTTGGATTCAATTTATGAGCAGGTGACATTGCCAGACAAGAGACATTCATGTTTAAAACATATACTACACTCACATTTTAAACATAAATTTTGTTTTAAAAATGCTAACTATTTTCTAATTAATTCAAGCCGATTTTTTTTATTTACTTAGCAACATATTGAAAATCTGTTTTTAAAGTACATTGGTATCAAAATTCATCTGTTTTAGGTATTATCATGCATGATTTGTGTTGTAGTAATATATTTTGCAGGTATTATGTAAGAATTCTTCAGCACACTCTCCAATTATGCCAATAACTAATTTTCATTCTATTTCACATTTCGGGGAATCGGTGGGTAATTCAAATGATCTTTTTCCTAGGTTCCAGCAATTTCAAATTCATACACAGTCACCAACTCATTAAATAGTTATGTTTAGGCCTAGGGAACCAGTAAAAAGTTTGAAGTGCACAAGATTCATTCCTAAGGCCAGTTTGAGTTTTCAGAAATCAAATTCTGATTAGTCTTTTCAGTATGTAGCAGAATGAGAATGGCTCATATGATTATCTTCACTGCATTAACACTAATGACTTCAGCACAAAAGCTGGAGACAGGGCGAACAGCTGTTAGTGCGGGATGCAGGGTTGTTTTGTTGATGGGTCATCCAACGATTGTTCAGCAGTTCCAGGAACATGCATGCTGTCTTATTCTAATGATCAATTAGCATTAGTGAATCAGTGCAGTGTACTCTCGTTCCATTCAAGTGACAGTGTAATCCAGTATGTTATTTGCCATTATGGCCAAGCTGTCGGACACTTTTGAAGCTCTGTTGCCCTAATGTTGATACTTTACTTTGTAAGTGTTGTTCTGTTGTGACTGACGTGAATACTAGCAATGGTCTGTTTATATTGTTGATTAGGGAGTATACATCAATGTTATGCCATATTATTCATTCTATCTAGTTTCCTCACAGCTAAGTTATATTATATTATATTGGTAATACATGTAAATTAGATTCCCTCCAATCTTGTGCTAAGATCATTCATTCTCCTTCGCTGGAGATCATATTAATCACTTTTAACCTCATGAGTAGGTTTTTCATTTTCTCTTAAAGGAAGTATTTTAAAATTTGTCCCCCCCCCCCCCCCCCCTAAAGTCTAAAGCTGCCCTCATACGCATTCTGTAAACTCATTCTGTGATCTATCGCCTACATGCATCAGTTATTTAGTTTGGCTCTATAACCTGAGCTGGTTCATTCAGAAAAATGAAGCTATAATGTGCATGAATGAATCTAATAGGCCCCGCATTCCCCTGACCTGCTGGATGAATGGTGCTCATATATGAGTCTCTGAATGTAAATTACATTGTACAGTGTGCAAATGCATTCCCTCGTCATGCATAATGTAGGATGATGTGGGTGAATCCAACAGTGTAATGTAGCTTTTATGGTCTATGTATTCATAACCTGCAATGTTTTGTCCTTCATGTGTTATGTAAGGGCATTAGGTGACTCAGATATTTATACATTAGAACCAAAGCTATGAAGCCTATCTATAAAGTAATAGATGATGTGCAATAATATCTCCTTACTAGGAGCAATGTGACAAGTTTCTTTATTTTCTGTCCACATTTAAAAATGGGGTGTGAGGCCAATCAGACTAGTTTTCTCTGTGTGCTCACAAAGCAGCAGAAGATAAACAAATAACATAACTTAAACTTTTATGACTCCAGTGATACTTTGTAACGCCAGGCCAGCAGAGGGAGCCTCTGCTTCCTCTATGGTTACTTTCTCTTTGGCAGCCATATAAAGAGGGCCATGCCAAACAGGTCCTTGCAAAGTATTGTTTTCCTATTGCGGACTCTACCAAGCATTTCCCTTGTTTTTCCATTGTCTTGTGTCATAGTCATAGTCATAGTCATAATTTTACCTTGTTTTATTGTCTTGTTTATTTTGCTACTTTGGACTTATTAATTGGCTTATTAATTTATCTTTTGGTGTGAAAGGGCCTTTACAATTGCCAACAATATAATTTTGTGTTTTTTTTGTGTAATTATAAAAAAAAAAAAAAGCAAGCCCAGGTCAGGTGAAAAAAAGTAATGCAAAAGTAACACATCACTTTCCATAAAAAGTAATGCAATTAGATAGTTTTTCACCTGAAAATTTCATGTAAACAAGTAACATGTCTGCCAGTTTTGTTCTGACCAACCTTAAAAAAATATTTGCAATAAATTTCGCTACCAGTGGTAATTAAAGTTAACTCATTAGTGAAGTTAGCTGAGATCATGTCAAACGGTGCAAATTATTATAATTATTATACTTTATTGTCAAATTGCTAATGTAAACAACATCAACATTGCATGACTATGTGTATTTAGTGTGTATTAATGTTATCTGTTGATTTCAATTTAATTTCTAATTTTCATACTATTCGAATGCAATCAAAAGAAATTGTTCTTTTAACAGACTTTTTTAAAAAGTTACGTAATGCAGCTTTAAGCAGATGTATTTTTATTGTGCTCAAGGATTTAAACCAAAAAAAGTTATAAACTCACAATTGAGCAAAATAAAAGCAGAACTGAGTATGGGGTGTGACGAGACACTTATCTCACGAGACGAGACGAGACACAAGATTGGGTTCACGAGAACAAGATGAGACGAGACGAGATTTTTAAACTTTTTTAACGAAATCCTCAGTGATGAAATATATAGGGGAAAATTGTATTTTATTCAACAAAAATGTAGGTGCAATTTGGTATGAACTTGTACTTTATGAAATTAAACTTCTATTTTAATGAATTATATTATATTATATTATATTATATTATATTATATTATATTATATTATATTATATTATATTATATAAACATGTAAACTAATGCTGCATGATTTTGGATAAATTGAAAAACAATTTTCTTTTATAAATTCTCCATTCTGAAGAAAAAAAGGAATAGAAATCTAAACAAAATTACATAATTTACTAGTGTTTCTGACAGAATGTTCATTGCTCTAAATTTTAACAAAAAAAAAAAAAAAAATATGAAGGAGCCAGTGTCTCAATTAAATAAGGCTTGTTTTACTATTGGAATCTCTTGAATGTATAATTCAATGACAAATACTTTTTTAAACGTGCAGTTGTCGCCACCTCCTGGCGGACTTGGACAAGCGTTACTCTACATACGTGTTAGAAGATACTTTAGTTTTGATCACTACTGTAGATAAGAAGTGTTTATACCCAAACTATAAGCTTTTATCCCAGTACTTATGTTATTTAAATGTCTGTAACAAAGAAATAATGATGATTATGTGGTTAAAAAGACTGTGTTGCTTTCTGAAACCACAGCAGTAAGAATGCAGATTTGAATGTCTTCAATAACTTTCACAAAATAAGCGTCAGTGCAGCGCGTGAATCAATTGTAATAGACATTGCTGAATCCTTGTCATTCATGAATAAGATCGCTTGGGTGTTTGAATAGAGATCGTGATATTTTAAGGAGTAGTCATGCAGCTCTAATGTAAACACTGCCCAGTATTTTGCCATGATATCGTCACGTTCTCGCGAGACCAGTCAGATCTCGCGGGACACATCGGAATATTGCGAGATCTCGTGCCACGGGATATCGTCACATCCCTAGAATTGAGAGATATAGTCACATTTCTGACTTTTTCGGAATTGCGTGATATAAACTCAATAGAGATATTAAGTTTGAATTGAGAGATAAAAACTCCCAATTCTGGCTTTTTTCTCGCGAATGTGAGTTTGTATCTTGCAATTATGACATTTTTCTTGCAATTGCGAGTTTATATCTCACAATTTTGACTTTTTTCTACAGAATTGTGAGATATAAATGCATAATTGTTATAAAGTCCAATTCTGAGGGAAAAAAGACTGATATGTTCTCAGAATTGCGAATATCTCTGTGAGATATAAACTCAATTCTGATAAAATTAACAATTTTGATGTATAAACTCACAGTTCGGAGAAAAAAACTCACAATTTTGAGGTATAAACTCGTAATTCTGAGAAAAAAGTCACAATTTAGAGATATTAACTAACGACTCTGCTAAAAAGGCACAATTGCAAGATACAAACTTATGTTTCTGTGAAATAAGTCAGAATTGTGAGATATAAACCCGCAATTATGGGAAAAAAGGTCACAATTTTGAGATATAAACTCACAATTTTGAGAAAAAAAGTCACAATTTTGAGATATAAACTCGCAACTGAGAAAAAAGTCACAATTGAGAGATATAAACATGATTCTGTGAAAAAAAGTCAGGGTTCTCAGAAGAAACAACCACAACAAATATAATTTCTGTTTTATGTTTCAAGAAAAAGGCTCTAATTAAAAACATCTGGTAAAGTTTGAATGCAGGACGTGATGTAATACAAAATACATTACTGCCAGCAAGATGTCAGCTATGAAAACCACTTGTTTGTTGTATAATCATGCCACCCTGATGACACCAGACTCTTGGTGTTGCAACAGATAATTCAGAAGACAGGAAATCATTAGAGCTGTGCATCATGTAGTCCTGTGTGAAGGTCATTGTTTATCTTTGCTTTTGAAAATATGACCTGAACTTTGTTTCACCACCAGATGGAATAAAAACTATGGAGAAGTATTGAACTTTGTAATGTGGGCAAAATGAGCACAGTCTGAAACATCTTCTGAAACTCTAGGAAACTCTGAGAAAATGGGGAAACAGCAATAGCAAAATGGATATAATGTCTAGAAAAGTATACTTCACCTAATTACATTTACAGATTATTTTTACTTATACATTTATTTGACTTCTAATTATTTTTTACAGAATTGTCATCTGAATACATTTATAACTAGCCTTGATGAAAGTTACTTTCTCCCACTGTTTTTTTTTTTTTTTTTCATTTTGATTGCTTACTCACCATTGTGTCCTGACGTTCTTTGGCTGTGGGCAAAAGATGCTTTGGTGAATCAAACCTGTTTGTTGCAGAGTCCTTGTACCCTGTCTTTATTACTTTGGTGTGTCTGAATGTCTTAGAGACTACACAATAAAACAGACTGACGCAGTATGTGTGTGGTATTATGATGAGTATAGATTGCTAGCTGGGGGAACAGAGATGGAGAGAGAAATTTGGAAGGCCAGGTTCCTGCTAAGACTAAATGGGGACATCGCTCTTTCTGGATAACCATCTGATTTAACATATTTGATTTTACACAGTGCAAAATGTTCTGGTTTGAAGTGCCCATATTGTGCCATTTTTAGGGTTCCTAAAGGTTCCTAAATCATTTTCCAGCGACCCTCAAACGATTAGTTTGAAGCAGTTCAAAGATTCAGTCTCTCTAAACCCCTCCTTTCCGTGAGCCTACTCTGCTCTGATTGGCCAGGGGGCCCTATCTAGCAAATTCATGTTAATCATGAGTTGCTAAATCATGCTAGCAACATACTAAAACATGCTAGCATCACACTACTATGTACTAGCTACATGCTAATGTAGCAACAGCAACAGGTTAAATCATGCTAGCAAAGTGCTAATCATGCTAGCAACATGTTATCATGATACTCATGTCATAATATTTTAATAACATTCTAATGCTATAAACATGTTAACAATATGCTAATCATGCTAACAATGTGTAAAACCATGCAAGCAACAGGCTACTCATGCTAAAACATGCTAGCAACATCCTAACAACATGCTATGTTAAAAAATGCTAGCAACAGTAAATCATGCTAGCAACATGTTATCAACATGATACTTCTGTTAAAACATGCTAGCAACATGCCAATAATGCTATTCTAATAATGTTAAAACATGCTAACAACATCATAACAACATGCTACTCATGTTAAAATCATGCTAGCAACAGTTAATCATGCTAACCACTTGGTGACAATTAACACACTAACAATATGTTAATCATGCTAGCAACATGTTAATCGTGCAAACAAAATACTAGAAACCTGTTAATCATGCTGAAACATGCTAGCAACATCCTAACAACATGCTACTCATGTTAAAAACATGCTAGCAGCAGTTAATCATGCTAGCAACATGATGAGAACATGCTGGTCATGCTCAAAACATAACAATATGTTAATCATGCTAACAAAGTGATGCTAGCAACCATAGATATATATACATAGATACCGCATTGGACCGCTCCAAGCACGTAGATGCGTCCGCCATATTGGAACGGTCCACTTGACGTCATTCACCATACTGTAGGTTCGCAGACCAACGGCTGTGCAGGACTGTGGCTTTTCGAATTTTCAGTGATTACTATGAGATCTATGGATGAATGACGTCAAGTAGACCGCAGTGAAATGGCGGATGGCTTACGTATAACGGCCCATAGAAACAGTCGCTAATGAGGCATCTACGTATATATATCTATGCTAGCAACATATCATCATGCTAACAACATGCTAGAAAAATTAACAACACGCTACTCATGTTAAAACATGTTAGTTAATCATGCTAGCAAAATGCTGACAACGTACTGGTAATGTGCTAATCATGCTAACAAAGTGATAAATCATGCTAGCAACATGTTAGTCATGTTAACCATGTTAGTAACATACTACTAATGCTAAAAACATGCTAGCAACATGTTAATCATGCCAACAACATGCTGATCATGCTAAAAGCCTGCTAACATGTAAAACACGTTACTCCTGTTAAAAAACATGCTAACAACAGTTAATCATGCTAACACCATGTTAACAACATGCTACTCATGATAAAAACATGCTAACTATCCTTAGGAGTTCGTACTCCCAAGTCAAACTTCCAAGTCCAAACTACGAAGGACGCAAGTCCGAACTTTGCGTACTTGGAATTGAGAAACGGCCTTGTGTGTAACTATCTAAGGCTGCATCGAAAGATAACTTCGCGTCTGCTGTCATGCTGGATCCATATTTATAAACAAACTGCTTCGGTGAGTCGCATAGAAGGCGTCATCGTCTTGCTGCTCCCTCCCCGTTCTGTGATTGGTTCCCTATCTGAGGTGAAAATTTGGTCCATGGTTTCCAGGCTGCCTTCCAGCGTGAATAAAATCCTGCTGCACGCAAGGCAGCATGGGGAAACTCAGGCTAACATTTCACAGAAAAACAACAACTTGTACTGGGACAACACACATTATATAGACATTTTTTGTGCAACAAGGAAAATTATTGAGAAATTGAGTTTCAAAAGAAAACCTATCATTAGAAATATACATTGGAGTCAAGTGTGACAACTAGCCCCAGGCTTATACTGTTACGTAACCATGGTCAAATATGCTAACAGACTGCAAAAACTAGTAAATAAGCTCATAACTGAGGGATCTGTAAAATAGTTTTATTTGTTTTTGTAAGTCAGGGGAAGGTAGCGCATGGAAATGTCATTTGCTGTGGTTCCTGTTATTAAAAAAATCAGAATCACCTACTAGGCAGTTTTAAGTCTTAAGTTTCAACTTTCACTTTATCTTAATTGTTTTCCATATTTCTGGCATGTAAAAGACTGTTAAATTTGTTCACTTCTGGGAAATGACCATCTCTGAGTGAAGTTAGCCAGCTGGCATACACCAGTCAATCATGTGACATGATTTTATGAGCCGGGCTGTAGAATTTCATGCAGTCTCCAGCTAATCCTGGTAGAACACTGCAGATTTCCTGCTAACACATTTTAAATCCAAAACATATGAAAGTTTAATTGGACATCACTGAACTTATATATCAGTACATAATCATAGCACAAGAAATCCAGAGCTCAAATGTTTTCATCAATCCCAAGAGCACCAAGACTGACAACTACACCGTTTAACACAGAGAAGAGCCCTTTACCTATTATGACGTAAACCATGTGATTAACCTTTAGGCTAGAGGTAATTTCCAATCTCTGCGAAGACAGCATTATTTATTCTGTCTCCCGTGGTGCTTAAACCAAATCCAATTATCGATCTGTTGACATGCATTTCGTTTTCCTATTTCTGAAGGCAGGTAAAGTCATTAACATACCATTTTGCGTAATTTTTCACAACAGCCATGATGGAGGTTTAAACCAACAGGGCGAGGTTTACAAAATAAAATTCCACACACAGATAGCTTTATTTTTAATACCCACTGTCTGTTTTGCAATAACACATACAAATTTGTCCTGAACGCTGCTGACTTTTGTGAATGAGTGTTTGCACTCAAAGTCATCCCCTCAGAATGCTATTCCAGCACATTTAGCTCATGATTAAACTAGACTAAAAATATTGTAGACATGTTGAGTTTTTCACTGAAAGACTTAGCACTAAAGTGGCATAAACTCCACCCAAAGTAATTTAGCATCTCAATGTGTCTAGTCAAAGTCCTCACACAGATACTCATTCATATAAGACCCATCAAGCAACATGGCGAAGGCCCAACAGTATTAAAGTGGGGACACACTGTATAGACTTTCCGCCGTCAGAAAAAGGACCTCTCTTGTATGACTTCAGGGGAAAGAAATTATTTCCCATGATTAGCACCTTTGCAGACATGAAGGGAAGAAATGATTACTTATTATGTAGTTATGCGTCATTTGGCAGAAGTTGTTTTTCCAATGTGGCCAAAGGTACACCAATTGCAGTGGTAGACCCCTTAAGGCAACCCAGTGTTAAGTGCCTTTCTCAAGAACACAATAACATGGTAGGAGCTACTAACAGGCTTTGAATTAGCAGCCTGGATCCTAAAACTTATGCTAGCAGCGCCACTTCTCTGTAATTTACATAATTGGAATGTAGCCTTATCTTAAGCCTCTGCAGAGTTTATTTCCTGCCACGGTTTTGCCTTCCGTATATACACCAAATATTCAGTTCACTAGTATTTGGGCACATTTTAGTCTAAAGTTGGTAGCAATCCTGGTGTGCTATCTCTGGGCGTGCTATCTGACATATTCATTTTATGACCTTGTTGTGCTAGGCTATTTCTTTCTCGTGGCCTTATGGGATGTCCACAGGATATGTACTTCATAATTTCTGTAGAAATAGTATGACATCCATACTATGGTTAAGTTTGATACATTTGATTGAAATCAAATTCAACAATAATTTATGAACAACTCAAACCACATGTCTGCATATGCATATTGTATTACAATATATAATACATTAATCGTAGTAAGTGAAATGAGCAGTATTTGATTTCCACATTTGCAGTATAATCCAAAAATACAGATTATATACTATTTCTGTCAAAATTCGGAAGTGTGCCTTCGATCAGTGTTGCCAAGTCTGCAGTTTTTCCTTCGGAATTGGGATACTTTAACACTGTTGCCGTGGGTTGTTTTTCATGTCCGCGGGTTGAAGTGACCCCAAAAACATGACCCCTGAATGCATTTTTCACCAGGGGACCCCTGTCCAAACGCTAGTTTTGGGCTAGTTTTGAGTGGCAATTGGGCGGGTTTTGTTGTGAAAACCTGGCAACCCTGCTTTTGATGGACATCAGAAGGAAAAGCGACACAACTGACAATGTAGGTCACGTGACAAGTTCAGACTGCTAGTAACTTTTAATAAGTAAAAAATGTTTTTTTTTTTTTTTGTTTCATCACTTAAAATGCACTTTTACTTACTTTTTTTTTCCTAAAGGAGAAGTTCACTTCCAGAACAAAAATGTACAGATGATTTACTCACCCGCTTGTCATCCAGGATGTTATTTCTTTCTTCAGTCATAAAGAAATTATGTTTTTTGAGGAAAATATTTCAGGATTTCACTCCATATAGTGGACTTTTATGCTGCCTCGAGGTTGAACTTCTAAAATGCTGTTTCAATGCAGCTTCAAAGAGTTCTAAACAATCCCAGGTGAGAA
Organism: Garra rufa; assembly: GCF_049309525.1. NCBI lineage: Eukaryota > Metazoa > Chordata > Actinopteri > Cypriniformes > Cyprinidae > Garra > Garra rufa. The sequence goes on along the minus strand of NC_133372.1, from coordinate 27,039,902 downwards.
AGAAAGCGAAATATCTAGCGAAATGATCAGTTATTTTCTAAAAGAAATTAAAATTTATATACTTTTTAACCTCAAATGCTTGTCGTGTCAATGCTCTGCGTGAACTCTGTGTATTCCAGTTCATGACATTTAGGGTATGTTGAAAAACTCCATCTCAATTTCTTCGATTTTGAATTTCTTCCCCAACTTCAAAATCATTCTACATCGATGTTTTAGCTTATTTGTAAAAAGTGTTTGATCTTCTTTGCGTTTCTTTCATTTTGTAAACACCGGATCGGGACATGCAGCGATGTAGGACGATTGTAAAGTTGGAGGAGAAAATGAGATTGGAGTTTTTCAGAGCTAAACAAGACACGTTTGAGGTTAAAAAGTATAAAAATTATCAATTGTTTTTGAAAATGACAGATTGTTTCACTAGATAAGACCTTTCCTCCTTGGCTGGGATCATTTAGAGCCCTTTGAAGCTGCATTTAAACTGCATTTGTTAGTTCAAACTCAGGGGCACCATAGAAGTCCACTATATGGAGAGAGATCTTCAAATGTTTTCCTCAAAAAACTATTTCTTTATGACTGAAGAAAGGAAGACATGAACATTTTGGATGACAAAGTGGTGAGTAAATTATCTGTAAATTTGAGTTCTGGAAGTCATTTCTCCTTCAAAGTATGGCTTAGTTTACCCATAGATGAAAATTACCCCATGATTTACTCAACCTCAAGTCATTCTAGGTGTATATGACTTTCTTCTTTCAGACGAATACAATCTGAGTTATATTTAAAAATGTTCTGGCTCTTCCAAGCTTTATAATGGCAATGAATAGCTTCAATAGTCCAATAGAAGTCCAATAAAGTGCATCCATCCATCATAAAAAAGTACTCCACACTGCTCCAGAGGGCCTCCTGAAGCGAACAGATGTGGCGTTCCACCCAATGATGTAGGACGTAGGCATAGCATAAGCTCCAGTGAAAAGTGCCGAAGGTGAAAGCACAGGGAAAAGAGCAAAACAAAATACCAGTCATGAATTAGAAGTACAAAATGAGGATTCATAAAGAAAAATGTCAGAATATTTCGATATAAGCCAAGAGGTGACTGGTTTCCTTTTGCTAAACAAAGGGAACTATGCTTCCTTTGCTCCCGTAAACAAAATTTGGTTCTCGCGAGACTAGCATATTCTCACCAGAGCTTATGCTATGTCTACATCCTACTTCATGAGTTGGAACGCCACTCTCTCACACAAACGCATCAATTCGCTTCAGAAGGCCTTTATTAAAGAACCAGGACATTTTTTAATATAACTCTGATTGTTTTGATCTGAAAGTCATATACACCTAGGATGGCTTGAGGGTGAGTAAATCATGGATAATTGTTTTTTCTCAATGAACTATTGCTGTAAGAGTCCTAATTTAGAAATCTCTTTAAACTCATTACTTTACACAGTTATCAACAAATATGGCAAATATCCTTCTATGATTCTCACTATATTGTACACAGAAACTTAAAACACTTTAAAACCTTTTTCCTACTGTGCATGTGCGTTGATTTGTGGTGATTAAGCAGATGCAGCTATGAGTCAGCTCATTAGAGGGGGTTAATTGAAATGGTGACTTAAGGGTCAAATATGTGTCAGTTTGTCTGGGACCAACAGCTTCATACTCAGAATTAAACATCTAAATCTGCTACTGACCTTTTCAAGGCTTGCAGACCATGCACTGCACTGACAAGAAAGAGAGGTGAGGTTTAAAGGGTTTAAATTGGTTTCACAGCTAATGTATCCTGTTATTGAGAAGATTGATATGTAGAAACAGCCAACACTGAAAATAGAACATTACTGGCCAAATGATCATTATTATCTTCCTGCCATCAGTTTTTCTTCTTTGCGATCTTGTAATCTACAATAATACCCAATAACATGACAAATTAGAGTTGCTGTTTCCATCAGAACATTGAGCCAGTGTAATACTGCTGACATTTTGTTCCTGAGCCCTTGCAGTGTTCAACACGGCATGCAGTGGATGCTTTGCAACCTCATTACGGCAGCTATTCTTCTCATTAGTTAGCCCATAAATCTCACAGTCCTCCTTGTAATATATATCTCAACCCTGTGAAAACAAGGGCACTTGTGAATAGTGCCTGGGCATTGGGTGCCAAAGGAAAGACTGTTTCAGTCACTGACGGTAAATCTCCTTTTGTATTCAGTACGCTGTAAAATTCTCCCTCACCAATTGCTTTGCTTCATCCCCAGAAGGAACAACATCCACTTTTGTATAGGCGGTGTTTTCAAATAAGGGGGCATTTGACACTCCTTCATTTCTAAAACTAGAGCATGAGCAAACTTCTGAATATTTTATTAATTCTGCACATGCAGGTTCTCCTGAGAACATGAGATAGTAAGCGCATGAGGTCATATCTTTAAGCCTCCTGGATGATGATGAAAGATGATGTCATTCAAAGGCTATGTAAAGGAATTTGAGCCCTCAAACTTCAGTCTTTTATCTAAATAATTGCTTCTGCCACACATTCAGTGCTTTGAAATGAAACATTAAATATATTTGAAGCTGAGCTATGGTGGACATAAATAGACTCCCACAAATAGGCATTTCAAAACTTCTCACTTCAGAATCTTGTTGGGTCATTTTATTGGGTTATTTTTTATATTTTTACCCAGACGCTGGGTAATTTTTCTATGGTCTAAAAATGCTGGGTTATTTTGTTTTAACCCAAATGCTGAGTTCAGCTTGTTGGGTCATTTTATTGGGTTATTTTTAATATTTTTACCCAGACGCTGGGTAATTTTTCTATGGTCTAAAAATGCTGGGTTATTTTGTTTGAACCCAAATGCTGGGTTCAGCTTGTTGGGTCATTTTATTGGGTTATTTTTTATATTTTTACCCAGACGCTGGGTAATTTTTCTATGGTCTAAAAATGCTGGGTTATTTTGTTTTAACCCAAATGCTGAGTTCAGCTTGTTGGGTCATTTTATTGGGTTATTTTTAATATTTTTACCCAGACGCTGGGTAATTTTTCTGTGGTCTAAAAATGCTGGGTTATTTTGTTTTAACCCAAATGCTGAGTTCAGCTTGTTGGGTTATTTTATTGGGTTATTTTTTATATTTTTACCCAGACGCTGGGTAATTTTTCTATGGTCTAAAAATGCTGGGTTATTTTGTTTTAACCCAAATGCTGAGTTCAGCTTGTTGGGTCATTTTATTGGGTTATTTTTAATATTTTTACCCAGACGCTGGGTAATTTTTCTATGGTCTAAAAATGCTGGGTTATTTTGTTTTAACCCAAATGCTGAGTTCAGCTTGTTGGGTCATTTTATTGGGTTATTTTTAATATTTTTACCCAGGCGCTGGGTAATTTTTCTGTGGTCTAAAAATGCTGGGTTATTTTGTTTGAACCCAAATGCTGGGTTCAGCTTGTTGGGTCATTTTATTGGGTTATTTTTTATATTTTTACCCAGACGCTGGGTAATTTTTCTATGGTCTAAAAATGCTGGGTTATTTTGTTTTAACCCAAATGCTGAGTTCAGCTTGTTGGGTCATTTTATTGGGTTATTTTTAATATTTTTACCCAGACGCTGGGTAATTTTTCTGTGGTCTAAAAATGCTGGGTTATTTTGTTTTAACCCAAATGCTGAGTTCAGCTTGTTGGGTGTCACGCCAGGCCAGCAGAGGGAGCCCTTACCCCCACTGACTGTTGCTGCTCCCTCTGCTGCCTCTATGGTTACTTCCTGTTTATCAGACATAAAAGCCAGCTCATCACACACACACATCGCGAAGTATTGTTTTGCTCCAGCGGACTCTACCAAGCGTTTTCCTTTGCTCTCAGGTTTCCTAGTCTCCTTGTTGTTCCCTAGCCATAGTTCTGTTTTTGTTTTCCCAGTCTTAGTCTTAGTTTTCTAGTTTCTTGTTTTCATTTCATTGTTTCATTTGGACTGCCCACTTGGATTTTGACCCACGCTTGTTTATTGGATTACGCTATTGGATTGTCTTCGCTGTTCATGTTTGCTGGTGTTTTCGACCCTGTCTGTCTGACTACGATCTGCTTAATAAAGCCTTGCATTTGGATCCTCACTCTTGGTCGTCCCGTTTGTGACAGAATACTTCGCCACACCCGGATCCAGCGGCTTTACTCACCACCAGCATCACAACATGGACCCAGTCGACCAACTTCTGCTCCTCAGACAAGGAGATCTCCCCATCAAGGAATATGTTCAACGTTTCAGTGAGTTGTTGCATAAAGTATCATTTTTTGATGAGGTATACTTTAAGGACTTATTCCGTATGGGGCTGAATGAACCAACAAGATCAATGTTGCCTGGGGGGAAATCCTTATGCTCACTGAAGGATTATATGAACTATGCACTGTCGTTATGCGGCTCTCCATGTACTGTGGGTATTCTAGTTGAGCCCCAGCACAAGATGTCTGCTAGCTTCGAGCCACAGCACAAGATGTCTGCTAGCTTCGAGCCACAGCACAGGACGTCTGCTAGCTTCGAGCCACAGCACAAGATGTCTACTAGCCCAGAGCCAAAGCACAAGATGTCTGCTAGTTCAAAGCCTGTTCATAAGATGTCTGCCTTTCAGGAGCCCCTTCACAAGATGGCTACCTTCCCTAAACCTGTTCACAAAATGGCCGCCTTTCCCGAATCAGCTTTCGGAATGACCATCCTTCCTGAGTCCGCATTCAAGATGGTCACCCGATTGGACCCAGCTCACAAGAAATCTACCACGTCTGACTTCTCTCACAAGATGGCTGCCACCCCAAGGCCCGATCACAAGATGGCCGCCATCCCCAAGCCTGTTCACAAGATGGCTGCCACCCCCAAGCCAGTTCACAAGATGGCCGCCGTCCCAAAGCCTGCTTCCAAGATGGCTGTCCTTCCCGAGTCAGCTCATAAGATGGCCGCCTTTCCTGAGACTGCACCCAAGATGGCCGCCCTTCCTGATCCTGTTCGCAAAATGGCCGCTCTTCCAGACCCTGCTCACAAGATGGCCGCCGTTCCAAAGCACGTTCATAAGATGGCTTCCGTTCCTGAGTTCCCGGTCAGAATGGCCACCACGCCAGAGCCTGCTGCAAAGATGGCCGCCACGCCAGAGCCTGCTGCTAAGATGGTCGCCACGCCAGAGCCTGCTGCTAAGATGGCCGCCACGCCTGAGCCTGCTGCAAAGATGGCCGCCACGCCAGAGCCTGCTGCAAAGATGGCCGCCACGCCAGAGCCTGCTGCAAAGAGGGCCGCCACGCCAGAGCCTGCACCCAAGATGACCGCCACGCCCGTGCTGGCACACAAAATGGCCGCCATACCTGAGGCTGTTATTAACAGAGTGGCTACAGCGTCAGACTCTCACCCTTCCAGGACGTATCAGAGACTAATGTCTAGCTTGGAGGACCCACCACTGCTGTCAGCTCGTTCGGCTGGTCCCTTACTGTCAGCCGAGCCAACGTCTGCTCACCCCACATCAGCCAAGCCAGCGTCTGCTAGCGCCACATCAGCCAAGCCAGCGTCTGCTAGCGCCACGTCAACCAAGCCAGCGTCTGCTCACGCCACGTCAACCAAGCCATCGCCTGTGAACGTCATATCTGCTTCTCTCGAACCTGCACCAGCTGCCGTTCCTACCAAGTCAAGTCAAGTTACAGCTGCTGTCCCTGCCGAGTCAAGTCACGTCACAGTCACTGTCCCTGCCAGGACAAGTCAAGATACAGCTGCTGTTCCTGTCAGGCCAAGTCAAGCAGCTGTTCCCTCCGAGCCAAGCCAAGCCACAGCTGTCCCTCTCACGCCAAATCAAGTCACTGCTGCTCTTGTCATGACGAGTCAGGTCATAGCTACTTCTTCACTGCCAAGTCACATCTCCCCTGAGCATCCAGAGCCTTCACTCCCAAGCCATGCAGAGCCAACGCTCCCAAGCCATGCAGAGCCAACGCTCCCAAGCCATGCAGAGCCAACGCTCCCAAGCCATGCAGAGCCAACGCTCCCAAGCCATGCAGAGCCAACGCTCCCAAGCCATGCAGAGCCAACGCTGCCAAGCCATGCAGAACCAACGCTCCCAAGTCACACAGAGCCAACGCTCCCAAGCCCCACGCCCAATGACCCGGAGGGCATTCCTCTGCCAACTGTGTTACCTGTTATGGCTATCGCCATTTTGAATGTGTGGGCTGCACACTGCGCCCCAGTTGCCTCTTCGGCCCATGAGTCTGCCCACAAGTTTGTTCTGGAGACCTCATCTACAGGCATGTCCGCTGCGCCTATACCTCTTTCGGAGGTGGCGTACATAGCGGAACTTCACGCTCTGCCCGCTCCGCCAAGGCTTCACGCCCTGCCCGCTCCGCCAAGGCTTCACGCTCTGCCCGCTCCGCCAAGGCTTCACGCTCTGCCCGCTCCGCCAAGGCTTCACGCTCTGCCCGCATCGCCTGTGCTCCCTGCTCTGCCAGCACCGCCAGTACTCCTTGCTCTACCTGCTCCGCCAAGGTTCCTTGCTCTGCCTGTTCCGCCAAGACTCCTTGCTCTGTCTGCTCCGCCAAGGTCCCTTGCTCTGTCTGCCCCGCCAAGACTCCCTGCTCTGCCTGCACCGCCTAGGTTCCCTGTCATCTCTGTCTTGGCGTCTGGGGCCGTTCCAGAAGTCTCTGTCTGCCCAGGAACTGCCACGAAAGTCGTTCCTGAAGTTCTCGTCTGCCTGGTCACGGCTATGGAGGCCACGTTCTCCCATGAACTCTCTACTTCTCTCCTTGCTCTGTCTGCCTCCTCTATCTCTGTTCTCCCCAGGTCCCAGTCCATAATGCGGCCTCCTGTTCCGCCCTGGAGGGCTTCTACGCCTCCTGTTCCGCCCTGGAGGGCCCCTGCGCCTCCTGTTCTGCCCTGGAGGGCTCCTGCGCCTCCTGTTCCGCCCTGGAGGGCTCCTGCGCCTCCTGATTCGCCCTGGAGGGCTCCTGCGCCTCCTGCTCCGCCCTGGAGGGCTCCTGCGCCTCCTGTTCTGCCCTGGAGGGCTCCTGCGCCTCCTGTTCCGCCCTGGAGGGCTCCTGCGCCTCCTGATTCGCCCTGGAGGGCTCCTGCGCCTCCTGCTCCGCCCTGGAGGGCTCCTGCGCCTTCTGCTCCGCCCTGGAGGGTTCCTGCGCCTCCTGCTCCGCCCTGGAGGGCTCCTGCGCCTCCTGCTCTGCCCTGGAGGGCCGCTCCGCCTCCTGCTCCGCCCTGGAGGGTTCCTAAACCCCTTGCTCCGCCTTCGGCTCCGCCCTGGAGGGCTTCTACGCTTCCTGCTCTGCCCCGGAGGGTCGCTAAGCCTCCTGCTCCGCCCTGGAGGGCTCCTAAGACTCTTGCTCCACCTCAAAGGACTGCTCTGCCTCCAGCCCTGCCCTGGAGGGCTCCTGAATCTCCTGCCCTGCTCTGGAGGGCCTTTGCCCAACCTGTTCTGCCTCAGTCTCCTGGCCCCCCCACCGCTCCCCTGGACTGTTTCCTCCTGTTGTTTTTTGGAGCGTCTGGAAGCCGCTCCTTGGGGGGGGGCTATGTCACGCCAGGCCAGCAGAGGGAGCCCTTACCCCCACTGACTGTTGCTGCTCCCTCTGCTGCCTCTATGGTTACTTCCTGTTTATCAGACATAAAAGCCAGCTCATCACACACACACATCGCGAAGTATTGTTTTGCTCCAGCGGACTCTACCAAGCGTTTTCCTTTGCTCTCAGGTTTCCTAGTCTCCTTGTTGTTCCCTAGCCATAGTTCTGTTTTTGTTTTCCCAGTCTTAGTCTTAGTTTTCTAGTTTCTTGTTTTCATTTCATTGTTTCATTTGGACTGCCCACTTGGATTTTGACCCACGCTTGTTTATTGGATTACGCTATTGGATTGTCTTCGCTGTTCATGTTTGCTGGTGTTTTCGACCCTGTCTGTCTGACTACGATCTGCTTAATAAAGCCTTGCATTTGGATCCTCACTCTTGGTCGTCCCGTTTGTGACATTGGGTCATTTTATTGGGTTATTTTTAATATTTTTACCCAGACGCTGGGTAATTTTTCTATGGTCTAAAAATGCTGGGTTATTTTGTTTTAACCCAAATGCTGAGTTCAGCTTGTTGGGTCATTTTATTGGGTTATTTTTAATATTTTTACCTAGACGTTGGGTAATTTTTCTGTGGTCTAAAAATGCTGGGTTATTTTGCTTTAACCCAAATGCTGAGTTCAGCTTGTTGGGTTATTTTATTGGGTTATTTTTAATATTTTTACCCAGACGCTGGGTAATTTTTCTGTGGTCTAAAAATGCTGGGTTATTTTGTTTTAACCCAAATGCTGAGTTCAGCTTGTTGGGTTATTTTATTGGGTTATTTTTAATATTTTTACCCAGACGCTGGGTAATTTTTCTATGGTCTAAAAATGCTGGGTTATTTTGTTTTAACCCAAATGCTGAGTTCAGCTTGTTGGGTCATTTTATTGGGTTATTTTTAATATTTTTACCCAGACGCTGGGTAATTTTTCTATGGTCTAAAAATGCTGGGTTATTTTGTTTTAACCCAAATGCTGAGTTCAGCTTGTTGGGTCATTTTATTGGGTTATTTTTAATATTTTTACCCAGACGCTGGGTAATTTTTCTGTGGTCTAAAAATGCTGGGTTATTTTGCTTTAACCCAAATGCTGAGTTCAGCTTGTTGAGTCATTTTATTGGGTTATTTTTAATATTTTATCCAGACGCTGGGTAATTTTTCTATGGTCTAAAAATGCTGGGTTATTTTGTTTTAACCCAAATGCTGAGTTCAGCTTGTTGGGTCATTTTATTGGGTTATTTTTAATATTTTTACCCAGACGCTGGGTAATTTTTCTGTGGTCTAAAAATGCTGGGTTATTTTGTTTGAACCCAAATGCTGGGTTCAGCTTGTTGGGTCATTTTATTGGGTTATTTTTTATATTTTTACCCAGACGCTGGGTAATTTTTCTGTGGTCTAAAAATGCTGGGTTATTTTGTTTTAACCCAAATGCTGGGTTCAGCTTGTTGGGTCATTTTATTGGGTTATTTTTAATATTTTTACCCAGACGCTGGGTAATTTTTCTGTGGTCTAAAAATGCTGGGTTATTTTGTTTGAACCCAAATGCTGGGTTCAGCTTGTTGGGTCATTTTATTGGGTTATTTTTTATATTTTTACCCAGACGCTGGGTAATTTTTCTGTGGTCTAAAAATGCTGGGTTATTTTGTTTTAACCCAAATGCTGGGTTCAGCTTGTTGGGTCATTTTATTGGGTTATTTTTAATATTTTGACCCAGGTGCAGGGTAGTTTTTTGCACTCTAACAAATGCTGGAATATTGTTTTAACCCAAATGCTGGGTTCAGCTTGTTGGGTCATTTTATTGGGTTATTTTTAATATTTTGACCCAGGCGCTGGGTAATTTTTCTGCGGTCTAAAAATGCTGGGTTATTTTGTTTTAACCCAAATGCTGGGTTCAGCTTGTTGAGTCATTTTATTGGGTTATTTTTATATTCTTACCCAGGTGCTGGGTAGTTGTTGGTTTTTTTGCACTCTAAAAATGCTGATATTTTTTCCAACCCAAATGCTGGGTTCATCCTGTTGGGTCATTCTTTTGGGTTATTTTTTATTTTTACCCAGGTACTGCCCATATGCTTGGTTCAGCTTGTTGGGCAATTTTATTGGGTTAATTTTCATATTTTGACCCAGGTGCTGGGTAATTTTTTTGCACCGTAAAAAATGCTGGGTTATTGTTTTTACCCAAATGCTGGGTTCAGTCTGGGTCATTTATTGGATTATATGTTTAATATTTCATCCAGGTGCTAGATAGTTTTGTTTGCACTCTAAAAAATGCTGGGTTATTTTTTTTTAACCCAGATGCTGGGTTCAGCTTGGGTAATTATTTGGGTTATTTTTAATATTTTTACCCTGGTGCTGGGTAGTTTTTCTGTGCTCTAAGAATGCTGGGTTATTTTTTATCCCAAATGCTGTGTTAAGCTTGGGTCGTTTTATTGGGTTATTATTAATATTTTGACCCAGGTGCTAGGTAGATTTTTTGCACTATAACAACTGCTGGGTTATTTTTTAACCCAAATGCTGGGTTTAGCCTGTTAGATCATTTTATTGGGTTATTTTTCACATTTTACCCAGGTGCTGGGTAATTTTTTGCACTGTAAAAATGCTAGGTTATTTTTTTTTTACCCAAATGCTGGGTTCAGTCTTGGTCACTTGTTAGATTATGTTTAATATTTTACCCAGGTGTTAGTTTTTTTGTTTTTTGCACTCTAAAATATGCTGGGTTATTTTTTTTGTAACCCAAATTCTGGGTTCAGCTTGGGTAATTTATTGGGATATTTTTAATATTTTTACCCAGGTGCTGGGTAGTTTTTTTTTATTTTTTATTTATTTTTTTTATTTTTTATTTTTTTGCACTCTAAAAATGCTGGGTTCAGTCTGGGTCATTTATTGGATTATGTTTAATATTTTACCCAGGTGCTAGGTAGTTTTTTTTTTTTTTTTTTTTTTGCAAAGAATTCCCATTGCATTGGCTTCTCTTGCTGCTCCTTTCATGTCCTAAAACCTGAACTTTTTTTTGTTTGTTTTTGTAGATTTTATGATTATAAAAGACTTGACGTTGAATAAAAATATTGTATATGAACTGTTCTTGTCATATATATCCATATACATATATATCCATATATGCCATATACACCATTTTTTAGGGTGCACCATACTGTTTAGCAAATTTTCTGCCATTTGTTTTTAATTTACTGTGAATAATATTTTTGATAAACCAAAGAAATCTTTTCTGCTATAAAGAACCTTTTGTGCACTGAAAAGTTTCCTTAAATGTTACAGGTTCTTCAAGGAACAACTGATGCCAGTAAGGTTTCCTTTATTTTACCTATGATACAGAGTTAAAAATAAATACAAAAATGGCTCATAAAAGTAGTTCTGAGAAAAGATTTACCAGAAACTTCTGAGGATTTTAAATGTATTTATTTTTGCGGTTTGACAATTACTATACCGGACATTCAGTGCTTTGAAATGACAGATGCAATATATACAGACATAAACACATGATAGTCTCCCAAACTCGTGACATTTTGAAGACTTTCTGATGCTATTACTTCATAACAATCATTGCATATCAATGCAACAGTTGCTATGCAGCCATAATGCAGTATTAGAGGTCATGTCGTGACTCATTTGAAATATCTTCCTTGGTGATGCTCCTTGCCATACAGACTCTGCAGGGCTTCCCAGGCACTAGTGATTTACCGCAGCTTATGCTATGCATGACTAGTTTCATTCTTCAGGGTCAGACCTGGGCAAAAGGGGAGCATCAACCCCCCTGCTGTCAAAGAACACCTACACTATGCTGAGATTTAATACCTAGTATTGGCAGCCCACATGCAAACATACCCACACAGATGCATCTGTTCTGATGTCACTGTTCCTTGGAGAGCCTGTGGGAAGGGCAGCATGAATGCTTTGACTGCTTTAAACAAACAAGCATCTTGCTCTGCATTTTAGTCAGTTTTATTATACAAATGTAGATAAAAAATGGCATGACCTTTAATAATAAATAGACAAATCATCCAATATAATGATGAAAAATTAAAGTCTTAGCATTGGGACACTATTACACCAGCAGGGACTTTAATGACAATGCATAATACATTAATATTAACATGGAATTCTTAGTCGCTTTGCACCTATAACTGCCTCTACTCTTTTGAATAGGCTTTCCACAAGTTTGTGTAGTGTTTCTGTGGGAAGTTTTGCTAATTGCCTTGAAATCTCCATTACAGTTCATCCCGACGTTATTTGATAGAGTTGAGGTCTATGAGGACCAGTGGAATTCTTCCAGACCAATTTCATCCAACCATTTCTTATTTGACCTTGTTTTGTGTGCTTGGGCACAGTCATGCTGCTTTAGAAAACTGCACAAAGTGGGAAGCATACCGTTGTTCTAATTATCTTGGTATTCTGAAGCATTAACATTTCCCTTCACTGGAAGTAAGAGACCTAGACCAACTCCTGAAAACAGCCCCATTATCCCTCCTTTACCAAAGGTTACAGTTGGCACAGGTAATGTTTTCCTGGCATCTGCCAAATTCAGAATTGCTCATCAGAGTGCCAAACACAGAAACGTGATTTGTCACTCCACAGATCACGTTTCCACCGCTCCAGAGTTACGTGGCACCATGCTTTTCACAACCATGTTTTTGTACTTGGTGATGTGAGGCTTGGATGCAGCTGCTCAGCCATGGAAACCCATTCGATTAAGCTGATATTAAAGGTTGTATCAGCGAGGCTTGAAATCGCTGATACAACCTTTAATGCATGTGGATGTTTGTAACACTTCAGCTAGAATCAGGGGAGCATTGGTGACTTCTATGCAATATATATGCTTCAGGACTCGATGACCCCACTCTATGACTTCACGTGGTCTTCCACTTTGTGGCTGAGTTGCTGCTATTTCGCCTTCCAATAATACAACTAACAGTTGACTGTGGAATATCTAGCAGGGATGAAATTTCACAAACTGACTTATTGCAAAGGTGGCATCCTACTGCGGTACCATGCCTGAATTCACTAAGGCTACGTTCATACTGCGAGCCTTAGTGCTCAATTCATATTTTTGCTCAGATACGATCTATTTTTGTATAGCTGTTCACATTGCTGTTTTAAATGTCACCAATATTAGATTTACAGTGTGAACAGATCATGGTTCTGAAAAACAACACAACAAATGTGCAAAAAAACAACACAAACAGGGTTGCCAGGTTTTCACAACAAAATCTGCCCAATTGATTCTCAAAACTAGTCCAAAACTACCACAATTGCGTTCCCGGTGGTAAACATAGTATTAGTGGGGTTGCTTCAACCCACAAAGTTGAAAAACAACCCATGCAAAAAGTAGCCAAATTCCACGGGAAAACTGCGCAGCATGCCATCAGAAGTACAGTTACAGAAGTAAACACAGAGGACTTAAAGTATGCGATTATGTTTACTATTGTGTGATCTATGTGCCGGCAATATGAAAAATAAAGACAAGAATGTGACAGAAGAGTTTTGATATGAGCCCCTACAGTTGTCACTGTACTACTTTTGAGTTCTGACCCATTACTGTACTTCCACTGACTACCTTTCACAACTGTCTTGACTTTGGGTTTGTAAAATCTTTAAAGTGACTCCGATGAGCGCAGAATTGTGACAAATGCTTTTCTAGAGTGATGTAAAAGTTGCATGAATTCCGATATGACTGTTCACACTGCGGTTACATTGCAAAACATCTAACTTTTATCGGAATTAGCACCACATGTGGAAGTGTCGGAATCGGAATGGAAAAGATCGGATTCCATGTGGTTTGTGCTGTTCACACTGCCCAAATCTGTTTTATTTTGCTCACATGTGACTCAGACCTGTTTTTCTCACGATGGTGTGAACAGCACAAACTGCATGGAAACTGATCTTTTCAATTACAATTTGTGCCACTTCCATATGTGGTACTAAATCCAATACAGATCAGATGTTTTGCAATGCGACCGCAGTGTGAACAGAACTCAAAGAACTTTTATGTAACTCTAGATAAACATTAGTCATCATTCTGCACTCATTGGAGTTACTTCATAGGTTTTACACACCCAAAGTTATCAAGACAGTTGCAAAAGTAGTCAGAAGTACAATGATGTGTCAAAACTTATAAGTATTACAGTGACAACACTATATACAACTAAACATGAGGGCTCACATCATAAAAGTTTTAAAACTCTGCTCTCTTCTTTCACATCCTTGTCTTTATTTTTTTATATTTTCTGTGCATAACTTCACTGGCTTCTGTGGCAGATCACATGATGAATAAATGCGAAAATGCTTACTTTATGTCCTCCGTGTTTACTTCTGTATGACAGCGTGCTGCACAAGTGTTGCCAAGACCTCATTTTTTCAGCAGAATTGGGATACTTTTTCACTGTTGCCGTGGGGTTAAAGTGACCCCTCTAATGCAATATTTACCCCCCAGAATGCTATTGGGATAGTTTTGGACTAGTTTTGAGAAGCAATTGGCCGGATTTTGTTGTGAAAACCTGGCAACCCTGTTTGTATTGTTCTTTTATGCATGCGGGTCAGTTCAGAACCACAATCTGTTCACACAGGAAATCTGATACTGGCCATATTTAAAACAAAAATGGGAACAGCTATACAAAAAAAAAAATTAATCTAAGCAATCAGCATTGAGCACTAAAACTCGCAGTGTGAACGTAGCCTAAACTCTAGAGAATGACCCCTTTTCCCACAAATGTATGGTTAGGTGCTATATTTTATACACCTGTGGCAATTGAGCATTCGCAAACAGTTTGATTTACAGGCGATCTGACCAATCATAATGCTGAATCTGCCATCTTGTCCAACGAACATATCAGACAGGAGAGGAGATTAACTTGGTGGACTTAAATTTGAAAAATTATGTGTATTGACATCTTTCCACATTCTGAAGTTCATCCATGTTTATTTTGTGCTTTGAGTAAATATGAAAAGACGATTGGTTTGGGTCAATTGCTCTGACTGAAACACCTCCATTTTTGGAATGTTTCGAAATGATTCCTCAGTTCTACACCCTATATGTATGTTTTGTCTCAGGTGTAATCTAATCCTAATATGTTTCTATGGCAATGGATTTTCATGTTTTGATTCTGATAAGGTTTTGATAAGCATGGCTGCCATCTAAATTGCATCCCACTGACTTTCCAACCTGCTGTGACTTTCTGAGGAGATACATAGTGTTCTTGGTCTAGCATCACAGCATGAGAGAGCCCACATAGTGCATGTCATGCATTTAAATGGTTATTGTGAGCCCAAGCTGTAGCAGTATTATGTGTATATGGGCCTGGAAAAGGCTGATAAAGGTTGATAAACATTCATGCCTTAGAGCATCAGTGTTAAATTTTGTACTGCCTTGGTGTTTGTATCTGTTGGTGAGTATTTTATGTAACTGAAAATCCCATTTTGGCTTCAAAATCATCCAAGGTCTAATAGATGTTGAGGCAAAGACAAATTAATATTATATAATATTGCGATAATATGTAGGCTTATTAATACATCTAAAAACCGATTTAATAAAATATATTTGCTTAGGAAAACGTTTTATAGATATATATTTAATTATATTTTTTTATAAGTGCTGTGACATATTATACTCAAAAAGTCTCCATACAGTGGACTACCAGTAAAATTAATTTAAAACATCTCTGACCAAAAATTATTCAGACACTTTGGACAGACTATGCTTTGCTTAAGTGTTTTTTCTTCGCTAATGTGACCTTTAGGAGGACCGTCTACCTTATTAACATACGGACACAGAAATACAGAGTAAATGTAGAAATACATAAATAAATGTAGTGTAACACAATTATTACAAAATAGCACATTAAAAATGACACTTTTGACTAATTTATTTATCCATATTTGCATTTATTTATTTCCGCATTCATTTATTTATACAATTATGCATTTATGCATTTCTACATTTATTTATTTATTTCAGCATTTATTCCTTAATTTATTTATGCATTTCTTAATTTATTTATGTATTTCTACATTTATTAATTAATTTATTTATGCAATTATTCATTTATTTATTTAGACTTATTTAATGTCATTTCTCACCATACATTTTTACACCACAGACTGAACAAAATTAAGCATTGCTTGGTAATTGGTCAACAAAGTTTTGATTGTAAATATGGTCATACTAGCAGTTGTCTGTATTTATGGTTTATTGTAATCCATTACATACCTTTCTATCAAAGTGATCTGACTTGATCTATCATTTTCTAAACTATAGGGAAAAACAACGTTAAAGGTTTCTGAATACATTTTGGTTTGACTGTACGTGATAGGGTCTAAGTATTAATAAATATCTTCATACGTGAGATATGCATTAAGCATTTGTAACTTCTACAGTGAAAAACAGTTGTGAAGTAACTATCACGTGGCCTAAGTGTGTGGTTATTACATCGATCCATGAAAGAGCTTGCATATGAGACAAGCACGTCACGTGGGAGCCTCCTCGCGCTCACTTCAGGTGATGACAGCATGTTGAGATCATGCGGATGACGTAATGTCGCTAAATGGCAACAGTGCAAGTGATACAGTAAGACGTTCATTTGATTCAATTACCACTGACTCATTATTCAGTGTATTTAATTATGACTGTTTACAGATCTGTTGAAACAACAACTATAGGCCTAGTATGCCACTGCTAAAAATACTACATTGTCAATATTTGTAAAAAAATTCAACTTAAAGATTAGCATTTGTTCTTATATAGAAAATAAGCGCTTACTTTTGAAAAACAACATTACAAACTCAACAGCATGGCAAATACCTGAATATACTGTATATTAGGATAGTTAGGCGAATTTCGCTAGAATAGAGTAGAATAAAGAAGTATTTCCTCGAGGAAGGTGTGTACGTTGTAAAATAACAAATGCAGCAGACTTTCTTTTCCTTGCCAAAAATTAAACAATGAAGATGATTATGTTGTGACGCAATACGCTCCGTAGATGGTGCCCCTCCCTCCGCCGGGAAACTCACAGCAGCAGCAGCAGCGGCGGAGGCGACGGTGGTAGTAGGTCTCGAGTTCAGGATGCCGAGGTCTGGAAACATTCGGAAAGTCACACGCCTCTCCTAGTCTGCAATAACGACTACAGATATTCTTCACCACAGGAGGAAGAGTTTAACTCTGGGTCTGGAGCTTTTCCCTCATTTTCAAAAGAAGCAGGACTCGTACAGTAAGACTTTGCCAGTATAGTTGGATCAAACCCACCGATAGCCAGAAGTGTGATCACCTCAGGTGAGACATTCTGCACATATTTTCCTCTCTTGAGTTCAAGCGGATAATCTCAGGCAGCAGTGATAGCGGTAAAACTGTCCTTCACTTTTAGCAAGCCACTTGAGATCTTTTAAAGCTGAAACCACGAGGACCTATTTCTTCACTCACCTTTTGTAATTTACTGACCTGTTTTGTGCGTGCTTATCCCAACTGTCTTACGTTCACTGGAAAATGTTCTTTCAGTTTAATGATTTACGTATACAGAATCATTCATGTTGTGGTTTTGCTAGTGGCTTGGCTTAATATCAGGCTTAATATAGCCTAATTTATTATTGGGGTTTCCTCATTTTTATGTCCGGAGCAGTGTCAGTGTTTCCGTTGCCGTTATAGCGATGTCCAAATCGTGAACGAATCGTTCTTATGAGTTGGAACTTTTAATGAATCTTTTGAACTGTTTTACACATTTTGTCCTAGCAGCTCGCGAGTCAACGACTCACTGAACCGATTCATTGAACTGAGAATCATCTTTGTCGGAGATGTCCGATCACAGTGAAGAGTAGGGCTGAATGAGCTAATAGTCGGAGCATGTGCAGTGAACTGAAGATTTAGCTGATCGTGAGAAAAGTTACAAGCTGTAGAAGTTACAAATAAATGTAATGGACGTAGTTACAGCTTCATTTTATGGCAGTTTTATCAACCCATACGAAACAGAGATAAAAAAAAGATAAAAATGAATTTTAATATGGTTAATGTAATTATTTATGCAATATCGTTTTCTGCAAATTCTTCAAAGTAGCGAGCAATCTATAAAAAAACAGAAGCATAGATTTATTTTTTGGGGTGTTTATTGACACTCGGATGTCAGCAACTACATGCAATTATGGTAATCTCTAAATAGAGTGCAACAGTTGGTTCCGGAAGTAAAAATCCCATTAATTTTCTCCTGTTGATTTTAACTTACAGACCTTCTGTGAAATATGCTTTTGTCGAAGCCATCAGCATTATGTGATTTATGATGCACAATCACTTCCACATTTAGCCCCACATTTAGCCTCACATTTGGCCACACATTTGGCCACAGAACTTCTGGTGCAGTGTTTGGAAATTGTTAGAAAACCAAGAACAAAATTAAATTTGAGGAAGTGTTACATAATAGGACACAGGATTATTGTAGTCACCTTAACACTAAAGCTTTTTAAAGCTTCTGGAACACATTAATACAATGTAAGGTTTAATAACATACTAAAATCTTCTGTTTACTAGTTAGTAATATATATATATATATATATATATATATATATGCATACAATAAGGTTCATTAGTTAACATTAGCTACCTACTTTAGTTAACATGAACTAATAAATAATACTTCTACAGCATTTATTAATCATACATTCATTTCAGCATTTACTAATGCTTTATTAAAATCTAAAGTTGTGCTTGTTAACATTAGTTAATGCACTCTGAGTTGACATGAACTACTGTATTTTCATTAACTAACATTAACAGATGTTAATTAATATGGTAATAAATGTATTGTTCATTGTTTGTTCATATTAGTTAATGCACTAACATTAACGTAATGGAACCTTATTATAATATAATGTAATTGGTTATTAGAAATATAACAGAAACAGTTTGCAACTCCCATTGCTTGTTATGAAAAAATAATAAACCGGATACTTGCGTACAACAGATCTTAGTGGAAAATTTTCAATCTGATTTTATTATTCATAATGGTTCAATTTTGTGTCAACAGAAAAACTAATGCACACTGAAATGAATATTAATTTGAGCAGAATACTGGAACATCTCAGAGCTGATGCACTCAATGTGTTGCTTGCTATTGCAGTGATAGAGTAAAGCCACTCAATGGAAAAAGAGTCCAGATGTTCTGGGATGGGTTTATGTTTAACCTGCATGTGATTTCAGTTTTTAAAACAGTTTTCTTTTTCTAAAAGGAACTGAATCAATTAGAGGATATCTGTTGGACGTAGCGTCACATATTTGACAATGTACTAAATGAGAAGATGAGTGCAGGATTCCAGTTGCTTATTAACTCTAATTAAAAATCATTGTAACCCAAAATGGGTAAAGATCTGGTTTTGTAGGTTCAAACCCCTTAATCGAGACGTTCACTTCCAGAATAAAAAAATACTGATAATTTACTTACCGCCATGTGATCCAAGATGTTAATGTCTTTCAGTCTTTAGTTGCAAGAATGTAAGGTTTTTGAGGAAAACGTTCCAGGATTTTTCTCCACATAGTGGACTTCAATTGTGGCCAATGGGTTGAAGGTCCAAATTGCAGTTTCAGTGTAGCTTCAAAGGGTTCAACACGATTCCAGCTGAGGGATAAGTGTCTTATCTAGTGAAACGAATGGTCATTTTCTAAAAAAAAGTAAACATTTATGTACTTTTTAACCACAAATGCTCGTTTTGTACCAGCCGATGTTTTTTTTGATTACGTAATCATGTTGGAAATATCACGCATGACATAGGCTGAAGTACCGACCCATTGTTTACAAAGCAACCTGGCAAAGAAAGTCAAACGCCCTTTACAAATAAAAGGTAAAACATCAATGTTGGATGATTTTTAAGTTGGAGGAGAACATGATATAGAGTTTTTCACCCTACCCAACCTTTTTGAACTGAAGTACACAGACGAAAAACTAACTATGCAAGACAACTTCTAGTGCAAGATGAGCATTTGTTGTTTAAAAAGTATATACATTTTTATATTTATTTTTATTAGAAAATAGCAGATTGTTTTGCTAGATAAGACCCTTATTCCTCAGCTGGGTTCGTGTAGAGCCCTTAAAATCTGCATTGAAACTGCAGTTTGAATTTTCAACTCATTGGCCACCATCGAAGTCCACTATGGAGAAAAATATTGCAATGTTTTTCACAAAAGCGTGAAAATAGCAGATTGTTTTGCTAGATAAGACCCTTATTCCTCAGCTGGGTTCATGTAGAGCCCTTAAAATCTGCATTGAAACTGCAATTTGAACTTTCAACTCGTTGGCCACCATTGAAGTCCACTATATGGAGAAAAATATTGGAATGTTTTTCACAAAAGCGTGAAAATAGCAGATTGTTTTGCTAGATAAGACCCTTATTCCTCAGCTGGGTTCATGTAGAGCCCTTAAAATCTGCATTGAAACTGCAGTTTGAACTTTCAACTTGTTGGCCACCATTGAAGTCCACTATATGGAGAAAAATATTGGAAAGTTTTTCACAAAAGCGTTCATTTCTTTGCGAACGAAAACAGAAAGATGTTGAGATCTTGGATCACATGGGGGTGAGTAAATTATAAGGAAATTTTCATTCCGGAAGTGAACTTACCTTTTTTTAAGGTCTTCAAAGGGATAGATCACCCAAAAATTAATATTTGTTGTTTATCTGCTTACCCCCAGGGCATCCAAGATGTAGGCTTTATTTCTTCAGTAGAACACAAACAAAGGTTGTTAACTCAAACCGTTGCAGTCTATCAGTCATATAATGGAAGTCAATGAGACCCACGGCTTTGAGAGTCAAAAACCAAATTAAACCCTGCGGCTCGTGGCGAATTGAGGTCTTAACACACAAAACAATCGGTCAGTGCAAGAAACTGAACAGTATTTATATATTACTTATTATATATTTATAAATACTGTTCAGTTTCTTGCACAGACCGATTGTTTTGTGTGTTAAGACCTCAATGTATTGTCATGAGCCGCAGGGTTTAACTTGGTTTTGTCTGTATATGTTTTTTTTATTCTCAATGCCATGGATCCCATTGACTGCCATTATATGACTGACAGACAGCAAAGGTTTGAGTTCAAAATCTTCGTTTGTGTCCTACTGAAGAAACAAAGTCAACTACATCATGGATGCCCTGGGGGTAAGCAGATAAACATCATATTTTCAATTTTGGGTGAACTATCCATTTAATTATCACCACTGTATCACTTGAAATTGGTTCATTGTTTCATGGTTAACATTCAACATTTATTTTTGCCTTGTTCTGCACCATTTAATTCACATGTAGGTTAAACATACGACCTATCCCAGAACACCTGGACTCTGTTTTCCACTGAGTGGCCACACAATATTACAGGTTTTCCTCATTGCAATAATCAAAGCAACACATTGAATGTATCAGCTTTGTGATGTTCTAGTATTCTGTCCGAGTTAATATTCATTCTGGCGAGCATTTGGTTTTATGTTGTTGACACAAAATTAAACATCATCAAAGTTGTTTTGACATTTGATAGGGGATTTTACATAAATATGTGAGATGTTCACAAGAGCCTTCCTGGAAAAAAGGCTTTACTGAAGTGAATGGCCACTTGCCTTGTCTCCTTGCATATTCACATCCAACCTGTTTTTATATCAGATTATCTTATAACATGTTTGGTTCAGCAGCAGTTCCAGGTGGCTCTAACAGATGGTGTGGAAAGCATTGAATTATGGGGCCCGTAGTGTTTTATTTGTTGCATGCAAGGCAGATTATGAAGCACTGGTTTTCATTTTTTTGTGTGCATTTGCTGCGTTCACTAGGTCAGTTGTATTCTGACTCATCATTGCAGCATTGTGGCAAAACAGGTTTTAGATTTCACAATATTGCTCTGTATAAAATGCCAGGAAATGCTAAACATGGGTGTTGCTGCCGTTAACATGTTTGCGCAGGCACACAGTCAAACAGTGTTGCGCTTTGTTAATTTAACCTAGCATTTTGGTACATCCAGGAACTGAGGGAAGCAGCCATGCTCGTTATTGCCTTGTACAAGAAAGGTGACTTATCTCGTAAAGAGAGAATAAGCCAGGGAATCAAAGGCAAATATAATCAGTGCAGACTAATTCACTCTGAAGCCGGTGTCATATTACTGCCTTATACGTTTAATGCGTGCCAAAACATTTGCCTGCTTTATTTTCCATTAAGTGACTCAGGAATGACTTTCTCCGTCCCTTAAGAAAGTAAAACTATTCCTGCATTCTTTTTCGTCAGTGGTTTAGTTTAAATCAAATTTGTCTGTATTCCCACGCAGAGGCCATTCCTCTCTTATTCTCTGTCTCATTACAGACTCCATCACTCCATCAGGAAGAGAAATGATGCTCACAATCATATGAAATGATGTAAGTAGCTCTAATTAGATTTGCATGGTTCATCAGACTGTTGCTTTATATCACTGATTACTCAAGTGGTTAATGAATTGTTAAGAAGAGGGAATTTGCATTTCTGCAAGTAATTTAATCTTGTTTTAGAGTATGTTAAATAGCCAAGTAATACTGCACACACATTGCACAATATTTCTTTGTTTCTTGAAATCTTGAAGAGAGAGAGTTTGATGACACATTCTTCTTATTACATTTTCTTAACATTTTCCAAACTAGGTAGCTTTATGGGGTGAGGCATGCTGTGATAAGCAACCTAATTTTGAAAATAGACTTTTGGGTGCAACATATTTTGGTATATTGTTTATTGGCTGATATTACAGTCAATATAGGATTTTTATTGATACTGATGTTGTATGTTTAATTGTGTGTGTTAATTTACCTCCTTGTTCTCAAACACAGTTAAAAGGTTAGTTCACCCAAAAATAAAAATCATCAAAATTTACTCACCCTCAAGTTGTTTCAAATCTGTATGATCTTCTTTCATCTTCAGAACACAAATTAAGATATTTTTCCGAATTTTTTTAGAGAGCTTTCAATTGAACACACGTCCAAGACTGACAGAAAAGAAGAAAAGAAACTGTTGAATAAAATATTTATTTTTGCCACATGGACTATATGTGACCCTGGACCACAAAACCAGTCATAAGGTTAAATTTTACAAAACTGATATGTATACATCATATGAACGCTCAATAAATAAGCTTTCTATTGATGTATGGTTTGTTAGGATAGGACAATATTTGGCCGAGATACATCTATTTGAAAATCTGGAATCTGAGGGTGCAAAACAATCAAAATACTGAGAAAATTACCTTTAAAGTTGTCCAAATTAAGCTCTTAACAATGCATATTACTAATCAAAAATTACATTTTGATATATTTATAGTAGGAATTTTACAAAAAATCTTCATGGAACATGATCTTTACTTAATTTCCTAATGATTTTTGGCATGAAAGAAAAAACAATAATTTTGACCCATACAATGTATTTTTGGCTATTGCTACAAATATACCCAAGCGACTTAAGACTGGTTTTGTGGTCCAGGGTCACATATTACCAATGTCTTTACTATTTTTCTGGGCCATGTTGCATTGATGTCTACGCAGAGTCAGAAAGCTCTCGGATTTTATCAAAAATATCTTCATTTGTGTTCCGAAGATGAACAAAGGTCTTAAAGTTTGGAACAGGGCAGGGCGATATGGGCAAAAAATAAATATATTCATATCAGTTGATGTCAATAATTATCACAATAAATGTCATTTTTTTATTTCTTTCAAGTTTAAAGGCAGATTTTTGGTCAAAAGACAAAGTTGTAAAAAACAGACATAATTGTGGTTTTAAACTACTCTTTATGGTCAGAACATCACAAACACTTCACATTTTTAAATTGTTTACACTTTTCCAATCATTTTTCCTAATAATTATCTTAATAGAAAAAATAATTTGTTGTTCTGCATGTTCTAATGAGTAATATTGCTTCAAATTAAGAAACGGTAATATTAATAATATAAAAAATTTTGTCTCTACGAAATACACATGTGGTGGTAGCTTAGGTTGGGATGCAGATGTAAATGTATGTTTATTATTAAAATCAGTAATATCTGTAAAAATTGTAGCAACCTTATGGTCAAATCTATTTATTCTGACTGTTTGAGTTATTTTGGTCTTCCATAGTAGCACAAATTTAGATTATGATAACCACAGTTCAAACAAATATAACAAATATAGCACCTCCATACCATGGTATGGATGTATGTAATATGGTTTCTTGGTATTTGTATGGAAAACAGTAGTCTAAATACATAATATAAATGCATAAACACTATAGTTTAATCACAAAAATACTAGTATTTTATTCTATTACTCCTTCAATACATTTAATACATATCTACATTAATAATATTATTTTTGGTTATATGAATTCCCACATTTCTGACATAGTACAATGGTGCAGTTAGTGTTACTACAGTAAATCCATGATGGCGATTTGTTGATTGAAAAGCCACCTGACTGTCTCTTTACGCGCAGTGTGTCTCCTGTTTGTCACCGCTGTTTCATTTGGCTGTAAACCAAGTCATTTGTGTTCTTCGCTGAATTCAAGCACTTCATACTCGATCTCACAGTGCTGTTTAGAGGTCACATGACTGAGACTTATCAGCGAGTAAACACGTCTGCTCTAGTTCCATCTTTGGCGCATAAACATTATAACGAACATTTATCGAACTCTTGTTATATATTATTATTATATCACGATAATTATCGTTATCAATTTATCACCTAACCATAACATGATGGTGAATAATTAATAACAGAATTTCATAAAAAGTAATAGTATATGTACAGTAAATAATAAACAAGCAACAAGCTAGCATTGTGACGCTGATGATCAGAACCTCTCAGATTTTAATCAGAAAGTCTAGTTAATTTAGCTGGAAGCATTTTCATAAAAATAAACCACAGACGTGCTTTTGACTCAGGCAGCAGTAGAATGTTGTATAATGATTAAACTAAACGCTGTCACGCTGTTTGAGCTTAAAGATTTGACCATTCCAGCGTTGAAAAAGATTGTGAGTCATATCCATACTGAACCATTTTACAGATGTCCCCTCTTTCCCGTAGGTCTCTGTTTATCATGCTCGTTCTTCTTGTGAATTTCATTACCATTTCACGAGGTAAGTTGTTGCTGCATTAAGCTAAAATTACACTTCCTGTTTTCATTCAAACTCTGTATCTAGTATCTTTTCATTGTTTTCCATTTCCTATTTGCTGTCGAGGCAAAGACCTGCATAGTGTGCTGGACACCCACCAGCTGTCAGCAGTCCCTCTACCCACCTCAGAGATGGGTTATGGTTGAGCGCACAAAGTGCAGGAGGCTGATGAATGCACAGAGAGATAGAATACGACAGAGAGGTAGTGAGAGAGAGAGGTAGATTGAAAGTAAGGGGTGGAGGAGGAACGTGATTACACCCACATCATGAATCAGACTATAAACTTTTAACGGTCGCCTAGGGGCCTCACATATAGACAGATGTACAGATGAGACAGGGCCATGCTCATAGGCCTTCAGGATAACAGTAGTGCAGTTGGTGAAGGAACTGAAGGTGAAATGTGTTGTTGCTTTGGATAATGTTAAATTAAAATGGATATTATTTTAATTATTTAAATATATCAGTGCTGTATTGATTATCAATTGAAATTAGGGCTTTTTTATTTATCAGTATTGATCAGTGTTTATATATTACATATATATATCATAATTAACTGTGAATATGCTTTTTACCTATTTACATTTATACTATTATTTTTGTCATCTAAGCTTTAACACAATAACTTAAAGGGATAGTTCTACAAAATATTATGTCATTAATTACTCACCCTCATGTTGTTTCCAAACTTGTAGGACTTTTGTTTATCTTCGGAACAAAAATTAAGATTAAGAAAGCTCTCTGACCCTGCATAGACAGCAACGCAGCTACTACGTTCAAGGCCCAGAAAGGTAGTAAGGACATCATTAAAATAGTCCATGTGACGTCAGTAGTTGAACCTTAATGTTATGTAGTTACGAGAATACTTCTTGTGTGCAAAGAAAACTAAAATAATGACTTTATTCAACAATAATTGATGTAAATAATTAACATTGTCCGTACTACTTTTCTAAGCCTTGAATGTGTCAGTTGCATTGCTGTATATGCAAGATTAAAAGCATTTGGATATCATTAAAAAATAAAAAATCTTAATTTGTGTTCCCAAAGATGAACAAAGGTCTTACAGGTTTGGAACAGCATTAAGGGTGAGTAATTAATAAGAGAATTTTAATGTTTGTGTGAACTATCCCTTTAAATATTTTTTTAAAAGCAATAATAATTTGAGTATCAATGAGTATCAAATTTTCATATTGGACCTTAAGTTAAATTGCTGTGATGTGCTTTTTAAATTATTGATTCATTTTATTTATTTATAATTATCAGAGTTGGCCAGACATGTATACATTTCAGTGTCAAAATATTTAGTTTAATATGCACTGTGAGTATTTGACATAACATATAAATAGTGTGGCACTAGTGCTCTGTTTGATCATCTTGACCATCCTCTGTTTGACGCAATCATTTTTTTTGGGAGGGGGGGGGGCAGGGTCATGAGTTCTATTAACCAATGGAAGATGGGGAAGTGTTTGGGAAACATGTTTGAAAATAGTCATTCATTTAGCAGATAGACCGATAACCAATATTTTGAACCAATGTATATGTCTGGTGTAAAAATGAAATTAAGAAAAATGAAGAATAACAATGGTTCTGACAGAATAACTGTCTTTACATTATTTTAAATTATTTTATTGACAAATCGTTTTTGAAAATGACTGATACCGATATCCATAAAAATGCTTAATATCCGCACCGATAATCAGCCAGGCTGATAACCGGTCGACCCCTAATTCCATGTGGTAACTTTAGAGGTGTAGAAAGTTAACAAACTACAATAAAAAATGTATTATGAGTTTGGGAAATTTGTTTGAAAATGATCATTATTTTTGCAATTCCATGTAAGGGTCAATGGGTATGCATTTCTTAGGGTCAATGCTGATATTGATTATTACAGATCAAGTAGACGGATAAACAATATTTTAAACCGATAAAAACAGACAAAAACTTTCTTTAAATGATTTAAAAATATTTGATTGGCATATCATTTTAACCATAAAAATGCTTAATATCGGCACTGATAATCGGTCGACCCATAACTCCATGTGGTAACATTGAAAGTTAACAAACTACATTTAAAAAAATTATTATGTGTTTGGAAAACTTGTTAAAAAATGATCATGATTTTTGCAATTCCATGTAGGGGTCGACTGGTATGCGTTTTTTAGGGTCATTGACGAAATTGATTATTACACATCAAGTAGACTGATAAACAATATTTTGAACCGATATACTGTATATGTCTGGTGTAAAAATGAAAATTACTGTCAAAATTAAGAATAACAAGGGTTCTGACAAAAACTTTCTTTAAATGATTTAAAAATATTTTATTGGCAAATCGGTTTTGAAAATGACGGATACCGATAACCATAAAAATGCTTAAATATCTGCACCCATAATCGGTCGACCCCTAATTCCATGTGGTAACATTAGTGGTGTAGAAAGTTAACAAACTACATTTAAAAACATTGTGTGTTTGGGAAACTTGTTTGAAAATTATGGGTCGAGCAGTATGTGTTTTCAGGGTCATTGCCAAAATTGATTATATTAATGACTACAGATGAAGTAGACCGATAAACAATATTTTGAACAGATATATATGTCTGGTGTAAAAATTAAAATTCATGTCAAAGTTAAGAATGAAAAAAAATAAAAACAAAAAACTTTCTGTAAATGATTTTAAATTATTTTATTGGCAAATCATCTTATGTTTCGAAATTGAAAACCATAAAAGTGCCTGATATCGGCATTGATAATCAGCCAGGCTGATAACCGGTCGACCCCTAATTCCATGTGGTAACATTAGTGGTGCAGAAAGTTAACAAAATAATTTTACAACTCAAAAGTACGAAATCTTTGTTTAGAAATACATGATGATTTGCTTATGTTGTAGTCCTACACCGTCGTGACGTCCTTGAGTAGCTTTCTGATTAATGTTCAATTCTGAGCACTTCTGAGAAATGAATCTGTCAGTAGATTTTTCTTTTATACATAAGGTCTGTCCTCTGAGATTTTTTTTTTGCGCCTGTTTGTTCAGTTTGAATAGTATAACAAATCAATGTCACTCACATTGAGAACTTTGTGTTCCAGGTCTTGCTGCTTTGAGTTCTTCTGATGGCAGGGGTGGTGTTTATGAAGACCTAAAGTGGAAGGCTTTGCTATGTTGTGAGCTGCCCTTTGCTCAGACACTCGACGGTGGTCTTTCAGAACACCCACCCGTAGGACAGTGTCAGCTACAAAATGCTACAAAACCAGAACTCTCAAGTAAATCACCCACTCTTTCTGGTAAAATCAATCTGTGTGAGGTTAATCGTTGCTTTCGGAATCAAGATCATGTAAAATACAGTTTTTTCATGTTTGTAAAAAAAAATTGTCAAACATTGTTAGAGTGTTGCTGATAATATGTAAACTAAATCTGCATATTAGAATGATTTTGGAAGGATCATGTGACACTGAAGACTGGAGTAATGATGCAGAAAATTCTTTGCATTACAGAAATAAATTACATTTTAAAATATCTTAAAAAATTATATTTAAAATGCTAATGATATTTCACAGTATTACGGTCTTTACTGTATTTGTCTTCATTTGTGATGCAGCCTCTTTGAGCTTTAAAGACTTCTTTCAGAAACATAAAAACAAATCGTACAACTTTAATAAAAGGCAATTTATGAGTTAGTCTTGCCAGTGGAAGATGGCAAAGTGTATAAGAAACTTGTTTGTAAATAGTCATTAATTTAGCTTTTCCATGTAGGGTTCGACCGATATGTGTTTTTCAGGGCCGATGCCGATTATTACAGATAGTAGACAGATAACCAATATTTTGAACCAATGTATATGTCTGGTGTAAAAATTTAAATTATTGTCCAAATTAAGAATAACAAGTGCTCTGACAAAAACTTGATTTTAAAACATTTTATTAAAACTTGATTTTAAAACATTTTATTGGCAAAAAAATGACAGATTTATTGGATTTAAAAATGACAGATACCGATAACTATAAAAATGCTTCATATCGGCACCGATAATCGGTCAGCCCCTAACTCCATGTGGTTACATTTGTGGTAATAACAAATGCTCTGACAAAAACTTGATTTTAAAACATTTTATTGGCAAATTTGTTTTAAAAATGACAGATACCGATAACTATAAAAATGCTTCATATTTTTGTAGCAATAGCCAAAAATACATTGCATGGGTCAAAATTTTAGATTTTTCTTTTATGCCAAAAATCATTAAGAAATTAAGTAGTTCATGTTCCATGAAGATTTTTTGTAAAATTCCAACTGTAAACATATCAAAATGTAATTTTTGATTTGTAATATGCATTGTTAAGAACCTAATTTGGACAACTTTAAAGGTGATTTTCGCAGTCTTTTTGATTTTTTTGCATCCTCAGATTTCTGATTTCAAATAGATGTATCTCAGCCAAATATTGTCCTATCCTAACAAACCAGACATCAATAGGAAGCTTATTTATTGAGCTTTCATATGATGTATAAATCTCAGTTTTGTCAAATTTAACCTTATGACTGGTTTTGTGGTCCAGGGTCACATATGTCTGCTGTAGTGTCCAAAAAAAAATAGTTGTGCCTTTTTAAGGTCTCAAAAAAGTAGTTTTGTTCATATTTGCATTAGATGACATTATCTA
This sequence comes from Garra rufa, assembly GCF_049309525.1. Classification (NCBI taxonomy): domain Eukaryota; kingdom Metazoa; phylum Chordata; class Actinopteri; order Cypriniformes; family Cyprinidae; genus Garra; species Garra rufa. The sequence goes on along the minus strand of NC_133372.1, from coordinate 27,010,615 downwards.
TTAGGTGAAGAGGTCTTGGCTACAGCTGTAAACCAGAGAGACTGAAACAATTGACCCCTCCAGTCAAGTGATGGGTGCCATTACACATGCTAATCAATTCTCATTACTTTCTCTTCTCTGCGGTAGGCCTCAGGGCAATAATTAAAGTCTACAAATGAATTTATAGCATTTAAATGCAAAATAAGTTAAGGTTTGCAATCCTATTAAAGTGTGAAGTATCTCTTCAAAAACAGAAAAGGAATCTGTATAAATACTCAGAGGTGGATGCTTATTTTTTCCCCCTGACATATTCACAAAAGACTCCTGCAATAATGCAAGTCTAAAACTTGAAAACAGTCCTGATAGAATTTCAAATAGATTATGAATAATTGATGTTTTATGTTAATTCAAAGCATTGTGTTAGTATCTTTCATGTTATTTGCGCACCATGTAATGAGGTGGTGTTCTGACAGGAATAATTTGCAGATGTTATTTCTAGAGGCTCCTAATTGCGATAGGCTGTGATGAATGAAGCTAACATGGGAATGCAATCTCTTTTCAGGAGACTGTTTGGACATCCTGTGCTGGCTTGAAGGTGAACGGACAAATTTGATTTGTAATGCAAAGAGCCACAGAGCAGTGGCCGCTGCTAGTCTGCTCACCGTTAGACCTCAATTAGTGTGAGTCCTCTGTTTTCATTCTGCTCTGCACAGATTACTGATTAGCCGCTGCTCCCATTTGTGCTTAAATTGAATTCAGGACAAATTAAGTGTGTATGTGGTGGGCCGAGGGCAGATGATATAATACATCTAAGCTCTATAGTGTATTATTAATGGTCAACTTTTACATTTTATTTTATAATTTAATTAAAAAATTTTCCACTGGCTTGTGAGATCCACTTTTCTGCAAAGTTTAGCTCTAACCCTAATCAATTTGATCAGGTGTGGAGCTAAACTCTACAGGAAGGAGGATCTTCCTTAGAGGCTTAATCTGATGTTATGGATATTGAGTTTTATTGATTATTTTATATTAACTTTCTTTTTCGTTTTAGTGTACAGATGAATTTACTTTCTGAAGACCATGCAGCTCGGTGTGCTGGGGAAGATACTGCCATGTGCTCCATTTCTCTTCATGGCAATGATACAACTGTCTCCCTGAACATCAGTATATCTTTGAATGAAACTACTGCACTATCACCCAAGATGCAAGTCAGCACACATCATCTGCGTAAGATATGCATTATGATTTACAGATCTATCTATCTATCTATCTATCTATCTATCTATCTATCTATCTATCTATCTATCTATCTATCTATCTATCTATCTATCTATCTATCTATCTATCTATCTATCTATCTATCTAATCTATCTGTCGTTCTATCGTTCTATCTATCTATCTATCGTTCAATCGTTTTATCAGTCATTCTGCCGTTTTATCTATCGTACCATCGTTCTGTCTATTCTATCTATTGTTCTATCATTTTATCTATTGTTCTATCTATCGTTCCATCGTTCTGTCTATTGTTCTTTCAATCATTCTATCTATCTATCTATCTATCTATCTATCTATCTATCTATCTATCTATCGCTTTATCTATTGTTCTATTGTTCTATCTATCTACTATCTGTTGTTCTATCTATCTACAGTGAGGTCAATAAGTATTTGATCACCCTGTGATTTTGCAAGTTCTCTTACTTAGAAATCATGGAGGGGTCTACAATTTTCAGCATAGGTGCATCACGTTGCATGATTTTTTAAACAATTTTTTTTTTAATTACTGTGTCAAATAATTATTTGATCACTTTCTTATCAGCCAGATTTCTGACCCTCAAAGACCTGTTATTTTGCTTTTAAATATTCCAGCTACACTCTGCTCATGATTCTAAATTAGTAGCACCTGTTTAAGGTAAAAACACCTGTGCACCCCGCAATCAGCCAAAGTCTAAGTAGCAACATGGGCAAAACCAAAGAGCTGTCAAAAGACACAAGAGACAAAATTGTAGACCTTCACAAAGCTAGAAAGGGCTACAGGGCAATTGCCAAGCAGCTTGGTGAAAAAAGAACAACTGTTGGAGCAATTGTCAGAAAATGGAAGAGGCAAATGATGACTGTCAATGTCCCTCGGACTGGGGCCCCATGGAAGATCTCTCCTCGTGGGGTATCAATGATGTTAAGAATGGTGAAGAATCAGCCCAGAACTACACGGGAGGAGCTGGTCAATGCCGTGAAGAGAGCTGGGACCATCGTTTCCAAGGCTACTATCAGTAAGAAGAATGATGAGTATCATCCCAATAATACCATACCTACAGTGAAGCATGGGGCTGGAAGCATCATGCTCTGGGCGTGTTTTTCTGCACAGGGGACAGGACGACTGCACTGTATTAAGGAGAGGATGAACGGGGCCATGTATTGTGACATATTGGGCAAAAATCTCCTTCCCTCAGTCAGAGCATTAAAGATGGGTCGTGGCTGGGTCTTCCAACATGACAATGACCCAAAGCACACAGCCAGGAAAACCAAGGAGTGGCTCCGTAAGAAGCATATCAAGGTTCTGGAGTGGCCTAGCCAGTCTCCAGACCTAAATCCAATAGAAAATCTTTGGAGGGAGCTGAAACTCCGTGTTGCTCAGCGACAGCCCCGAAACCTGACAGATCTAGAGAAGATCTGTATGGAGGAGTGGGCCAAAATCCCTCCTGCAGTGTGTGCAAACCTGGTGAAGAACTACAGAAACTGTTTGACCTCTGTAATTCTTAACAAAGGCTTCTGTACCAAATATTAAATTTTTTTGACTCAAGTGATCAAATACTTATTTGACACAGTAATTCACAAATAAATTGTTAAAAAAATCATACAACGTGATTTCCAGATTTTTATTTTTAGATTCTGTCTCTCACAGTGGAGATGTACCTATGCTAAAAATTGTAGACCCCTCCATGATTTCTAAGTAAGAGAACTTGCAAAATCACAGGCTGATCAAGTACTTATTGATCTCACTGTATCTATCGTTTTATCTATTGTTTCATTCTATCATTATATCTATCGTTCCATCTATCGTTCCATCGTTCTGTCTATTGTTCTATCTATCTGTCTGTCTGTCTGTCTGTCTGTCTGTTTTATCTATCATTCTATCGTTTTATCTATCGTTCTATCATTCCATCTATCGTTCCATTGTTCTGTCTATTGTTCTATCTATTGTTCTATCATTGTTTCGTTCTATTGTTCTATCACTCATTCATTAATATCCTTCATATCTATCTATCTATCTATCTATCTATCTATCTATCTATCTATCTATCTATCTATCTATCTATCTATCTATCTATCTATCTATCTATCTATCTATCTATCTATCTATCTATCTATCTATCTATCTATCTATCTATCTATCTATCTATCTATCATTTCTCATGTCTCACGTCTATCTACCTGTCTGTTGTTATATCATTGTGTCTGTCATTCTGTCATTCTTTGGCTGTTTGACCAGTAAGCGAGTTCCAGAACTGTTCTGGGAATAATGCTGATTTTATGTTATCAAAGTGAAACCAGCTATTTCATTTCCTTTATTCCTGCCTATGTTTACTTTGAGGGGTGTAAAGTTACTAGAAGTGCTGAGTTTCCTTTTGGCAAAATGTGCTACAGATTGAGTTATTTCCTGTTATTTTTTTTATAGGTCTTAAACATAACATAACATATAGGTCTCATAACATAAACCTTTCTTAGGGAAAACTGCTGCATTTTTTTTGTTCAAGATTAGATTGATTTAAACTGCCTTTTATTTTGATTGATAATTCAAGTAGAATTGGGCAAATGTTTATATGTAAATGTTAATAGTAATAAGTTTATCTTCAAAGTTACCTGTAGATACATGATTGTAGCCTAATTGTTACTGTGACTTCATGGAGACTGATGCCAGGGCAACAGGTGTTTTATTAGGGTGTGTTTGTTTTTTGGGACTGGAGGCTGAAGGAGACACATTTAGTCTTAAGTGTTTTTCCAGACAGTGGATTTCACAAAGATGTGGATAAATCATTTACCAGGTCCAAAACTTAAGTCAGTCTCTATATTATCATTGTACAGTTGCAACCAAAAAGTTTAACAAAGCTCGATTGTGTAACATTTTATGAGATTAGTGAGATTAAAGGGATATTCCGCAAAATAAAGATCCTGTCATCGTTCACTTGCCTTCACGTCATTCTAAACTTGTCTTTTTTCTTCTTCTGTGGAACACTGAAACAAAAGTTCAGTGAAATAGCTGTCAAACTGCAGAAAGGACATACAAGCACTTACAAGCACATACAAAAACATTATACAAGTACTGCATGTGACTATTTTACTGTATTACAAGTCTTACAAAACTTTTTTTGTATAGAGAAGAATAGACATGGTCACCATTTACTTTCACTGTATGGATGAGGAGCAGTCTGAACATACTGCAAAATAAGCCCTTTTGTGTTCCATGGATCAAACAAAGTCAGACATTTGGAATGACATAAAGATGAGTAAAAGATATCCGATTTATCTTTTTGTAGGTGAATGATTCCTTTAGGTTTCATTGCAAGTAAACAAATTGTTCTGACATTTTTTCCTTCATTCTTTTCAAGGACATTAAACACTTGTTGGAAAAGAAGAAAATTAAATTGATAATTAGATCAAATTAGTAAAGTCCAATCAGTGTAAGCCTATTTGTATTAATTGCAGCAGCAGGAGCCATTTACTTTATAATGTGCTATGTGCCATGAGGTGGTGGTTTTAAAAGATAATGTTTGTCTGTTAATAAAGACTGCCTCAACTAATTAGTAAAAATGGTATTGCTGTTATTAACATAAAGCCAATTACTTTGCCATTTTACAAAGCAGTGGCTGCTGAGGACATCTTGTTCTGGACAGACATAAATATTTTGTGCAGAACAAAATAATACTTGTGGACAACATCCATTAAAAGACACATGACAACCATGAATGAACAACCTGGAAATGGAGTTCTCAATTTTGCTCACTTACTCCCTTAATTTCTCCTAATGGTTCACTATCAGCCAGGACTTAGAATGTAGAATGAATGAATTTTAACTGGAGGCATCTGGTTTGGCTTTTCATTTCAAGATGTTTTGAAAATGGGGATTTCCCTTTTAAAAAATGTGGTGTGAAGATGTTCCTCCACCGTTTTTCACATAATGCAGTGTGTGGATTCCCCACCTTCTGCTAACAGACATTGAAGAGTTGTGGAAAAATGTTTCCAACTCCTGTTGTGAGGCAGTAACTCGCAATAAACAAAGTTTTGTAGAAATAGAAAATAGATGATTTATTGTTGTAGGGTCAGACAGTCATACAGAGTTTCTGCAGTGTGTGTGAAAAAGAGGAACACACACACGCACACGCACACACACACGCTCGCACACACACACACACACACACACACACACACACACACACACACACACACACACACACACACACACACACACACACACACACACACACACACTAATTAAACCAGGATGTTTCTGTCTCATCCAATTATAATGCATACTTAGCATATGTTTCCTTTTAAGGTATCTCTCCATTTCCCCTCAGACTAGGCTTTATTTGCTTTTCTAAGTATTTCATGCAAAGCATCTTCTTGGAAGCTAGGATATAGGGCTTCTTAGCAAAAATAAAATAACATTTATTTTCTCACACTTTTTGGCATGTGGTATCAATATGAGCATCAATAAAGAGGATACTTTTTGCTCAAGCGTTATTTTCTTTTACTTCATATGGTCTAACATACAGTTAATGCTTCAAATAAGAACTAAAAAGCAAATACGAGAAACTTAAATTCCAATAACTTAAGACACTGTGTGTGTGTGTGTGTGTGTGTGTGTGTGTGTGTGTGTGTGTGTGTGTATACAGTGTCTATATTAAAGACTTGTAATTACTTAACCTTTCCTCCAATTTTAATGAGGTATATTTTAATGAAATTTATAGAACTGTAACTTGAATGTGGTTTAGTCAACAGCTAAAATAATACAAATTTTATAACCCAAATATATATGGACCTGACTGTATATTGCATCATTACCGGTTTGCAAATAATAACTTTACATTTTTTTAAATTTAATATTTTGTGAATATCCTCTTTTCGCAGGAAGACCAGACCCACCTGTCAATCTGCATTACAATGTGACGACTAAAGGCGAAGTAATATTCAGATGGAGTGACACACAACCTGACAGTAATGAGATAAACTATGAGATACGATACTCACCAATTTCCTCGCTTCAGCAGTGGGAGGTAATTGATTCACATTTGTTGGTGTGATGAATGTGTTGTAATAGCATTACAAAGTAATGTTTGTGAGAACTGTTACAGACCCCCAGAGAATTCCGCAGAATGCTTCACAGATTTCAACAAAATCTTACATTTAATCTAACATATTTAAATTAGCGAGAAATTCGACTTTATTCTCATATTTCAACTTTATTCTCGTAATATTTTGACTTTATTTTCGTAATATTTAGAGTTCATTCACATAATTTCGACTTGTTATATTTCGACTTTGTTCTCGTTATATTTCGACTTTGTTCTCAAAATATTTTTAGTTCTCAAAATATTTCGACTTTATTCTCGTAATATTTAGACTTTATTTTCATAATAATTAATGTTCATTCACATAATTTCGACTTTATTCTTGTTATATTTCGACATTGTTTTCTAAATATTTTGAGTTATTGTCATAGCATTTCGACTTTATTCTTTATTCTTTATTATATAAAATTATTTTAGTTTGTTCTCGAAATATTTCAACTTTATTCTTTAAACATTTCACTAATATTCACAAATCATTCACATAATTTCGACTTTATTCTCATTATATTTCAACTTTGTTCTGGAAATATTTCGACTTTATTCTCTAAATATTTTGAGTGTATTCTTGTAGCATTTCAAATGTATTCTCAAAGCATTTTGACTTTATTCTCGAAATATTTTTAGTTTGTTCTTGAAATATTTCATCTTCATTCTCTAAACATTACAAATTTATTCTCGAAATATTTTGAGTTTATTCTCATTATATTTTGACTGTATTCTCATAGCATTTTAACTTTATTCTCTAAATATTTTGAGTTTATTCTCATTATATTACGACTTTGTTCTCGAAATATTTCAACTTTATTTTCGTAATATTTCGACTTTATTCCCGTAATATTTAGAGTTCATTCACATAATTTCGACTTTATTCTTGTTATATTTTGACTTTATTCTCGTAGCATTTCAACTTTATTCTCGAAATATTTCACCTTTATTCTTTAAACATTTCAAAAATATTCAAAAATCATTATGACTTTATTCTCATAATATTTTGACTTTGTTTTTGCCATTTTATTGTGATAGGACAGTGTACAGGAGGCAGGAAGCGAAGTGGGAGAGAAAGTGGGGCGGGATTGGGAAAGTTTCTTGAGCAGGGATTCGACCTCGGGACACACATCGCATTATTTATTTTTTATTTAATTTAATATGCCACTGTTTTAACCATGGCTCTTTTAGGTGGTGAAGGTCAAAGGATGTTCCTCTGTGCACTTGAATGAGCTCAGGCCTAGAATCACATACACGGTCCAAGTGCGCTGCCAAAGCCACTTGAACTACTGGAGTGAATGGAGTCAACGTTTAGATGTCATGCTGGATGGTAAGGATCTGTTATTCACATGAATTTTACATACTATTTCCATTCAGGCTGTATGTGCATATATTTAGGTAAAATTAATTAATTTAATTCTGTAATCAAAAACCTCCTCCCATTTAATGGCTCATCAAGTATAGTGAAAGAGTAAATATATGCAAATACTGACATTTATGAAAGGGTACACTCAAATGTTGCTGCCTGGTATGCTCATGTTCCCATGACTTACAGCCTGCTGTTCTCAACAACAGAGTGCACAGGTCGACACATTTATCTAACATTCAGAGTCTAAAAGTGGCTTTTAGTGTACATCAAACATAATGCAAATGAGTGCTTTTGCTGTTCTAGTTATTTTCATCTTTCAAAGATATTCATTTTCTTCCCTAAGCCTCCAATTAAGAGTTTGACGTTTGATAATTACATTTATATATATACTCTCTGCTACTCTGCATTTGTATGTGCTTTGGCTTGTTGCTCTGCACTCACAATATCTCTTTGGTTTGTCATCTAAAAGATGTTCTGTTCAATTTCAGAATTAATTACAATGTTAAGTAGTGAGTTTTCTAATGCGAAAGCATTAATATGCCATTTGCTTGCATTTACAAGGTATATGGTATTTGCATACCTAATACTCTTAAATCAGATTTACACTGTACAATAAGGGTTGCACACACTTTTACATGTAATCCATTTTTTTATGTCCATAATTACCAATTTAAAATTCACTCTTAGATGAGAATAGCGAAATGTATTGTAAATGTTTACAAGGCCAGAGTACATACTGTCCTTGAGTTCTTTTACCTTGTTGTTAGATTTATTGGTAAGGTGTAGATTCCTCCTTGTAAATAGTTTGTTAAAAGCCTTCAGAATTCAAATGAAACCCCAGTTTGCATACTAAAAGTCTTTTGCTTGGCATCATGTTCAGTCTCATGCCAATAAAATATCCTTAAATTTGTTGAAGTTGAATGTGAGTACTGTATCTATCTTTAGAGGTTGTTAGGTAGTCATACCGTGAGGGGGAGAAATTATTTGATCCCCTGCTGATTTTGTACATTTGCCCACTAACAAAAAAATTATCAGTCTTTTGTAATTTTAATGGTAGGTTTATTTGAACAGTGAGAGACTAAATAACAACTAAAAATCCAGAAAAACACATTTCAAAAAAGTTATGAATTTATTTTAAAAAGTGAAATAAGTATTTGACCCCTTCACAAAACATGACTTAGTATTTGTTGGCAAAACCCTTTTTGGCAATCACAGAGGTCAGACGTTTCTTGTAGTTGGCCTTGCATACATATCAGGACGGATTTTGTCCCACTCTTCTTTGCAGATCCTCTCCAAGTCATTAAGGTTTCGAGGCTGACGTTTGGCAACTCAAACCTTCAGCTCCCTCCACAGATTTTCTATGGGATTAAGGTCTGGAGACTGGCTAGGCCACTCCAGGACCTTAATGTGCTTCTTCTTGAGTCACTCCTTTGTTGCCTTGGCCGTGTGTTTTGGGCCATTGTCATGCTGGAATACCCATCCACAACTAATTTTCAATGAGGAAAGGAGGTTCTCACCCAAGATTTGACGGTACATAATTTGACGGACTTGTCCATCGTCCTTTGAATGTGGTGCAGTTGTCCTGTCCCCTTAGCAGAAAAACATCCTCCATGTGTGATGGTGAGGATGGTGTTCTTGGGATCATAGGCAGCATTCCTCCTTCTCCAAACACAATGAGTTGAGTTGATACCAAAGAGCTAAATTTTGGTCTTATCTGACCACAACACTTTCACCCAGTTCTCCTTTGAACAAACTTCAGAAGGGCATGTACATGTGCTTTCTTGAGCAGGGGGACCTTGCGGGCGCTGCAGGATTTCACTGCGTAGTGTGTTACCAATTGCTTTCTTGGTGACTTGGTCCCAGCTGCACTGAGATCATTGACAGGATCCTCCTGTGTAGTTCTGGGCTGATTCCTCACCATTCTCATGATCATTGAAACTCCATGAGGTGAGGTCTTGCATGGAGCCCCAGACTGAGGAAGATTGCTGGTTATTTTGTGTTTCTTCCATTTGCAAATAATCCCACCAACTGTTATCATCTTCTCACCAAGATGCTTAGCGATGGTCTTGTAGCACATTCCAACCTTGTGTAGGTCTACAATCTTGTCCCTGACATACTTGGACAGCTCTTTGGTCTTGGCCATGGTGGAGAGTTTGGAATCTGATTGATTGATTGCTTCTGTGGACAGGTGTCTTTTATACAGATAACAAACTGAGATTACGAGCACTCCCTTTAAGAGAGTGCTCCTAATCTCAGCTTGATACCTGTATAAAAGACACTTTAGAGCCAGAAATCTTGCTGATTGATAGGGGATCAAATACTTATTTCACTCATTAAAATGCAAATCAATTTATAACTTTTGTGAAATGCGTTTTTCTGGATTTTTTGTTGTTATTTTGTCTCTCACTGTTGAAAAAATTATAGACAAATCATTTCTTTGTCAGTGGGCAAACATACAAAATCAGCAGGGTATCAATAATGTTTTTCCTCACTGTACTTGTAGCACACACATGCACCTTAGAGTGAGTCAGTATTGTGAAATCTGAGCATTTTGTGTGGCCTGAATGAAGCAACTTCTTTGAAATTCTTACTAGATAAACCGTAACATATAAACACTCTCCCGTGGTAGAATAAAGCTTTATTTATTACCTTAGCTGAATACTGACAATAATCAGGTGGGATTTTTTTTATTATTTTTTTTATTTTTTGTTATTCTTTCTTTACTTGCTTTTAAATGCCCACACCACAGCAGTACACTTCAGTAATATATGGACACGTTTGAAAAAAAAATCAGTTGAGTGCAGTAGCTAGTCTGAAATACTGCTGCCAACTAATGCTGCACTTAACTGCACTTTGGGCTGTCTGCATATTATTTAACGTTTAAAGAGATTTTTTCAGACTTTGATGCATTACTTGCGTAGCATCTGTCATTTTATGTGTTTGTAAGCTTTTTAGGTGCAGATCATATACATTGTTTTTTCTGATATGCCAGTTGGGTTGTATATTTTCAGAATCCATGCTGCGCAAGTCACCATAGTAACTAAGCTTCAGGATGTTCACTAGAATAACAATAAACCCACTTTCTCTTTGCCGCGAGGGACCAAGATGGGAATGAGAGAAAATAAAAATCAATACAAGAATCTCAACACCTGTTAGAAATGTCCAGGTCATTTTTCATCCTAAAATCGAACAGCTTTTTTTTTTTTGCTTCGTAACATTTTTTTTTTTTCAATTAAGTGTAATTGTCAATACTGTAATCCAGTATTTAAATTTGTAAATTATTATTATTTATTTCAGATTTAAATTGCCATATTTAACTGCAGTAATTTCATTATAATGCAGTCGAAATTACTATATTACATTGTTAGAAAGCTAATAAAAGTCATAATTAAGAATGAAAAGAATGCATGTATGTGACACTGGACCACAAAACCAGGCATAAGGGTCAGTTTTTTTTTTAATTGAGATTTGCACATCATCTGAAATCTGATTAAATAGCTTTCCATTAATATAAGGACAATATTTGGCTGAGATACATCTATTTGAAAATCTGGAACCTGAGGGTGCAAAAAAATCTAAATATTGAGAAAATTGCCTTTAAAGTTGTCCAACTAAAGTTTAGCAATGCATATTACTAATCCAAAATTAAGTTTTGATATATTTACGGTAGGAAATGTACAAAATATCTTAATGGAACATGATCTTTAATTAAAATCCTAAGGATTTTTGGCATAAAAGAAAAATTTATAATTTTGACCCTTACAATATATTTTTGCCTCTCGCTACAAATATACCAGTGCTACTTAAGGTCTATTTATTTGTTTGTTTACTGTGCAAAATGACTGCTCTAAATCAGTGTTGTTTTCGTCAACGATGACGATGACGAAATCATTTCGTTGACGCCACTTTTTTTCATGATGATAACGAGACGATGACGAGATAAAAATGGCTCGTTGATGACTAAAACATGACGAGACGTGTGTGAGTTTTCGTTGACGAGACGAGAATAGACGAAAATGTTAGTGGGTGGTCCGTCAGACGTTTAAAATGCATGACATTTCTGCTTATTGTGCATGCCAATTAAAACTTAAAAAGTATCTGACGCTATGGCAAGCCGTTTTAGCATTAAATACTCTTTGCTATACTAGTATGGCAAGCCGTTTTAGCATTCCATCCTTGTTTGTCTTTTATGTTCTAAAACATTCCTTCATTATTGTAATTATTGGTGAAAATAGTCGATCCGGAAGCTCACATTGTGTTGAACTATAGATCTGCTATTTTCAGAACTTATAAGTGACACTACCCAACAGCAAAATACTTACTGACCTACATTAATTTGTTAAAAGACTACTTTTTCCCCTTTTTTTGACTAAAACTAGACTAAAACCTTTTTGACTTTTCGTCGACTAAAACTAGACTAAAACCTTTTTGACTTTTCGTCGACTAAAATTGGACTAAAACTATCACATATAGAAGTGACTAAAATTTGACTAAAACTAAGAAGCATTTTAGTCCAAAAGACTAAGACTAAATCTAAGATGGTTGTCAAAAACAACACTGCTCTAAATGTTTTTCTGTCTTTCTATGCTCCTCAAAGTCAGTTACATCTCTGCTGAAGTCTTCACAACACCAGGATCGGAGTTCACGGTTTACGGCGTCTTTCACAACCGCAGCTGGAACGCGAGTAACGCTATGTGGATGCTTAACGCACAGGTGAAGATTCCGGAAAGCCAGTACAAGGTCATCAATGAGCATGTTAGCGCGGTCACTGTGACATTAGATGAACCAGGGTTTGATTATCTGATGTGCTGCGACGGGTTGAATTGCGGCATTGCCTATGCCAAAATATACACAGAAGGTAAGCTAAGAATTATTTAACCAAATAATAACATGTTGCTTATTTGAAAAGCTAAATGTAATATTGCCTCTTTTTTTAGGAATGTTTAATGCAGACATTACCTGCCAGAGCAAGAATTCAGTGGTGGACTCCATGAGCTGTAAGTGGAATAAGAGCACTTGGACACAAGTCAGACTCCTCTACAGGTATAAACACGATAGCTCAGCCATTTCTATTCCAGCCAGGTTGAGTGTTGCACAGATGGTGAAGATATTGCTTTTTGTTGTAGACAATATACATCATGTGAGAACATAACAGAGATGGAGGGCAGCGAAGAAGCTGAAGAAAACATGTCTTCAGTAAAGGAGTGTCCGCCTGGAGCAGGAGACGACAGAGAATGCACTTTAAAAATCCTTAGCCTGTTCTCTTGCTACAAAATCTGGTTGGAAGTGGAAGGAGGGCGTGGCAAAGTGAGATCATTTCCTGTGTATGTTGCACCCATTGACTATGGTGAGTTTCAAAGTTTTTCATTCCAATAGAAAAAGTGACAGTTTTCTGTTGACTTTCAATTATAGACTGAATTGCTTACATTAGACTGGAATATATCAGTGAAAATTAAATATATGGGTCAAAGACATCAAAAGAAATTTACAAAAGTGATTTTATGTCTATAGAAAGCACTTTAAAATGTAAGTAAGTGTCTACTTTTAAGGTTTTAAATACATTTTTGGAGAATAAAATGTCAAAATTTGGTTGAAATAATGACTTGTGCATATTAAAATATATAAAATATAAGGGAACATATAAAATTTTATTGTGTTTTAAATTAGTAAAAAAAAATCGTAGTGACAAATGGCCTAGGATGTAGAATTACCAATAATTAGTATTTAGGGTGAAAAGAATTAGTCTTTAAAAATGTATTTTTGTTGTAAATCTGCCTGACAAGGTTATTACACTGAATGACATTTTATTGGGTGTCTTCTGTAAAAAATGTATAATATTTATTTTTTGCTCAGAAAAACACGCTCGCCAAACACAAATGCAATTAAATTAAACAAAACTTTTAAATAGTTTTTTTTAGAAAAATGATTTAAAGCAGTATTACAATTTTTTCTTCTTCTTTGACCCATATCTATAATAGTATATAATAATTTTAATTAAAAATAAATTTATTTTAAAAAGTAAATGTAATTAAATATATTTATAAACATACACTACTATTCAAAAATGTTGAGTTTGAACAATTTTTCGAAAAGACTCTTATGCTCACCCAGGCTGCATTTATTTTTAAATAATATAGGAAAACAGTAATACTGTGAAGTATCATTACAATTTTATTTATATATTTTAAATACACACTGCCGTTCAAAAGTTTGGGATCAGTCATTTTTTTAATATGTGTTAATATGTTTGTTATGCTCATCACAGGTGCATTTTATTTGATCGAAAATACAGAAAAAACAGTAATATTGTGAAAATGTATTTCTGTGAAGTCTTCAGTGTCACATTATTCTTCAGAAATCATTCTAATATGTAAATATTTTTTTTGGTTTGTTTATTTTATGTGTAAAGTGTATAAAGAACAGCATTTTTTAAAAATAGAAATCTTTTCTAACAGTATACACTAGCGTTTGGTGTCAAAGTACAAAAGTTTGATGTCAGAACATTTTATTTTCTGAAATGTATATTTTCATTCAGCAAGGATATGTTAAATTACTAAAAAAGGTGATAGTGAAAACTTCAGTTAGAAAGGATTTGTATCAGCATATTAGAATGATTACTGAAAGATCGTGTGACACTGAAGACTGGAGTAATGATGCTAAAACATTGTTTTGCATCAATTGAATAAATTATATTTTAAAGGACATTAAAACAGAAAACCATTATTTTAAATTGTAATAAAATTTCACAATATCAGTTTTCTGTATTTTTGATCAAATAAATGCAGCTTTTGTGACTTTTGATTCCAAACTTTTGAACAACAGTGTATTTTCAAATATAATTTATTTCATTAGTCTTCAGTGTCACGTGATTCTTCAGAAACCATTCTAATATGCTGAGTTGGTGCTTAAGTAACATTTCTTTATTACTACATATTCACAGCTAAAGGTAGCTGTTCTGTTCATTGTTTTTTTATTTTGAATCCATTATATTTTTCAGGATTTTTTATGAATATAAAGTTCAACAGAACAGCATTTATTTGCATGAATTCTTCAATTTAGATCAATGTAATGTGTCCTTGCTGCATAAAAGTATTTATTTCTTTCAAAAACAATGTTTTTTTGAATGTTGGTGCATAAATGTTTGAAGATAAAAAAACACAAAGTTTACTTTTGAAAAATGTAAACTTTTTGTGTCTCTTGTGACCATCTGCTGTTATGTCCAGTTACTTGTGTCTGTCCCTGCTTGCCCCTCTATTCACGTTGCAAACTGAGATAAATAAGAGTTTCCCCTGTCTTTTTTTCTTTCAGTCAAACCATCTCCTCCCTCAGACCTGAAAGCAACAACTTTGCCAAATAAAACCCTGAGTGTAAGCTGGAGACGCCCCCGTTTACCTGTATACGACATGGAGTACGAACTGCGCTTTGTGTCTTTGCGTGGGATGGCAAATACGCAATGGAAGGTAGGAAGAAATTTCTGGAAGCTGTGGTCTCAGGTGGACAAAGAAATTAGGCTGTGGTCTCAGGTGGACAAAGAAATTAGGCTGGCAATGAATTACTGCATTTACTCTGATCTGTTTATCTGTATAATTGAGATGTTTGGAATTGAAATGATAAGCTAAGCCGATCATGTATTAAAAAAAAAAAGTTAAATGTTACTCTTACTGGGTCCACTGATCATCTCAGTACTTCATTTTCAATTTATCCCTTTTAGATTTCAGAAGGAAGACGATACACTGTGTACTCAGGTATAAGGTCTGCAATTTTCTATGGCATTTACAGAAAAGTGTTATGTCCCCTTACAGGTCATTGGTCCTCTTCTGGAAACACAGGCAGAGATTGAGCTTGAAGAGTCCTGTGTTCAGTTTAAAGTAGAAGTTCGCTGTAAAAGACTGAATGGCAAAGGATACTCGAGTGACTGGAGCACGAGTTACACTTCAGTTGTTTACAACAGGAAAGGTAACATTATCAATATAGTTCTGCTACTGTTAAATAGCTTATATAATCCAGAAGTACTAAGAGGTATGCATAATTTTGCATGGCATGCCTATCTTTTTTTGGTTATATCTTGGAGCTATTTCAGCTTGAATCCTTAAAAGTCATTAATTACTCACCCTCATGTTGTTCCAAACCTGTAAGACCTTTGTTCGTCTTCGGAACACAAATTAAGATATTTTGGATTAAATACGAGAGCTTTCTGACAAAGCAACCACCATGTTCAAAGCCCAGAAAGGTAGTAAGGGCATCATTAAAATAGTCCATGTGACATCAGTTGTTCAACCATAATTTTATAAAAGTACGAGAATGCTTTTTTATTGTGCAAAGAAAACAAAAGTAACAACTTTATTAAACCATTTCTTCTCCTTCATGTAAGTCTTTGAGGTCACAAGAAAAACAAAACTGAAAATTCATAGCCTCTTAGGGTTTCTGTAATATAAAATACATGGAAAGTCTGATGGATTTTTGTTGAAATCTTCCAGTCCATGAAAACATTTTGACAGATTTAATGTTAAATAGCTTTGGGGTGTCTGTAAGTGTGAGTAATGACTTCCCCAGTGTAACTCAAATTCATTATATATCATTGACATTTAAGGACAATATAAAGTTAGATATTGCTGAGCAGTGTTTGTGATGAAACCCACAGTACTTTGTCAATATATGACAACAGCTTAAAACAAACTCTAAGTCAATGAAGATAGACCAAACTGGAACTGGTGAAAAGAATATGCAGGATAAAAAAAACCTTGCCAGCTGATTTAAAACGATAAACATAATTTAAAAGATTTGACAAAAGAAACATTTCTTTGTCTTGGCCTTGAGAACCCATGTGATTCTTCATACTTATTGTGAACACACACCTGCTTTATTATACCTGTCTGTATGTCTATGAGTCATGATGAGTACTGTTTACAAGGATGTTTTAGAGGGCTTATGGTAATTTATAATAATAAAAAACTAAAGTTGCTTTAATTTCTTACATTCATTATAATAAACATACTGACATCCTAAATAAAGTTACTCAGTGAGTAAATTAGTTCATATGCAGCTTCTGGAGCTGCAAAGTTTTTTTTTTGTCAGTGTGATTGTAATCATTTAAATGGCTCTGTGTATATTAATTGACTTTGTCTCCATAGTGAGAATGTTTTGAATTGAACACAATTACGGTATCAGGTCTATTAGGATTACTGGAAATTGCACCACATATCACCCACCATGACTTTCTAAACTTACATATCGCTGTAGGAATGTGAATTGGAACGCTACTGCTGGGGTGGAGATCAGTATGTGCCCGCAACACTATTTGTCAGCTCTTCACAGCACCTTTCTAACGTCTTTACATTAGAGCAGAGCTGCCTGCTGGTGCCAGAGCTCTTGCTTTTGAAGTAACTGTTGCTAGCAGACTGCCATCAGCATTACAGGATGTAATAATTCTTGTCAGTGACAGTAAGTACGGAGTTGTAGGAATATGCCTGAGAGAAGACTTGCAAGTAACAGATAAGGTAGATGTATTTCATTATACAGTATAGTGAGCCTTCTAGCAAAACAAAAATGTTGGAGCCATACCCCTGGATTCGCAAACAAGACTTAAGCCTAGTCCTAGACTAAAATGTAAGTCTTAGCTGTTTATAAAAATTACCAAAGTATCTTAATTGAACCTAATCCTGTTTTAGGCTAAGCTCTGTCTATGAAACCAGGCCATGGTATTGTAGAAAGCGCTGCATCATGTCTGATCCAAGTTCAAGTCCCAACTTTTCCAGATTCTATTCCCATCTATCCAATCTTATTGTTTTTCATTATTTTCATTGTCAATAAGACGCTTCGCCGCCAAACACAGAATTTTTCGTTATCTATGGCACAGTGTTTTCTCGCTCACAGGAATAAATTATATTTTTAAAAATATTTAAATATTATTTTGTTAAATAATTAGTTATTTTAAATTGTTCCTCTTTTTACTATATTTTAATCAAATAAATGCAACCTTGATTAGCATAAGATACTTCTTTTAGACAAAAATATTTAAAAAATGCACTCCTATATCACAGCCTATTAACTTTTCCCGCCAAACATGGAATTCCCCGACAGGCTGACAGCCCTTTCCCTTAGACAATCCTTTCCCACTAAATGTGTAATTTTTCCGTTATATAACGCCTTCTCGCCAAAAAAGAAAATTCTATTATTAATGAGACAACTCTTCCCCACCAAACACAGAATTTTCCGTTATCCATGAGACAACTCTTCCCCACCAAAAACAGAATTTCCTTATCCATGAGACAGTGTTTCCCAGCCAAACGCAAACATTTTTCTGTATCCATGAGACGATTCCTCACCAAACACAGAATTTTCTGTTACGCATGAGACAACGCTTCCTCGCCAAACTGATTTTTCCATTATCCATGAGATGACCCTTCCCCGCCAAACGCAGAATTGTCTATCCATGACACAGTGTTCCAGCCAAACACAGAATTTTCCGTTATCCATGAGACGTTTCCTCACCAAACACAGAATTTTCCGTTTTGCATGAGACAAGGCTATCCTACCAAACATAATTTTCTATTATCCATGAGACAACTTTTACCCACCAAACACAGAATTTTCCGTTATCCACGAGAAAACTATTCCCCACTAAACATGGAATTTTCCATTATCCATGAGAAAATTCTTCCCCAACAAACGTGGAATTTTCCTTTCCATTATCCATGAGACAACTCTTCCCCACCAAACACGGAATTTTCCGTTATCCACAAGAAAACTATTCCCCACTAAACATGGAATTTTCCATTATCCATGAGAAAATTCTTCCCCAACAAACATGGAATTTTCGTTTCCATTATCCATGAGACATCTCTTCCCCACCAAACACGGAATTTTCCGTTATCCACGAGAAAACTATTCCCCACTAAACATGGAATTTTCCATTATCCATGAGAAAATTCTTCCCCAACAAACATGGAATTTTCCTTTCCATTATCCATGAGACATCTCTTCCCCACCAAACACGGAATTTTCCGTTATCCACGAGAAAACTATTCCCCACTAAACATGGAATTTTCCATTATCCATGAGAAAATTCTTCCCCAACAAACATGGAATTTTCCTTTCCATTATCCATGAGACATCTCTTCCCCACCAAACACGGAATTTTCCGTTATCCACGAGAAAACTATTCCCCACTAAACATGGAATTTTCCATTATCCATGAGAAAATTCTTCCCCAACAAACATGGAATTTTCCTTTCCATTATCCATGAGACATCTCTTCCCCACCAAACACGGAATTTTCCGTTATCCACGAGAAAACTATTCCCCACTAAACATGGAATTTTCCATTATCCATGAGAAAATTCTTCCCCAACAAACATGGAATTTTCCTTTCCATTATCCATGAGACATCTCTTCCCCACCAAACACGGAATTTTCCGTTATCCACGAGAAAACTATTCCCCACTAAACATGGAATTTTCCATTATCCATGAGAAAATTCTTCCCCAACAAACATGGAATTTTCCTTTCCATTATCCATGAGACATCTCTTCCCCACCAAAAACAGAATTTCCATTATCCATGAGACAATGTTTCCTCGCCAAACACAGAATTTTCTGTTATGCATGAAACAATGCTTCCCTACCAAACAGAATTTTCCATTATTCATGAGACAACACTTTCCCGCCAAAAACTGAATTTTCTATCATTCCTGAGACAATCCTTCTCCACCAAACACAGAATTTTCCGGGGTTTCACATTTTCACTGGTATATGCATCACTTTAATACGCATCTCACAGAATATACTAATAAAAAAGGAAGATGCAGAAACAAGCATGCATATGAAAAATTATGCGATCATCAACAATAAACAGCATAAAAATGAAAACTGCCTAACGTTACTGAGTGAAATGTCGATCCAGAAAGTGGTTTAGGATTTTGCAAGCATGGGGGGTGATGATGGAAGCAATCTACTGCATCTTTGCTTTGATCATTGTACCAAATATCATCCAAATGTAGTATTTGATAAAAATGTGATTTTCTCAGCTCTCTGCTCAAAATGTTTTTATGAAACTTACCTACATTCAAGTGTTAAAATTATTGCTTAAAGCTAGAATGAAACATAGAAAAAAATACTCTGTGGTGCCATGAAATTTTGTGAAAATTATCAAAAATGCCGGTGTTGGCTGGTAGATTTCTTTTTTCAAAAACACTGTCGGGGAAAGAGTTAATATCCTCTTTGAACATTAGATGTAGTGTCCTGGAGATAATCATGGCTGTATGGTGTGTCATTTCAGCACCAGAGATGGGACCAGACTTCTGGCGCATTATACAAGAGGATCCTGCTAAGAGTGTGACAAATGTCACACTGATCTTTAAGGTTGGTAAATATTAACTTGATTTACTGTAGCAACAAAATAAGTGTGATATAAAATGTTTAAGCTTAAATGTTTTTTGCCACTTTTAGCAGCCTGTACTAGCAGAAGATCCATATAGTTGCGTGGAGGGTCTGGTGATTGAACACCAGGCCTTGGGCAAAGCAATGTGGTCAAATGAAACAACCTTGGCTCAGTTTCACTCATTCCAGTGGAGGAAGGAAGCGCACACAGTCACCGTAATGTCTCGCAACGCTTTAGGGATCTCTACACGGAATAGAAACATGACGTTGTTGCATCAACCCAAACGTGAGCTGACTTGCTTCATACCCTTCCTGTAACATCACGTGAATTTTTTTCATGCACTCTAATGTTTCCATTGTTTTTGTCTGACGAACAAGAAGTTTGCCTTCAAGCAAATTATGTGTCTGTTCATGTGCCTGTTGATGGTGCTTTATTTCATCCAGTCCTAATTTTTTTCAAGTAATTGTTTTGATAGCTTAGTGTTTGTTTGGTAAAAGGGCTGTTTGGAAGGGAGATTTTGAATTAGTTATTACATACACACAATGGTACTCTGATATTTTGTTCCGGCTTGTTATTATCTGTTCCTGCATCCTACATGTTTTTCACATAGAAATGATATAGATTCCCCTATTTATGTGAATCAATTTCCTCTTTGCTTTTCTAGGACGTTGTGTACGTTCATTCAGCGCAGTTGCAAATGCTAGCTGTGTGTATCTTTCCTGGAGCCTGTTATCTGATCATCCAGTGCCTCAGTCATTTGTCATTGAATGGTTAGACCTGAACAAAAACCCTGAACAGGACGCGTCTCTCTTTGAGAGGCTGCAGTGGGTCAGAGTTCAGTCGGCATCGAGAGATCTCTCCCTTTGCCGTAAGTTATTTGACTTGATATTCCTAACATGCTCCTCACATTTACATATCAGTACATGAAAAAAATAAAAAAGAAGGTTTATCCTTAGCAGTATAAATTAACTTTGACAGTGTAATTTGTTTTTGTACAGGTCGTTTTTATGGCTCAGAGGAGTTCACCTTGTATCCGGTGTTTGTGGATGGTGAAGGGGAGCCGGTGCGATACACTGGTGGGTTTTACAGCAGTGACATCAACTAATGCACTGACGTTATCATGTGATCAGTTAAACCCCTGAAGACATTTTTACGTGCGTTTAGTGCTTGGCGAGGGGATTCTGATTTACATTCATTGCATTTTATTGACTTATTTGTTTTTGACAACTAAATACACATTATACAAATAGCTGTCTTAAAATATTAGACATGTTAATTTAAAGAAAATGTATGAAAATCATGTTTTTGATAGGAAAATGTGTTTCTCTTTTGTTTTGTCATCCAGCTACTAGGGGAGACCCTGCAGCATACATACTCCTACTGATCATTGCGTTCCTGTCAGTGGTGCTGTTTGTCACCCTTCTGATGTCACAAAACCAGTGAGACCTACAACTTATTTTTGCGGTCAAAATACAGTATAATTATGTATTGTCTGTGACCCCTAGAGGGCCCAGTGAGGTACTGCACCTTACCCATGTTATTATATCCTGGGCTTTAATGTGACATTTAGTTTTATATACATATTTACCAATGGATAATGGGTTAATCTAGAGAGTAAAACCAAAGCTAAAAAATGGCCTGAAAGGGAACCTCAGGTATTAAGACCTGTATGGCTTAATATAACATAAATGATGTCTCTTACTGAAATATGTATTGGAAAACACTTGAAATATTTACATCAGGAGTACTCCACCCTGTTCCTGAAAATATACTATCCTGCAGAGTTCAGCTCTAACCCTGATCAAACACACCTGAACCAACTAATTATGATCTGAAGGAGCACTTGATAATTACAGACAAGTGAGTTTGATCAGGGTTGGAACTAAAGTCTGCAGGAAGGTAGATCTCCAGGAACAGGGTTGGGCACCCCTGATTTACATGATTTAAAAAAAATCCATTTGTTTTATATGATGTTTTTATTAACAAAGTTCGGGAGGAGCACGTTCAGATAATTAACAATGAACATAAGGAGCGCAATCAGCAATCAACCTAAGTAACAGATGTGTATTTATACCGCAGCCTCACCTCTGTTCCT
Organism: Garra rufa; assembly: GCF_049309525.1. Taxonomy (NCBI): domain Eukaryota; kingdom Metazoa; phylum Chordata; class Actinopteri; order Cypriniformes; family Cyprinidae; genus Garra; species Garra rufa. Next base: position 26,988,462 of record NC_133372.1, on the reverse strand, counting down.
TGACAGATTTTTAGCATCCCTCCGCCACCCCTTCTCCACACTTACAACTATTTCTATCCTAACGGGGGGGGGGGGGGGGGGGGTATTCTGAGTTCGAGCCAAAATTCCGAGCTCAGAGCCCGTCCATCGGACAGCTCGCCAAGTACGCATAACCCATTCCCAGTTTATTATATGTAAGTGTGAACTCGTGAAACATATTTTGAGGTCAAATGTTTGCACTTGGTGAGCTACTGGCGCTACATGTTGCTATTTTTACCGCAACACAACTTTGAATACACAGCTCAGAAATTAAAATACTTATACAATGCCACATTTTGCAGCTTTTGATTGTAATTTTGAGTCGAAGGGCAACAAGACAAGCGATGTAAGTCTTCACTGCTTTTCTAGCGATAATAAAAAAGGAAAAAAGAATGGGAAGATGCTTGTGGACAAATAAAACTTACTAAAGACCCACGTCTGTGTTCTCTCCACTTTAGCCTGAAGCTTTTAGTAGACCACAACTACTGAAAAAGCTTACAAACAGCAGAGATAAGAATTGCTAGATGCAATCCTGACAGGATGTAAACATGCAGACGCTTGTCATGACACCACAGCCACTGAAGCAATCAATAGTACAGCATTTGGTTTAAGCCTACGCTTATATTCATTGCCACCTGTGAGCTCTTGTGGTAAAAAATAGCAACAGTTAGCACCAGTAGGTGCTTACCGAGTGCAACCAATAGACGAAAATGAAATAACGGCACCCCCCATAGTCCAAAATATGTATTATAAAACAGATAGTTCTAGTCCTTGATTCTGATTGGTTGAGTCACGTTCAAAGCTGTTGTAAATTACTCAGACATAGACCCTTGTTTACCTTTACCTGTGCATTGCTCGGCAACCACTACATTGTTTGGCAGAAGAATACTGTTTTTATTAATGTAATTACACTTTATTTGCTCTGTTTTATTTTGTGATACCTTACTACGCATATGGAATAATCGTTTTATAAAAGCAATATGCCCTGGGAAGCCGTGGTTTACGTAAGGAATAATTGAGGATGGGGACTGTTGAATTTTTAGAAAATAATGCACACCCGAGGTGGTGACGCAGCCAGAATTCAACAGACCGAAGTCAACCATTCCGCTTATACTACGGTTACCACATCTGAAGACATCGATCAGATGATGTATTTCAAGACATTTGTCGGGTTTTTGTCCTTAAAATGCTATTGTGAGTAGGATTATTTTCTTACGCAGCTCATTCAGCGCCTTTGTTGCTAATTCCAAAACATCATTTTAGACCTAGTAACAACACTTGAGCCATTGATAGCAAACTAATGCAGGTATTAATGAAGTTTAGACAGACAGACGGAAAGAGAAAGGGAGAGAGAGATTAAACTTGTGAATTACCTATCTCAGTCTGTGCGTCTCTCAAAAGTGATCGGCAACAGCGTCGCTACTTATAGTGAAACTTTAAATTCATTTTCTTCAGGAAAATGCCCTTGTTACCTCGGTTGTGAGAAATGTCATGTAGTTTTTAAGTTGTTAATCATTAGAGCAGTGCTAACAACATTAGCATGTATGCAAACTGTATGTGTGTGCCTCTGTAAGGGAGAGAGAGTAGGAGAAATAGAGTATGTGCTTTCCGTACATCATAAAATGTAATTTTGTGACAAAAACATTGAAAATAATCTGTTGTTTTTATCCTGTTGTTTACTCTATTTATTTGTTTGGCCAGTGTTGTTGTGGGTTTAGGTTATTTTGCTGTAAGGACCTTTAAAATAACTGAAATCGTGTGGCGAAGTGATATAAACATGTGATGCGGTCAAGAGCTGCTTGGAACTACTTTCGCTGTGCGTTTCCCTGAAAATCAGATTTAAGCATTCAATGGCCCCTTAGTATAAGGTGGATTTATACGTCACGTCATGCCTAACAGTGCCCCTTAGCTGTTATAAATTCACTGTAAACCACGTGTTCTTGGGGCTTATTGCTTTATAAAACAATGTGGATTTTTTAAATAATGTAAATCTTACATGGGTTTTCTACTACATATTTCATTAAGAGACATCATTTATGTTATATTAAGCCATACAAGTCTTAATACCCGGGGTTCCCTTGAAAGAAAAATCCTTGGAAAAGAGTCAAATCATATTACAAATTCATAGACCTACTGTTTATCTACTTGGATTACTTTTGATCTAGCAGAAGAACACATTAAAAAGATTTAAGGAAGCTACAGTATATATTGATTTTGGCCAGTTGTTTGAATTAAAGTAAGGCATTGTAAGCTGATTCGTATGGGATTTATTCGATTGTAATGAATGCTAGATATAAAATACATAAACTGTTTTACAGTATGTAATGTACATAAATTAGAATAATGCTCATTCCTAGCAATAGAGTGGTTTGCTCGAGGGTAAATATTTCACAAGTTATGCCAGAGATAATTACTAAGGTGACAAATACAATCATATTATTGCCCATCTGCTTAGACTTGATCTGTCTGGAAATATCAGGACTTTGTGTACCACAGAAAGGAGTGGCAAAAGTTTGGATTTTACAATGTGGGTGATAGAATCTCGATCTGCTCTAGATTCTGATAAAAGGATAGTTCACAACAAAATATAAAGCAAAATAAAAGCAAAAAATAGTTGCCCCTTAACTGTCACCATCCCCTCTATGGGACACCCAAGTTTACTTCACCATTTTACAAATAAATCCTAATCTAATCACGACAAACTATATATTGTTGGAAAGATCAAAGGCTCCTAAATAGATTGTTTTTGTGTTACAAATTATGTAGGAAAAATAATAGATTAATTTATGACAAGAGTGCAAAAAAATCGTCATAACAGGAGTTCTGACCTTTATCACAAACAGATTTCCTTGTTGCCTTTTCCCTATCACACTTTAGAAATCATAAGAAATGATACATCAGTTGAAAACTTCCAACTCTCAAAATTCATTCTTCTAAAGCCATTTTAAAATCAGACATTGCATTAACATGGAAATGTACATCAAACTATTACAAAATGTTTTCGTTCATAAATTACAATAATGTAAGTTTGAATTTTTCATTTTCACGTTTTATTTTCAAAATGTAAACGAGTTTGAATTAACAGACCCTCTGCAGCGAATGGGTGCCGTCATGATTAAGAATTCAAACAACATAAAAAAACATCACGATAATCCAAACTAATCCACACGACTCCAGTCCGTCAATTAACCGTGTGTTTCTAAGAAAACCTGTGTGCTCTTCTAAGAAACAAAACCATTGCTTCTAGCCAAAGCACAAGTCTGTAATCCACAATAATGCTTTTTCCAGTTAACAAAGTCCATCCTCTGTTGTCCTCTCACATCAAAATCCACTGACATATTTGTTTACAACAGTTTTGGATTGCAAACAGTGCTTGACCTGTACTTATTTTTTACAGGATGAAAAAACTGATGTGGAAGGATGTTCCAAATCCCAACAACTGCTCCTGGGCCAAAGGAATGGACTTCAGGCAGGTCAGTGTGAGTAGATCCAGAGTCAAAAAGAGGACCGTTGTTTAGTTGATAAATGAAAACATAAGGCATTTAACCACATCCATGATAAACAGCTGGGAGGAAATGAAGTAACACATTCAGAATATATTTGTTTGTTTCTTTCTCTATGCAGATTGACACCATGGAGAGGCTGTTCCCTCACTCAGAGGGTCTCACTGCTTGTCCACTGCTGCTGGTCTCTGAAAGCATCTGTGAGGTGGAAATCATCGAGAAGCTTCATCCCGTCACGCTTGAATGTGAAAAAGACAAAGAAGTTCTCATGTGTAACTCTGGAGACAAAACGACTACCGATTCTGCCCTTTTAACAGACTCTTCTGAACCTCTATCTCTGGAGGCTTCTACTGCTGCTGCTACCCCAGAAACATCAGGCCAGTCCTCAGTGACATACTCAACCGTTCTCCTCTCCAATCAGCCCAGTCTCCTTCGAAAGCAGCAGGAGAGTTTAAGCAGCTCCAGTGACGAAGGCAACTTCTCTGCCAACAACTCTGACATTTCTGGCTCCTTCCCTGGAGGACTCTGGGACATGGAGAACCATGTGTGCTCTGACAGCGCCAATCCTCGCCATTCCAGCTCCTATAATTCTGTGGAAGAGTTCTCGGAAACATCGGAACAAGATTATGAAGCTTCAGAAAGCACAGGTGTAGCTAAAGACCTCTACTACCTCGAGTTGAACGAAGAGGAGGAAGAAAATAAAGAAGAGATGGAGGAAACACAAGGTGAACAGGAAAAAAACGAAATAGTTATGAGGGTGGAGGCCAGGCCTCTTCTGGAAGGAAAAAAATCCACAACAGTCGATTCCAATCATGTATCTAACAGCATTCCTCTTTATCTGCCTCAGTTTCGGACTGAATCCATTAATCCACCCTGAAATAATAATACAAACAGCACCACTTTGTGGTGATGTGGGATAATGTTTTTCTTCACTGGATGGTGGTCCACAAAATGCCTCAGAGGTTTTCCACTAGGGCTGGTCAATTTGCGAAAAAAAAAAAAAAAATTCCGGATAAAAAAATTGCAAGTTTAATACAAATATTATTTTATAATTTTTTTTTAAGGGACAAGACTGCATGATCTTTAAAATGTAATAATAAAAAAAAAATTCCTGATAAAAATCGTGATATAAAATAGCACAACGGAATTTTTTTAGCTCCTGGTTTTCGGTGCTTGCTAGTATGGCTGAAGAATTTGGCATTTAAAAGTATTTAAATAAATACTATAATAGTAATAAACTGTAAAATTACAGTACTAATATTTATGGCTGTCTTAACTTCATTTAAACCATTAACTACAGAAAAAACTGCAGTAAGCCTTTAAAATAAGTTTATTTTGAACCAAGTCACACCTAAAAAAAAACATGCAGTGCATATTTTTGTATTTAAATCACAGTCTTTCACGCCTTGATAATTGCACTAAGGTATTTCGTTTTTTTATTTTGATTAATAGTGCAGCCCTATTTTCCACCCTCAACCTATTTTAGGATTTAGTGTTTCAGATGACTCTTTATGATCCATTTGACTTGTCCCTGATATATTATACCTTTGAGGTTTTCACAGCTAGATTTCCCAGGCTCAGTTGAAAAGGCCGTCCAAGCACAGTTTAAACTCTGAATGCCTCAGTGACGGGTTAATGATCGGCCTGTCGTTTCCAGAACTCGCTGCTTTCCATCTTCATCACATGGAATCTTTCGTAGGTGTTTGAAGACTGAAGTAAAATCTTGTAAAGACCACACTAACTGGAATGAAGTGCAAAGAAGAAAGGACTGTGTGTGGTCAGAGTCACGGTTTAGTGGCTGTTTGGGCATTTCAGGTGCTTCATCAAGTCCAGGTTATCATAAGTGAAGGGGCGTCCATTAAAATATCAGCTTTGTGAAGAAATAGGCTCTCTTGTCTGCATTTACATCGAGCTTATTCATTCAATATGAATGTATATTTTGTCAGTGAGGTCTGTGTTCTTTGGAAACTCAAATATTTTGAGTCTACAAAATGTCATCTATTTTCAGTGTATGGTATTTTTTGATGAAATGAGGGTTGAATGTAACTCAGTGAATAAGACTGGTTATATATGTCAGAGCATCATTATGAATGTGTGTACAGTACATACGTATTTCTTCTATGTCTATTTTTCTGGTCAGAATAAACTATTTATTGCAGTTATGGCCTGGTGTTTTTTCTTAAAATAGTTACAACAGTTGAGGTCAAAAGTTACATACACTTTGCAGAATCTGCAAAATGTTAATTATTTTACCAAAATAAAAGTTTACAGTAGATTACATATAGTCCAAAATTACCTTGTGTAAAAGTGTACATACTCTTGATTCTTAATGATTCACAGCTGTTTTTTTTTTAATGGTAGTTTATGAGTCTCTTGTTTGTCCTGAACAGTTAAAGTGCCCGCTGTTCTTCAGAAAAAAATCCTTCAGATGCCACAAATTCTTTGTTCTTGTTTTTAGCACAGTTGCTTTTCTAAGGCATTTTGCCAAATGCTTTTCTTTACCCATGGGTTATGAGAGTTAAATGCAGGACTAATAGTAAAATAAATAAATAAACAAATAACCATTTTTTTCCTTTATTTTATTTATTTATACAATTCAGGATTCAATCATTCAAACATAACACTGAAAATAAAAATGACATTTTAAACTGACATATTAATAGACATATTTATATCTTTATCCATTTGTCATGAGAGTTAAAAATTATTAGCTGATCTCATGAAAAAATATAGCTAGTTTATGAGGTGGAGATTCTGTCTGTGAAGTTTTGTTCCTTCTTTCATTTCTTAGGCATGCTCTGCTTTCTATGTGGACGTCATTGACGTAGACGTGTCCTGTAAAAGAAACAGACAAAATCAGGTTTAATGATGCTTTTGTTGTTTTAACACGAGGGGTCTATGAATTGACAAGTGTCAATCACAGATTAATGTACTAAAAGCTAATACAAATAATTTACAAGAAAACTGAGAAAACAGCAGCTTAGTTGAAGTAAAACTAAGAAACAAAAGGGACAAACCTTTGGTCTTCTGCTCTTTAGGCACTGCCTCTGGTCAAGGGAGAACTTGCAGAGGCTTTGGGGTCTTTTCCCGCACATTGCTTTTTGCGTGGAGGTGGCTGAACCCCATCTACATTGTCCTGTTGAAATAACCAACATCATCATGTAATGATGAATCCAAAGATATATTGATAAATATAATACCAAAGATTTTTAAATCTGAAAAATAAAAATAATATATAGTAGGGATTTACCGAATCGTCAGTGCACAGCCTCTTCAGAGTGTGCCAGGATCTTGGAGAGGCTATGGAACCTTCTTCCACACGCTGTTTTTTATGTGGAGGTGGCTGAACCACATATACACTGTCCTGTTGAAAGAACATGCATCATCATTTAATGCACAAGCAGTTTTAATGAATGCCTCTTAAACCAAAAAAATCCACTTTACAGAAATTAAAACTAAGAACACTTTCTAACAAGAGGGACTTACCAAAGCTCCAGTTCTCCATGGGCAGAGCCTCTTCCAAGGTACTCCCCGTAGTAGTGTGGCAGGTCTAGGTGCTCTTTTACAGGACCTGATGGGCACAGATAATTTCCCAGGGGACCTGGCGGGCCCAAGTGCTTTCTCAGTGGACCTGGCCAGAGCAGGTGCTTCCTTGGGAGAAGCATTGATAACAAGATCTCCCTCAGGGGATTTGGCTGGAGCACGTGCTTCCTCTGGTGACAAAGTGGGATCAGGTGCTCTCACAGGGGAAGTGGAAGGAACAGATCCTTCTTTTGGGGCCCTGGCAGGAGGAGCTGGTCCCTTTGGAGGCTTTAAGGGCAAAGGTGTTAAAATAACATCCGTTTTTAGGTACAGCCTCATGTTTTCAGGGATTGTTATTTTTCTCCTCAGTGAGGCCCTGGCTTGAGATGGTGCTTCCATGGAGGATGCAGCAGTAACAGGCGCTCCCTCAGGAGACCTGGCCAGAGCAGTTGCTTCCTCGGGGGAAGCAGTGAGCACAGGTGCTCCTTCAGGGGACCTGGTTAGAGCAGTTGCTTCCTCTGAGTCCACGATAGCAACAGGTACACCTTTTGAGGACCTGGATGGAGCAGGTGCTTCCTCAGAGGGCACAGATAAAACAGAGATTCCTTCAGGGAAAGTGGGGGGAACATGTCTTTCTTTTGGGACCCTAGCAGGTGGAACTGGTCCCTTTGGAGGTCTTAAGGGCAAAGGTGTTAAAATGACATCCCTTGTCAGGCACAGCCTCATGTTCTCAGGGACGGTTAATTTTCTTCTCCATGTGGCCCTGGCTGGAGAAGATGCTTCCTCGGGGGAAGCAGATAGCACAGATGCTCCTTCAGGGGACCTGGTTAGAGCAGTTGCTTCCTCTGAGTCCATGATAGCAACAGGTGCACCTTTTGAGGACCTGGATGGAGCAGATGCTTCCTCAGAGGGCACAGATAAAACAGAGATTCCTTCAGGGGAAGCAGAGGGAACAGGTCCTTCTTTTGGGACCCTAGCAGGTGGAGTTGGTCCCTTTGGAGGTCTTAAGGGCAAAGGTGTTAAAATGACATCCCTTGTCAGGTACAGCCTCATGTTCTCGGGGACGGTTAATTTTCTTCTCCGTGCGGCCCTGGCTGGAGAAGATGCTTCCTCGGGGGAAGCAGACAGCACAGGTGCTCCTTCAGGGAACCTGGTCAGAGCAGGTGCTTCCTCAGAGGCTGTGGTAGGAATAGATGCACCTTCTGAAGACCTGGCTGGAGCAGGTGCTTCCTCAGGGAGCACAGTTGTAACAGAGACTCCCTCAGGGGAAGCAGAGGGAACAGGTGTTCCCTCAGGGGACCTGGCCGGAGCAGGTGCTTCTTCTGGGAATGCAGTGGGCACAGGTGGTCCCTCCACTATTCCCCACCACTGGCCTGAAGGGAAATGCTCACAATCACCTTTTTCAGATGAGGAGCGTAAAAGGTCTTCAACCTCCATTATCGCCCACCAACGCCCAGTGACAAGGGCTGTAAGGAGCTCATCATGCTCATCAGTGGGGATGGAGGGTTTTGTAGGCATGGTTGACATGCTCATACTTGGATAAGTAATGATGGTAAGACTGGATATCCAAAACAAGATGAGAAATTCTGAACGGTTGTTCGCAACAGTAAAGTATCTGTGAAATTCTGTAAGAGAAAAAAAAGAAGGAAGATTTGAGTTGAGTAAACACAAAAGCCTAAAAACTGGTTGCCTTAGTTTACTAAATTATAATTATAAACCCAGTGGTGGTCTGTCAGAGGAAGCAAAGAAAGCTTAAATGTGTAATCTGAAACTTAATGTTAACATAAATTATATTATTATAGTATTATTATAGTTTAAACATACAATTAGTGTAAGATTAGTGCACAATTAGACAGTTAAAGGTTTTTGGAAAAGGCATTGACTAAACTGGAAAGTTGTATTGGTGATAAGGTATCATTAATTAATTATTTTATATGTCGGAGCATATCACTTGCATAGTGGTACATAACTTTTTTGACAGCAAATATATAAAAATCAAACCCGATTACTCCTGATTTAATGACAAAATCCAAATAGACCACCATGCATGTTTATTTTCTTACTGCACCATATAATTGTCCAAATACACACATAAAACAATAATATCAAACTGCTTAAAACTGTTACGAAAAATATGAATTATATGAGTTATGAATTAAAATATGAATTAAAGCTGCAAGCAGCGATGGTAGGGCCCTCGCACTCGGGCTCACTGCCGATCGGTGGCGAATGGTGGGCACTATGCTATTAACACAGTAAATGTAGGAGGAATATGTCAAAGTCATTGATATGTGCCAATCTTCCTGCTGCCAGCTGGTGGCGCTATGCCTATAACTGAATATTGGCATGCAGATGTGTTCAGGCCGGCGCTTTTATCAAACATATGAAGTTTGGTGAAGATTGAACATGGCATGCTTGAGTGTAAGTCATGACATATCCTGCTACCAACAGGTGGCGCTATTACGAAATATTGGCTTTTAGATGTCTTCAGGCCAGGACTGTTGGCAATCATGTCAAGTTTGGTGCAAATTGTACATTGCATTCTTAAGTTAGTGCAAAACAAGTAATTTGCTGTTGCCAGCTGGTGGCGCTATGACTATAACTAAATATTGGCATGTAAATGTATTCAGGCCAGGACTCTTATCAAACATATTAAGTTTGGGGCTGATTGGACATTGCATGCCTGAGTTACAGTAACTTCCTGTTTCATTGCATTAAGAGTATGCTTTAGCACTTAGCTAAATGTTGCTAACATGTTTCTAGCATGTTGCTACCCTATTTAACACTTGTTGATATTTTTAAAATGTTGCTGGGCATCCACATCGGTATTAAACATGTGACTTTCTGTTGCCAGCAGGTGGCACTATGACTATAACTGAATATAGGCATGGGCTTGTGTTCAGACCAGGACTCTTATCAAACATATTAAGCTTGGGTCAGATTGGACATTGTATGCATGAGTTACACTTATTTTTCTTTGTATTAATATCATGCTTTAGCTCTTAGCTAAGTGTTGCTAGCATGTTTTAACATGATTCTAACATGATGCTAGCCTATTTAAAACTTGCTAAAGCTTTTTAATATGTTGCTAGGAGTCCGTAACACCATTAAACATCACTTCCTGTTGTCAGCAGGTGGCGCTGTGACTATAACTGAATATGGGCATGTATATATCTTCAGGCCAGGAGTCTTATCAAACATGTGAAGTTTGGGGCTGATTGGACATTGCATGCCTGAGTTACAGTAACTTCCTGTTTTATGTCTTTAACAACATGCTTTAGCACTAAGTAAGTGTTGCTAGCATGTTTGAGTACGTTTTGAACTAGTTTAGCACTCAATGGCTTTTTTAGTGTGTTGCTAATAGTGTGTCACAGTGTTAAACATGTCACTTCCTGTTGACAGTAGGTGGCGCTATAACTATAACTGAATATTGGCATGTAGACATCTTCAGGTCACGACTGTTATCAAACATGTGAAGTTTGGGGCTGATTGGACATTGCATGCCTGAGTTACAGTAACTTCCTGTTTCATTGCATTAAGAGCATGCTTTAGCACTTAGCTAAATGTTGCTAACATGTTATAGCATGTTTCTAGCATGTTTCTACCCTTTTTAACAGTTGTTGAATTTTTTTTAAAATGTTGCTAGTCATCCACAACAGTATTAAACATATGGCTTCCTGTTACCAGCTGGTGGCGCTATGACTATAACTGAATACAGGCATGGGCGTGTGTTTAGGCCAGGATTCTTATCAAACATGTTAAGTTTGGGGCTGATTGGACATGGTATGTCTGAGTTAGAGTAACTTCCTGTTTTATTGTATTATTAGCATGCTTTAGCATATTAGCTAAGTGTTGCTAGCATGCTTTATTATTTTTGTAGCATGTTGAATATTAAGTTTGGGTCAGATTCAACAGTATATACATGAGTTACAGCAATTTCCTTTTGTATTTGTATTAATAGCATGCTTTAGCTCTTAGCTAAGTGTTGCTAGCATGTTTTAGCATGTTTGTAGCATGTTGCTAGCCTATTTACGACTTGTTAACGCTTTTCAATATGTTGCTAAGAGTCCGTAACAGTGTTAAACATGTCATTTCCTGTTGTCAGCAGGTGGCGCTATGACTATAACTGAATTTGGGCACTGACATGTGTTCAGGACCGGACTGTCATCAAACATGTGAAGTTTGAGGCAGATCGGACATCGTATGCCTGAGTTATAGCAACTTCCTTTTTCATGGCGAAACATCAAAGTTTGTCAGGCCGCCACGGACACGCCCATCGACGAAAACTCTAAAGCTTCGCAATTTAACATCGCAAAGGCCTTATGATGATACTCAGCAAATTTGAAGATGATCGGATAAAAACTGTAGGAGGAGTTCGTTAAAGTACGAGGCCTGAAAATGGCAAAAACTGCACAAAAATCGTACAGGAAATTCAATATAACGGACTTCCTGTTGGGTTTCGGATGTTGCACCAGGAGACTTTTTTGTAGGTATTGGTGTGTTACACATGTGTACCGAGTTTCGTACATGTACGTGAAACGTAGCTCGAGGCGCACTCCGTTGAAATTTTATAGGTGGCGCTATCGAGCCATTTTGCCACACCCACTTTTGAAAACCATATCAGATGTAAATTTTCGCCAGGTCTGATGCGTGTGCAAAGTTTCGTGAGTTTTCGGGCATGTTTAGGCCCTCAAAAAGACTTTTCATTTTGGAGAAGAAGAAGAAGAATTAAAGCTGCAAGCAGCGATGAACGGGCCCTCGCACACGGGCTCACCGCCGACCGGTGGCTTTAGGAACACAGCAAATGGTGGGTAGTATGCTTTTAATACAGTAAAAATAGGAGAAATATGTCAAAGTCACTTAAATGTGCCAAATTTCCTGCTTCCAGCTGGTGGCGCTATGCCTATAACTGATTATTGGCATGTAGATGTGTTCAGGCCGGCACTTTCATCAAACATATAAAGTTTGGTGCAGATTGACCTTGGTATGATTGAGTTAGTGAAATATTTGATATATCCTGCTGCCAACAGGTGGCGCTATGATAATATCTGAATATTGGCCTTTAGGTGTCTTCAGGCCAGGACTCTTACAAAACCTGTGAAGTTTGAGGCAGATCGGACATTTTATGGCTGAGTTATAACAACTTCTATGTCCATGGCGAAACATCAAACTTTGTGACGCCGCCACGGACACGCCCTTTAACAAAAACTCAAGTTCTTCGCAATTTAACATCTCTAAGACCTCTAGATCAGACTGACTGAAGATAATGTTGATATCATTAAATCTCTAGGAGGAGTTTGCTACAAGTAATTTCCTATTGCCAACAGGTGGCGCTGTGATTATAATAGAATATTGGCCTTCAGATGTGTTCAGGCCAGGACTCTTATCGAACATGTGAAGTTTGAGGCAAATCGGACATTTTATGGCTGAGTTATAACAAGTTTTATATCCATGGCGAGACCACGAAATTTGCCAGGCCGCCACGGACACACCCTTCAACGAAAACTCAAGATCTTCACAATTTAACATCGTTAAAGCCTTTTTATTAGACTGACCGATTTTGGTGTTGATCTGATTAAATCTTTTGGAGGAGTTTGTTGCAGAGTACAGCATGACACTTCCTGGTGCCAGCAGGTGGCGTTATGAGTGAAACTGAATATGGGCATGTAGATGTCATCAGGTCAGGAGTGTTATCACACATGTGAAGTTTGGGGCAGATCGGGCATTTTATGCCTGAGTTATAGCAACTTCCTTTTTCATGGCGAAGCATCGAAATTTGCCAGGCCGCCACGGACACGCCCTCCGATGAAAACTCTAGATCTTCGCAATTTAACGTCACAAAGGGCTTTAGATTAGACTCACCAAATTTGCCGTTGATCCGAATAAATCTCTAGGAGGAGTTCGTTCAAGTATGACGCCTGAAAATGGCAAAAATTACACAAATTTTGCTAAGAAAATTAAAAATAACCGACTTCCTGTTGGGTGTCAAATTTTGCTCCAAGAGGCTTTTTTGTAGGTATTGGTGAGCTACATGTGTGTACCGATTTTCGTGCATGTACGTGAATCACAACTGAAAGCGCACACCGCGGAACGTGTAAAGGTGGCGCTATCGAGCCATTTTGCCACACCCACTTCTGCAACCCATATCAGACGTAAATTTTCGCCAGGTCTGATGTGTGTGCGAAGTTTCATGAGTTTTCGGGTATGTCTAAGCCCTCAAAAATGCGATTCATTTTGGAGAAGAATAATAATAATAATAATAATAATAAACGAAGCAGATCCAATAGGGTCCTCACACCATCGGTGCTCGGGCCCTAATAATAATAAACGGAGCAATTCCAATAGGGTCCTCGCACTGTAGTGCTCGGGCCCTAATTAAAAATTCTCAAGCACAAGGAGAGGAGTCTACTTACAATCACTCGCCGACTCGCTACAAATGGCAGTCAGATCTGCATAACAATTTTCACTCACGAACGTTCTAAAGAATGTCAGGTGACTCGCATCAGAATTCTAGCTCAACCTTGTTATTTTTTAAACAGCTCAAATACATTTAGACCAAAATGCGTATCAAATACATACCCATTGGTTTTGTTGTATTGCTTTAAATATGTGAAAATATTACTATAAACAAAGACTATAGAATACTTGTTTTGAATGGGGGAAAATGCAACGCTCATTGTGGCCGCGAAGCCCCGCCTTCTTAACGAAAGAGCCAATCCTTGATTAGTGAAGTCAGCGAGAAGTCAGTCCCGGTTGCTATAGAAACAGTCGGCGCTCTAAGATGTACGCTCAGTACTGCGCATGCGCACTGGCTGATCTAGCCTAAGCTTTTTTAAGGCTATTTTGAGCACAAGGAACCATATTTATGAGGCAGTTCTTGTAGGATTTTTTTTGGTGATTTAAAATATGAAATTTATTCGTAAGCTTGGTGAACAGATTTGGAAAATTTGATGTTTCTCCATTCAAAGAGAAAGGAGCTGCACGTGCATGCCCGAGAAGCCTTTCAAAGATGGCCGCAGAGTGACATGGGACTTTGCTATAAACAGTAAAGTTTATAAACAGAATGTTAACAGAGGCCAGGGACATATTAAAGTAGTGTTTATAAGCACAGCGTTGCTTTGTTTACATTAAATGTCTGAAACGCTAAACTGAAACAGGAAAAGCTATATGGCAGCTGTTTCATAAGCGCCACCTATTGGCAGAGAGTGAATTTTCATTTTTAGCATAATTTCAAAATCTAAATATAAATATATACCAAAAATGCCAGGGATGTTTTTTTTTTTTTTTTTTTGTCCCAGTCCAGCTGCTTATTCAGGTCAGTATATAAAAAATAACATGCATTTTATATGATCACTTTTGATAAAATAAATAACATTTTGCAAATTCTGCAAGATGTATGTAAACTTTTAAACTCAACTGTATTCTTTTATGAAATAAAGTGCTTTATTAATCTACACATTTACTTACACTAAGCAGGCCTGTCACCTCAAACAGTATGTGATTGCTTTGCTGACTGATTACAGGATAATATAATTTGATTGAAAAATATGAATCGAAAAATCCTTCTATTTTTGTTTTAGATACCAAATCTATGCGAGCTTCCACTTCCTTGCATAAGGGAGATTTTCTGCATCTGTGAGTGCAGAAAGTTGACTTTCCTGAATAAACGAAGCGGACGACCTCACTGCATCTCAGTAAGTGAATTTCAGGTAGCTTAACTTTAAAAAGCTTTAAAATCCTAACAGAAATCGTTACTTTAGCATTATCCGACAACAGGAAGTAAATCTGAATTAATGTAAACATGATAACGCGCGTTCACGTATTGAGTAAAAACAACTTCCAACACATGGACGCAACAAATTCTCGAATGCACACCGGTCATTCCCAGCTGTGATTTTAATGTTTTTAAAGAACAGCTTTTTAAATTGGTCTGGTATGGTTCTCCTGTGAATAGAGAATTTCACTGCTTCTAGCTCACCAACAGATGGCACTGTAACACTAAATACCAACAAACACCTTTCAGTGCAGTATATACAATCATGCAACTATACCTATGACTGAGACATGGGATGTGAAATAATAAGATGAAATAGGAAAACATATAGTATAACTGTTTTTAAACATATTAAATATTTATTCGTCTTTTAAGAACTTTCTAAATCAGTTATATGCCAGCTCACTGTCCTCCTGCAGTAACTTCATGGACCTTGCTTTTTATGCAACAATTAGTGTAATTAATTAATCTTTTCAGCTTTCCGAAAATAAAAAGGGCCTATTTCCCAATCATATCTTTGACATGGAAAACTGTCTCGATCCAGTAATGGTTTATTCAACAGGTCTGGGTGCACTCCTCACGTTTGATACTTTATGAAAACGTTCTGTAATCTACTTAAGACAGCTTTAACAATCTCATTAGAGACAGGTCAATTGGTCATTTTCTCAATCATTCTTATATCCTGCTTATCCTGTTCAGCTAATAGACACATCTGTGCTTTAAACAATCCCTCAGCATCTCTGTGTGTGACATCAAAACTGATCCAGAAAGTCTGTTATGTTCACCAAGGCTGCATTTATTTGAAAAATACAATGAAAACAGTAATATTGTGGAATATAGTACCATTTCAGATAACTGTTTGCTGTTTTAGCCTAATATATTTTAAAATAATTATTCCTGTGAATTTTTACCATCCATTATTACAGTCTTTAGTGTCACATGAACCAATCAGAATGAATTCTGAAGGACCAAGAAACATTTCTTCTTATTATTCATGTTTCTGTGGAAACATGTTATTTATTTATTTATTTTAGATTCTCTGATTAATAGAAAGTTCCAAAGAACAGCATTTAATTGAAACATACTTTTATGCAACAATTTGCTTTTGTGCAATTTATTGAGTTCTTGTGGAATAAAAGCATGTATTTCTTTAAAGAAATATCTTACTGAGCACAAACATTTGATAGCAGTATATAGTGTAATTTTGTGGCTTTGTAATTTTTTTTTTTTTTTTTTTAATTATGTAATGTCAAATCTGTGGTCCATTACTTGACTGGCCAGTAAAAATAGATCTAAATAAATAAAAATAATATTATTTTTTGCAAAAATTACACTACCAGTCAAAATTTTTTGAACAGTAAGACTTTTAAAGTTTTTAAAATAAGTCTCTTTTGCTCACCAAGCCTGCATTTCTTCGGATCCAATTGTTTTCTATTTGAATATATTTTATTATGTAATTTATTCCTGTGATCAAAGCTAATTTGTCAGCATGATTACTTCAATCTTTAGTGTCACATGCTCCTTCAGAAATCTTCTAATATGCTGATTTTATTATTATTATTATTAGAGAAAATTGATAATAAAGACATAATGTTACAACATATGTCTATTTGAGATAAATACCATTCTTCTCAACTTTCTATTCATCAAAGAAACCTGAAAAAATTCTACTCTACTGCTACTATATTAGAATGATTTTTAAGGATCATGTGACCGGAGTAATGATGCTAAAAATTTAGCTTTGAAATCACAGGAAAGAATTACATTTTAAAATATATTAAAATAGAAAACAGCCATTTTAGATAGTTCAAATATTTCAAAAGTGTACTGTTTTTGCTGTACTTTGGATCAAATAAATGTAGGCTTGGTGAGCAGAAGAGACTTCTTTAAAAACATTACAAATCTTACTGTTCAAAAACTTTTGACTAGTAGTGTATATAGTATTTACTATACTTTGACCGCACCCTTATGTTACATTTGTTGAATAAATTAGTATATTAAAAATATTTAAGTCATTTTCTGACATGATGTGCATGGTGCGAAGATGGCAAATTCAGAAACAAATGTGACCCTGGACCACAAAACCAGTCATAAGGTTAAATTTTACAAAACTGAGATGTATACATCATATGAAAGCTCAATAAATAAGCTTTCTATTGATATGTGGTTTGTTAGGATAGGACAATATTTGGCCGAGATACATCTATTTGAAAATCTGAAATCTGAGGGTGCAAAAAATCAAAATACTGAGAAAATCACCTTTAAAGTTGTCCAAATTCAGTTCTTAACAATGCATATTACTAATCAAAAATTACATTTTGATATATTTATAGTAGGAATTTTACAAAAAATCTCAATGGAACATGATCTTTACTTAATTTCTTAATGATTTTTGGCATAAAAGAAAAATCAATAATTTTGACCCATATGTATTTTTGGCTATTGCTACAAACATACCCCAGCGACTTAAGACTGGTTTTGTGGTCCAGGGTCACAAATACAAATGTTAAATGGCTTAAAATCTAGATTTTAATTTTGAAAAACACTTTTGAATGAGATAAATAGCAAGGAATTAGATTATTACATTTAGTTTTTAGGCCTATAGTTCAAAGGCTATTAAACATACATTAAATTTTTTAACTGTTGGTGGCGCTAGAGGGTTTGCAAGATTGGCACTGTGGCACTGAGGGATATCCAGCCTAATCTGCCTGCCAAAACATTTTCACAGCTGTCATGGACTCTCAGCCAAAACAAAAAGAATAAAAAGAAAACGAATAGATATATAGCGTGGCCTCTAAAAATAACCTTATGTCTCAAGATTTGGAAGCAAAACATGCTTGTTTTAGCCCAGTCAAACTATTGGGAAGGAGATTTTATTACATAAGATGATTGTGTCCCACGAGGCAACGTTAAAGCAGAAAATGGTGTAACAATCTTAGAGATTTATTTCATATTTATTTCAGCTCATCCTAATGGTAGGAAGTCTGAATGTATTTGTTTTATTAATGCTGAATGTACAGAGACAGTTTCCTCCATAGATATCCCTGTGGCCACCTTGTCTTATTACCGGTAGGCCTAAATGTGCCTCAGTGATTTGGGAATAATCCTCTGCTCAACCTTTATGGCCAGTAACTCTAAAGCTTTCACAAAGCCAGATCAAATATGAGACACTAAACAGCTCAGTGGAAAATCTGTGCAGAGCAGAGAGGGACTAAATGGGTTGAAATGGAATCAGATTGTGCTGCGCTTGTACAGGTACGAGTAAGTGCCGCTAAGTGGCTCTTTCATCCAGCGAACAGTCCGAAAATTGGACTCCTGCAGGAATCGGCATTTCATATGAGATATTCCATTAGGTTACATCTGATGGACCTCACTTAGACTGCACAGGAACTCTAATGCTTTCATATTGAGAGCCTCTGATGCAAAGTGCTGATTCTAAGGTCATCATCAGTATTGTGAGTAGTAGAAGAAATCATTATCGTCTGAAGCATAAGCACTGGAATAGTATCCAAATAGATATTGGAAAGTTTACAGTAAATGGGAATGCGTGATAGGGATGAGAAAGCAAAGCATAACGTTATTTTTTAAATTTATTTTGTGTGTGTGTGTGTGTGTGTGTGTGTGTGTGTGTGTGTGTGCGTGTAAGAGAGCTGCTTTCTAGTGTCAGACTGTTTGAGGAACAGATGAGATTGGTGATTTAAAACTAGCAGAACAGAAATAGAAGGAAGAAAATCATTGAACAACTCAGTAGGTTGACTGATCGGTCAAGGTTATTTTCCTCAGGGCTGGGAAACATGTTACATAACTTGACATATAGGAACATGTTCGTGCTTCGCTTACAGTAATTGAAGGACAAGAAGAAAGTCACTCATAGCACATTCAGGTTTACATGGAAAATAAATCGAATTTAAAATCAAAAACTCACTAACGCTTCCTATAATACAACATCTCAATCCCAAGACATCAAAAACTGAAGCATGGTGATGCACCTTTAGAGTTGCTATATTGACAAAATAGGAGCTGCATTGCTTTCAGTGAGAATCCTTTGGCATCAGTACGCAGATGTAAAGTGCATGGGAATTTTATCATTGTGAATTTATATATTGGGGTATTATTTTGTCATTATGCCATAGATAGTGTAAGATCCTCAATTTAAAGGGGGAGTTTAGCCAAAAATGATAATTCTGTCATTAATTACTCATCCTCATGTCGTTCCAGACCCGTAAGACCTTCGTTCATCTTCTAAACACAAATTAAGTTCTTTTTGATGAAATCTGAGAGCATCTGACCCTGCATAGACAGCAACGCAACTGATCCATTTAAGGCCCAGAAAGGTTGTAAGTACATTGTTAAAATAGTCCATGGGACATCAGTGGTTCAACCGTGTGCCTGAAGACAACAATAATAACAACTTTATTCAATAATTTCTTCTCTTCAGTGTCAGTCTTCACCGCACATTCACAAGAGTACCACAACACAAGATGAATGGAGGCCTTACAGGTTTGGAACGTTGTGAGGGTGAGTAATTAATGACATAGTTTACATTTTTGAGTGATGTATCTCTTTAAACAGCCACAATAATTTGATTTACATTAGACTATTTTTGAGTGCCTAACCTGACCTAAACATTCATCAATATAAAACAAAAGACATAACAGGAAGATAGAACTACGGTCACAATTTATTCAAAAATTATATAGATTCAGCTAAAAGACTTTGGCTGCGTCCGAAAGCTCTAAAATTCCAAGGCAGGAAGGCATCAAGGCACGTCCGAATCTAAATTCTGCTTGGAGGTACCTTCTTCTGATCAAAATTTAAGGGGAGAATACATGTATCCTTCACTGCCCTTAATATCCCACAAACCTGTGCGTTCCATTCCGTGATAGTTGAGCTAAAAAAAATAAAGATGGTGTCTGAAAGTTGCATTTGGTGGTCAGTTTTTGTGTAAATGTATATTTCTTACACTGTTTATGTTATTTCTAGTGAGAAATCTGTATTATAGTAGTTAAATATTTGTTCATTTATCATCAAAACTCGTTTTGTTGTAGATCATTAAACCGTTATGCTGCCTCAGAAGCCTGTTTGAAATCAGTTTCATGAGGTGCCTTCGTGCAAAAATGCTATTTGCCTGATAAGGCAGCAAGTCAACAGCCTACAGTAGGCTTTTGGACGAAGCCTTTTAAAGAGGAAGATAAACAAAATCGAGCACCGTTGTCATCCAACATAATGTTCAAATCTCAAACACATTAAAAAATTGCCTCCTGAACAAACACTGTCAGATTTGAATGTGAAAATGCCATTGACCCTCGTGTGTCTCATAACCAATTGCATCATGCTGAGCGATGAATTTATCTTTAGAATGTGATTTGACTTAATGGAGCGGGATCATTTTTAGCAATTCATTTTTTTTTTTTAGATAACTTAATGGGAATGCTAGCAAAGTTATAAAACCATATTTATGTTATCTTTTTGTTTTTATGCTGTTGGGAAATGGTTAGGTTTAGGGTTAGGTGCTCAAAAATATTTATGAAAGTATGTAAACGGTATATATGTTTTCAACCCTGTTTCAGTCTCTTTCAAAATAAAAGTCTTTACTGCTGACTCACTTATAAAAACAGTCTTTTGTCACTATATAATGCTGTAACAATAAAACTAATCAACATCACGATCACACACACCATTACCCAATACTAAATACTATTAAATACTACTATTTATATAAACAATTTTTAGTCAAAAGTACAAAGGCAGCCCTCTGATATACATTAAAGTTACATAAAATAGAACTGCCCGTTACATTTACCCAAAACAAATTATATCTCATGTTTAACCAGTATAGAGACATCAGAGCCAGCAGCAAATTACAGAAGATCAGGCCGAGGTAAGGCTGCTTTCGGCAGGTTCATGAGTGGTGAATGCCAGCTGACACACTAGAGCTCACATCTCTGAAAACATTGAAGGAAATGTTCAAGTAGACGTTATCTTTGTTAACAAATTGCATATTTGAAGTCTAAACAAGTACATAAAAAGTACAAAAAAATCTTTAAATGACATTCTATAACACAAAATCAGTATTATTTATGAAATTATAGTGGATTTGGGTGTCCGCCGTGACACTCGCTGTAAGAAAAAAACGCAAACAGGCTGATACAAACTGTGAAAGGTTGGAGTTCTGATATCATTCGAATATCACACTCCTCTGAGCTAATCATATTCCAGGTCTGCTGATGCATAAGGTGATCAATTGAAAGCAATGAAGTTTCTAATTTCTGAATATAGTGATGTCTAGAGTTTTAACAGTGTCATGCACAGTGCTTGACCATGCTTTAGTTTTTGATGCTTTTGGGAATGAGAATGGGTTTCCATTAATCTTGATTCCGATGGGTCTCTGCCAGATCTGGGCCAGATGATTTTTGCTCTCTGGGAGCATTAAAGTTACATAAAATAGAACATAATGACATTTTGCCCTTAGCCCAAACTATTTGCTCTGGAACAAATTATAGATTAAAGAGACAAAAAACTGCCCGTGACATTTACCCAAAACAAATGATATCTCATGTTTAACCAGTATAGAGACATCAGAGCCAGTGGCAAATTACAGAAGATTAGGCTGAGGTAAGGCTGCTTTCAGCAGGTTCATGAGTGCTGAATGCCCACTGACACACTGGAGCTCACATCTCTGAAAACATTGAAGCAAATGTTCAAGTAGACATTATCTTTATAAACAAATTGCACATTTGCAGTCTAAATAAGTACATTCTCACCTAAAAAAATCTTTAAATGGCATTCAGTGACACAAAAACAGTATTTTTTATCAAATTATAGTGGATTTGGGCTTCCGCCGTGACACTCGCTGTGAGAAAAAAATGCAAACTGACTTATACAAACAGTCAAAGGTTGGAGTTCCGATATCACTAGAATATCTCACTCTTTCAGCAAATCAGATTCGAGGTCTGCTGATGCATAAGGTTTCTTACCAGTGTGTTCCCATAACCCCTTCAGTGATCCTTGGCTGTAGGTGGATATACCCCTATATATATTTGTGTGATAGCTTGATATGGATGGTTTTGTATTAATCTTGTCACTTTAATATTTTAAAAGAGCATGAAAACAGTGAATCATGTTCTCTGGATAATACATGAAGCTGGTTTGTCCCCTTCAGCTAGGTAAGGATAAATTCTTCCTCTGAAATACTTCAAAGGTGTTGCTCAGTCTAATTCACATGATCTATTATCATGTGGCACTGTCCTCCAAGAGTGAAGGAGATGCTGTTACCTCTGCAAATGCTCCTTACTTTTTCGAAAGACATGCTTAACTAATCTAACTATATTTGTCTTTAAATTTATAGGGTTTAAATTTATGTTTTATCAGTCCACAAACTTTCTTTGTCGTCTACAAATTATTACTATTAAAATCATCATCTGCTGATGATCTTTTTTTTTTTTTTTTTTTTTTTACAGTTTTTCTATCTAAGAGTATATAAATTAGTCTTATAATCTGTATATAGCTACGGAAGTCTCTTTGAAGGGATCATTATATTCCGGGGGCTTTGGCATCAAACAGTTTGAAATGTCTTGTTCGAAGTACCTGAGTGTAGACTTCTAGTATTAGACTAAGTCTACTTTCTGTTTTTTTTTTCACTGGCCACTGAAGCTTGAATCCTTTGAAGAGTCTCTAACACTAGGACTCCCATTCATATTCATTAGATTCTGCCACTGAGGTGAATAATATCAGCACGATATGATTGAATAGCCGTGTTTGGGCAGCCAAATGACTCATTAATGATGACCGCACCGCTCAGTGGTTAGCTCAAGTGCAAGAATAAATGACAGACAGAACAAAAGGAGGGTGACTTACGAAGGGGGAAAGGAAATGAAGAGGACGGCAAGAACAGCAAAATGGGTTATTAACAAAATAAATGATTCCAGGTTGTATTTGGAGAAAAAAGGCAAGAACAGGATCATGAGAGGATAGAAAGATAAGAGGAAAATTTCCAATGAGAAGGAGAGAGAGTGAAGAAAGGGCGATAAGTGGTATAAAGAAAGCAGACAGGCAGGAGATACAGTTGAGAGGTTTAAGTATGTGGATGTGAGGAGGAGAGTGATATTGGAAAGACAAGAGTGGTAATTGACAGATCTTGAGGAAGTGATGGAATGTTTTTCATAAGGGGACGTGATGGATGGATGTGAATAGAATCTGAATGAAACTGTTTGAAAGGAATAAGAGAGAGGTGGGTAAATAGATTGAGGAGGAATGGTTGGCCTTGATGGTGACAAACTATCTGTCATGCTCAGAGGTACCCACAGTACACAGAGAATGATAATCGGCCATGTATGTGTATGCACACTCAACAGCCACTTTATTACACCTTGGTAGTATTAGGTTGGTCACCCTTTTGTTTTCAGATCTGCCTTAATTCTTTGTGGCATAGATTCAGCAAGATGGTGGAAACCTTTCCTTGGAGGATTTGGTCCATATTTACACGGAATGTCACGGTTGCTGCAGATCTGGCAGTTGGACATCCATGATGTGAATCTCCCATTTCACCACCACATCATTACAGGGGTGGTATATGGTGGTCATAACATGGACAAGGTCAGCAACAATAGGCTGTGGCATTTAAATGATATTCAGTTGGCCCCCAAAGTATGCAAAGAAAATATCACCCACACTATTACAGGCAGGATAGATCCAAGCTTTCATGTTGTTTACGCCAAATTCTGACCATCTGAATGTTGTGCAGAAATCAAGATTCATCACACCAGGCAACCTTTAGATATGAACTCGCAATTTTGACTTTTTTTCTGAGAATTATAGATGAAATCGCAATTGCAAGGGGAAGAAAAGCCTTTTTTTTTTATTTCTGACTTGGTAACTCGTAATTGCATGTTAAAAAGTCAGAATTGTGAGATATAAACCTGCTATTCTGACTTTTTTCCCAGAATTATGAGATAAACTCGTAATTGCGAGATATGAAGTTCAGTTATGAGGGGAAAAAATCTTACAATTTTAAGAAATTGTATATTTATATCTTACAATTCTGACATTTTTTTTTTATTTGCAATTTTGAGTTTATATCTCGCTATTCTGACTTTTTTCTCAGTTAAAAAGTCAGAATTGCGAGATATAAACTCACAATTTCTTAAAATTGTAAGATATAAACTTGTAATTCTCACTTTTTTGCAGAATTATGAGATAAGCTCGCAATTGTGAGTTATAAAGTCAGAATTGCAAGATATAAACTCACAATTTTTCAGAATAGTGAGATATAAACATGCAATTCTGACTTTTTTTCTCAGAATTCTGAGATAAACTCGCAAATGCAAGTTTTCTCCGATTTTTGAGATAAACTTGCAATTGGGAGTCATAAAGTCAGAATTGCAAGATATAAACTCACAATTTCTCAGAATTGTGAGATATAAACTTGCAATTCCGACTTTTTTCTCAGAATTATGGGATAAACATGTAATTGCGAGTTATAAAGTCAAAATTGCGAGATATAAACATACAATTCTGACTTTTTCGCAATTCTTTTTTTTTCAGAATTATGAGATAAACTTGCATTTGCGAGATATAAAGTCAGAATTGTGAGATATGATGTCCAGTTCTGAGGTGAAGAAAAGACTCTTCTCAGAATTGCAAATGTAAATCTCAAAATTCTGGCTTAATAACTTGCAATTGCATGATAAAAAGTCATAATGACTTTTTTCTTGCAAATGTGACTTTACCATACACAAACCTGACTTTTTTTCTCAGAATTATGAGATAAACTTGTAATTACGAGTTATGAAGTCAGAATTGCGAGATATAAACTCTGACTTTTTTTCGCGCAATAGTGAGTTTATATCTTGGAATTCTGACTTTTTTCTCAGTATTGTGAGATATAAACCCACAATTCTGACTTTTAAATTCAATATAAATTGCAAGTTATAAAGTCAGAATTGTGAATTTATATCTCGCAATTCTAACTATAACTTGCAATTGCAATTTTATATCTCACAATTCTGAGAAAAAAGTCAGAATTATGAGAAACTTGCAATTGCAAGTTTACATCTTGCAATTCTGAATTTATTCTTATTTATTAACAGTTGATTATATTTTATTTATATAAATTGATGTTCCTGCTCATGCTAACTTCCTTTCATATTGGATGAATTCATAATTTGTGCATATTTTCCACATGCTTTACTTTGAGCTACGACAGACATGGTAAACAATTGGATTTCCCTTCCATTTCATACACATAATTCCTACATGTCAAAGACACACACATGGCTGGCAGATGATAAGGGCTGCAGGAAGGGGATGCTGGGGAATCACTCTTTGTCGAGGTGCATCCCACGCTAATAGAACATTCTGTTTGCCAAACGATGTTAATTACCCTTGTCCTGATGTGCGATCCGCTTCTCTCTCAGTTCTATTAATTAACTTAATCAGCAGGCTGAGACTTCACACCTCCAGCTAGACTGTTTTTTATATAACACTACAAAATGTTATTTCTGTGTCATCATATTAAATATTATCTTCTCTCTCTCACTTTTTCCGTACGTGTGTGCTCCTAGGATGATTATTCATTATTAATCACAGTGGCATGCCAGGGTTTATTACGTTACTGCTTTCTTCTGACATCAGGAAAGACTCCTACTTTAAAGGCTCTTTTTTTAATAGTTTGGCAGGCTAAGTGAGGTAGGAGGTTTCCCAGCCTTAAATGTCCTTATAAGTGATGGTATGTCACGAAATCTGTGTAACGGAGGGGAATCTGCCTTCATGATCTGAAGTGTTCATTTTAAAGTCATCCCACTTGTTTATACTGTTGAATATTTCAGAAAGTGTAAAAATGTAAATGTGCAATTAAGGAGCTATTTTAACATTATCTGATCCTAACACCCTAACTTTGTTAGTGTTTTGTGTATATTCTATTCATCAAAGACACCTGAAAAAATTATATTCTGCTATTTTTAACATAATAATAATACATGTTTTTGAGCACCAAATCAGGATATTAGAATGATTTCTGAAGGGTCATGTGACTCGAGTAATGATGCTAAAAATGTAGCTTTGAAATCACAGGAATAAATTACATTTTAAAATATAGAAAACAGTTTTAAATAGTAAAAATATTTCAAAATTGTACTGTTTTGCAGGCTTGGTGAGCAGAAGAGACTTCTTTAACTTTTGACTTGTAGTGTAGCATTTACTATTATGCCTGGCCTCTTATAATTTAGCAGCTTGGAACGAATGCTCCTTAGGCATTGCCTGGTACCCATTTGAATATGTAAATGATAGACTAAACGGAGACTGATGCATAGTGATGTAAGAGTGATGAGTCATGCCTCAGGGTCGAGAGAGCAGTTGTTCCGGTGACGGCCTCTGATTTGGGTGGGAGGCTTTACTGTGGCTGCTCACGCCTCTTCCATTAGATGAGTAACAACACCCCACTGGGTGAATAGTACTGATGCTCAAGTATGACTGCTTCAGCGGATGCCAAGAAGCTCTAGTGAAGTAAACATACAGTCATCGGGTAATGCAGTCCTTAGAGTTAAAATCCAAAATGGAGAAGATTATTAAAAAGGCACTAAAGGTCACCTCCCAGCATTAGGCAAGTGTGTGTGTGTCATCTTTTTGCTTACATTGTGGGGACCAAATGCCAACAGTCTCTACAAGGTGAACGACTTAAAGGCAGGGTTCGAATTACAAAGTGGCTTTCGGGGGAGCCCTATTTTCCGATCCTCCCTGACTGACTTTAACGCTTTTGGTGCATGTTCGGGCATTTAAAACAATAGGTCTACAGTAAACCTATTGTTTACTTAGTAAACCGTTTACTTCAAAACGCAAGCACCTTGTTTGACAGATGCGGCGGCGGCGGTAACACCGGCAAGCTAGTTGTTGTAGCTGTGTTAAGTTAAGAGGAGACAGCGGAAAATAGTGTTCGGAAATATGTAATAAGTGAATAAACACACAACATTGACACATTTTTAATATCATCATTTATTTCAGGAACATTAATGTACAGAAAATCAAAATCTATATGCGACACAAAAAATGGAAAGTGTTTTAGAGCTCCCCCTAAATGTCTCAAAGTAGGCTCTCAGGGGAGCCCAGGTCCTTTTCAGGGGAGCCGAGCTCCCCTTAGCTCCCCTGTAATTCGAACCCTGCTTAAAGGGATAGTTTACCAAAAAGCCATAATTTACTCACCTACATGTTGTTTAAAATTGTGACTGTCTTCTGTGGAACACAATAAGGATATTTTGTTTTGTCCATACAATAAGGTCCAAAGTCAATGGGATCAACAATGGCTGACTTTCACTCCGGAGAAACATGCATATACAGTATCTACATTTTTATACCTATGCACAGTCAAAAGTTTGCATACACCTTGAATAAAATGTTAATTATTTTACCAAAATAAGAGCGATCATGCAAAATGCTTGTTATTTTTCATTTAGTGCTGACCTGAAAGTTTACATACAGTCCATGAGATGAATTTGTAAAAATTACCCCAATCAAAAGTTTACGTACCCTTGATTCTTAATACTATGTTGTTACCTGAATGATCCATAGCTGTTTTTTTTTTTTTTTTTTTAGTGATAGTTGTAGAGTGTTATAGACCGTGCTGGTAAGACGAGACGTGAGACCAACTCAAATAAAGTATATTTTAATCTTGATCTTTAAACTCAAAACACAGGGAATATCCACACACGTAGCAAATGAAAATGATCGACAAAGGACTGAAAACTGAGACAGACTTATAAAGCAAACTAATCAAGACACACAGGTGATACAGATGATGACTAAACAAGGACTAAACCAAATGATTACAAACAGACGGGGGAAGACAGAGGGAGAAACCAAATCAGAATAATGCAAACACAAAGGCAAAAGACATGAAACAACAGGTGACATGTAACATTACCTCCCCCTCCCGGTAGGCGCGTCTCGCGCCGTGACGGAAACACCGGGGAGGGAGGGCGGGCGCCCTGGAGGCCGTTACAAGACAGGACCTTACTGGTTTGGGAAGGCCTCCAGGGCGGATCAGGGAGCCATGGCGGGTCAGGGGAATCAGGAGTCCATGGCCTGGCCAATAGCTCACGTGGCCATGGTGGGTCAGGAGGCCATGGCCGGACAGGCAGTTCAGGTGGCCATGGTGGGTCAGGAGGCCATGGCCGGACAGGCAGTTCAGGTGGCCATGGTGGGTCAGGAGGCCATGGCCGGACAGGCAGTTCAGGTGGCCATGGTGGGTCAGGAGGCCATGGCCGGACAGGCAGTTCAGGTGGCCATGGTGGGCGTAACCAGCGGAGGCTCTGGAAGGCTGGGCGTAACCAGCGGAGGCTCTGGAAGGCTGGGCGTAACC
The DNA here is from genome assembly GCF_049309525.1 of Garra rufa. NCBI lineage: Eukaryota > Metazoa > Chordata > Actinopteri > Cypriniformes > Cyprinidae > Garra > Garra rufa. The sequence continues at coordinate 26,960,294 of NC_133372.1, read as the reverse complement.
AGCGGAGGCTCTGGAAGGCTGGGCGTAACCAGCGGAGGCTCTGGATGGCTGGTCGTAACCAGCGGAGACTCTGGACGGCCGGACGGGACCAGCTGAGGCTCTGGAAGACTGGACGGGACCAGCTGAGACTCTGGACGGCTGGACAGGACCAGCTGAGGCTCTGGAAGACTGGACGTAACCAGCGAAGGCTCTGGACGGCCGTACAGGACCAGCTGAGGCTCTGGACGGCCGGACGGGACCAGCTGAGACTCTGGACGGCCGGACGGGACCAGTTGAGGCTCTGGAAGACTGGACGGTACCAGCTGAGACTCTGGACGGCAGGACAGGACCAGTGGAGATTCTGGCGAGAGGATTGGGGCCGTGAACTCCATGGGCAGTGCCATATCCATAAGGTCCCTTACATCCTTTTCGGCCGGGAACTCAGAACCGTCGACCATCTTGGCCGGGAAATCAGGAACGTCGACCATCTTGGTCGGGAAATCAGGAACTACGGCCCTCTCGCCCCGGAAATCAGGAACTACGGCCCTCTCGGCCGGGAAATCAGGAACTACGGCCCTCTCGGCCGGGAAATCAGGAACATCGGCCATCTCGGCCTGGAAATCAGGAACGCTGGCCATCTCCGGGAAATCTCGAACTGTGGCCATCTCGGCCGGGAGATCAGGAACTGTGGCCAGCGGTATTGGGCTGAGGAAGGCTATGGAGCTCTGGAGGATCGCTGGGTGTTCAGGGTGAGGCAGGCGGTCTGAACTGTTGGATCGGTATGCAGAGGCTCTTGGCATTGGGTGAGCTGGTGCGATGGGATGTGTTTCTGAGGGGGTTGGACGTTGTATCGGACTGTCATTCTTTATTAGTTCTATCTCAAAATTGGAGCAGTTATAATAGAGAATGGTATTGACCAATTCGACAAACGGGACATCATAACCAGAGAGATCGCAACTAATTGTTTCTTCGTCCAACCCCAACAGAAACACAAAGCCGAAGGAAGCGTCGGACCAGCTCACCTGATGGTAAAGCTCAAGGAAATCCTCTACATACCGCTCCAACTCCCGACCGCTCTGCCTCAAGCTCCACAGCCGTTCCTCAGCACTACGGTTTTGGTCGATCATTCTGTTATAGACCGTGCTGGTAAGACGAGACGTGAGACCAACTCAAATAAAGTATATTTTAATCTTGATCTTTAAACTCAAAACACAGGGAATATCCACACACGTAGCAAATGAAAATGATCGACAAAGGACTGAAAACTGAGACAGACTTATAAAGCAAACTAATCAAGACACACAGGTGATACAGATGATGACTAAACAAGGACTAAACCAAATGATTACAAACAGACGGGGGAAGACAGAGGGAGAAACCAAATCAGAATAATGCAAACACAAAGGCAAAAGACATGAAACAACAGGTGACATGTAACATAGAGTCCCTTGTTTGTCCCGAACAGTTAAACTGCCTGCTGTTCTTCAGAGAAATCCTTCAGGTCCCACAAATTTTTTGGTTTTCTGGCATTTTTGTGTATTTAAACGTTTTCCTACAATGACTGTATGATTTTGAGATCCATCTTTTCACAAACGCATTGAAACTTTTTGAATTTAAAGGGTCAATCGGATGCCCATTTTCCACAAGTTGATATGATTCTTTAGGGTCTTAATGAAAAGCCTGTAACATACTTTGGTTAAAATTTCTCAATGGTAGTGTAAAAAACACTCTTTTGACCATGTCAAAATCAGCCCTTTTGAGAGCAAGCTATTCTGTTGCATGTTCCTTTAAATGCTAATGAGCTCTGCTCGCCCCACCCCTCTCTGCTGTGGGATGACAAGCCGTAATGTTTACTTTAGCCAAATTTAGCCGTGTTTAGTTGCGAAACTTGCTAACTAGCACATTATTAAGAAAGACCATTTGCAAAGATGCATAAAAAACCCTTATATTCCTGCATCAGGAATGATTCACACCAACATAAACGCATATGTAGATCAGGATCAGCGCTTTCCTTTCAAAAACGAAAGTAACGTTAATCCTCTGCGTCTTCAGCGGCTCAGATGTCAGAATGGCGACTATGTTCATTTTTACATCCAACAACAGAACACCTCAATCACTCAATCTGAGACATTCTTGTCTTCCCCTGCACCTGAGTCAACACAATGGCTGTTTCAGCTCAGTGAGGGCGGGTCTAAGGTAAGGCGCTCATGTCAATCTACTATCGTGGGAGCGGCCTTTGACGATGTGTCGTCACACCGACAAGAAGCTGAGAATGACCTGATTTTAAAAAGGGGATATTACTTTTAAAGATTAAAAAAATACCATTGGGTGGATTTTTATCATTGTAGGGTGGTTGTGTACACAAACTGCCAACACACATTAATGTTCAAACATGTCTTTTATGTGAAATATGTTATTCAGGTCGGTGCTAAATAAAAAATAACATTTTGATATGATCCCTCTTATTTCGGTAAAATAATTAACATTTTGCAGATTCTTAAGGTGTATGTAAACTTTTGTCTTCTACGGTATCTATGCTATGACCTCAAAACACTTTTACCATACTGCGTGATTTGTCAGCTTAATACATTTTGACATTTATCATTTGCATTGCATAATCAGCTTCACGCCTTAGTAGCATTTCAAAATTTGAAACAAAAATAGAATAGTGTGACTTTAACTTTGTGAAATTATGCTACATAATATATATCTGAACAAAAAAGAAACAGCAGACGGTCTTAATAAGACACAAGTTCACTCAAGTTCAAACAAAGCAACGCAAGGGTAATTAACAGTACATTACACGGAGGTAAGATAAAAAGAAAATACCATCTATACTTTTATGAAAACAGTCAAAGTTTTCTTTACTTCTAGAAATTGTTTTCTGAAAATGCATTTTCCTTCTTTACTTTTCAGAAGAATTTAAGAAATCCGTTGTTATTTTCCTATGACCTACAGTATGTTCTACTGCTATTCCAGTGAACTCTGTAAACCCATGTAAAAACCAATCTTGATTTCTAATCTAAACAAGGCCTCTGTGGGGGTGATTAATCGCTAGGCTAATTGCTGGTTGGTTGCTAATGAGAAGACAATGCTGGTGTTACAGTGTGTGTAATTTTGTCCTCAGGGACCCTGATATCCTCCTGCTCTGTCTAGAGTTAATGTGATGTGTCTGAGAAATCAAATGCTGTCTTATTTGTCAAGCTCCATCTGTCTACAATGTAATGTGCCACGGGGTGAAAAGATTTCTGAATATATGCTCTTGTCCACAAACATTTCTGAAGTAACTAAACACTTCTGACTAGAGGTTTAGATGGACATACACAAACAAACATATCATTAATACTACCTATAATACGCCACTAAAATAGATGCTTAAGTAAAATGTGAGCTGTTAATGTTGCATGAAAAACATCTGTGTGCTGGTTTTGTCATCTGATGTTTGAATGAATGTGTGTGCATTAGATAAAACAAGTGTGCATGTGAAAAACCCTGTCATTCAGACAGAGGATAGCAGATGGTCTTGTTTCTTAATCATGGCCATGGTGCTTAAGCACTAAATCCTCACTGGAACAATACAACTAGGCTTTAGCTTTAGTCTTTGCCTGACCACCTCAAATACCCGCCTGTAGTTACTGGCAAATTCACTGGGCTTGTCCCAATTTCCTGAGCGGGTACCCCAGCCTCTTCGTCTTCAGGTGTTATTGGGGATTTTCAGCCATCAGTAGTCTAAGCGTCTAATCAATGCTTTATTGCTAAGTAGAGTGATTTCAAAGCCGATTATGGAAATGATCAGCGAAAAACGTTCATAAAGGTTTAACCACTTTGCAATTACTGTGCTTTCAACGTCTGGAAGATTTCTTAGTGCCTTGTCTGCCAAATTGAACGCTCATGAATTAAACTTCTAATATTTAACCTTGCATAATTGTATAATGGGTTCATAATCATGTGGATCATTCAGCTGTTCATTCATTTCATCATCAGCATTGAAAAGTGTGCAGACAGTTTTATCTGTATTCAGCTGTATATTTTAGATTTTTAGACATTCAAATCCATCTAATAATCTGTATATTAGCCTAATTGGACATTCACAAGTTACAGAATTGAAACGTAATACAACTTAATGTACTTTTGTTTGTTTTTGTGACTGTGGAGCCCTCTACAGTTAAGTAAGGAAATTACTGTTGTAAATAAATCCGTTGTAATTACTGTGCATAGCTGCATTTGTTGCTGCCGTAAAGCAATTTCTATCATGACTACTCTCTGATTTTAGCATGGTAATGGGTATGACAGTGTTAATGTATTTGGCCTTGGCAGAATACATCTGCTACACTGCTGAACTGTTGCTGCTGTTGGTTATTGCTGTTGTTGTACATTATTGCTGCTGCTGTAATACACAATACAGTGCTGTGAGTGTTTAAGACATACTGCTGGTACTCAAATAGCATATGAAATAACCCGTAGCAGATCTATACAGGTGGAGCTGGGGAAGGTGGAGGGTTTTAGAAGAAACATACAGTGCCTTGCGAAAGTATTCATGCGCCTTTATTTTTTTCTCTTGTTATGTTGCTGCCTTATGTTAAACTGCTTTAAATTACTTTTTTCTCACAGCATTCAACACTCCTTACTCCATAATGGCAAAGCAAAAAAAAAAAAAAAAAAAAAAAAAAAATTAACATCTTGGCAAATTTATTAAATATTAAAAAACTGAAGTGATTCCATTGCATAAGTATTCATACCCTTATCTTGAACACTTTAAATTTAGCTCAGGAGCATTCATATTGCTTGTAGATGTTTCAGTGGAGAAAAAAGAGGTAAAAAAAAAAATACACTGCCTGTAGAGCTTATAAACAGGATTTCATCGAGCCACAGATCTGGGGAAGAGTTCAGAAAAAAATCAGATGCATTGAAGGTTCACAGAAGCATGTAGTCTCCGTTACCCTTAATAGAAGAAGTTTAAAACAATTAGGACTCTTCTAGAGCCGGCCTCCTGGCCAAACTGAGCAATTGATGGACAAGGCCTTTGGTTAGAGCGGTGACCAAGATCATAATGGTCACTCTAGTTGAGCTCCATGATCATTTGTGGAGATAGGAGAAACCTACAAAAGGACAAACATTACTGTAACACTCCACCGATATGGGCTTTGCAGTGTGGCAACACTCGATCCTCTCCTCAGTAAAGACACATAAAAACAATCTTGGAATTTGCAAAAAAGCATCTAAAGGACCCTCAGACTGTGAGAAACAAGATTTAGTCTGATGAACCACTATTCCAAGAATCAAATATGGAGGAAACCAGGCACTGCTATCATCACCTGGAGATCCCTAAAGTAAAGTGTGCTGGTAGCTGTTTTTCAGTGGCAGGGACTGAGGGACTCGTCAGAATAGAAGAAAAGCTCAACAAAGCAAAATATAGAGATAGCTTTAATGAAAACCCAGTCCAGAGCATTTAGAACCTTAAGACTGGGCAGAAGGTTTATCTTCCAACAGGACAATGACCCACAGCACACAGTGGATGGAAAACTCTGCATGTCCTTGCGAGCCTGGGCTTGAACCCAATCAAACATTTCTGGAGAAACCTGAAAGTGTGCATCTGTGATGTGGTGAGGTGAAGAATGGCAGATAATTGCCAAATGCTAATGTACAAAGCTTGTTGCATCATAACCAAAAAGACTTGAGGTTGTAAAGGTGCCTTAGGGTATGAATACTTATGCAATGTACTGATTTCAGTTTTTTATTTTTTATATATTTACGAAGTTGTGACAATTCTGTTTTTGATTTGTCATTATGGCGTATGGACTATAGAATGATGTGGGGAAAAAAGTAATTTAAAGCAGTTTAACATAAGGCTGCAACATAACAAAACGTGAACATTTTTTTGCAAGGTATCTCAAACCAATCAGTTTGTGCCAAGTAGTTTAACATTGTGAATATCATCAGTTTGTGTTAAGGACCCATCAGCTTGCGCCATTCGAATTTCTTGAATTTCTTTTCCACTCACTATACTCCAAGAACAGACATTTGCGGGCAAGCATGAGTAATTTTAAGGTAAAAAACTTAACTACAATTGCATTAATAGTAGGTAATATACTGGCCAACAACCACCATATAAATAAGAGATTTTGCATAGTAATGTGTGAAAACAACACTGAATTTGTGACAAATAAAAATGAACTTAACTAAACAATGCAGTATTTAGGGTTAAATAATTTCGACAATTATGAGAATCAGCCACTTAAAATTCATGGCTTGTAACCAAACATTCATCAAGCAAAAAATGTATAATTGATGTCAATAATATGGCAGTTAAACGTAATTTAAACAAGTAAAATAGTAAAGATTAATATAATCAATTTTGCGATGAATGAAAAGACACTTAAGGGAGTATTTGGTTTCGAGTATCTCCAATTTGTGCCTTTTAAAATAAAACATACACTGTAACCGATTTTTGTAATTTGAACAGTATTTTACTGTAATATCTACAGTAAGATACTGTAAAATGTATATACAGTATTTTACTGTAAACTGCAAAGGATTATGGGAAAATATATGATCACTACTGTAATTCTCCACTACTGTAAATCCGTTTACAGTAGTGAACTTGCCCGCGAAAAATTGACCAATGGCAAGGGAGATTTTTTTTTCTCCTGTTGAGAGGAAGTGGCGGTAAAAAGGACAAAAGAGAAATGTTGCATCAATAACTCGACAAAAAGGTTAGTATATTATTTCTGTTTTATGAAAAACTGAACAATTTTAATTTGTTTTCACTTGTTAACAGCAAACTAACAATATTCATCGTGTTTTTCCTGTCGGTAGCCTTTTTTTTCTGACTGACGGCCGGGGCGCCGCCATAACGGTGAAAACATGGACTGGTGAGTAAATTAAGGTGACCTATATTAGTCGAAATAAACTTTATTTAAACTGAGAAACACGTTTGTATATTGTGCTGCCCTTTAATGCAAGTTAGTTCGTCTGACGAGCCCTTACTCAAGCTTAACAGCAAACTGAGGTGAAATACTGAGGTAAAGTGCGTTAAGCAACACCACTGTTTCTGTGGAGATTTTAAACTGTATTTTCAAGCCCTTCTTTTGCTTGTCATTTTCAAGTTTCTGGTCTGGATGTCGTCTGTAACGTCGGAGCGCGGAGGTGTAACGTTATTTTGGATCTTCTGTGAATGACTGCCATAGTATCGACGATAATGAACTGGTAAGCTAATAATGTCAGTAAGCCGAAGTTGACAAGCTTAACGTTAGTCACAGTGCAGCATAATATCTTTTAAACGCTGCCTCTTTATAGCTGGCAAGGTAATTCTCTTCAAATGATGTTTAAGTAAGAAATGTGTGTATGAATGTCGTATGTAACTTTATAGACGGTCCCTTCAGTGACAGACGTGACATAAACAGCGCGCTAACATGAAACACTGAGGTAAAACTAGGGCTGGGAATCGATTCCAAAAAGAATCGATTCCTCGATTCCGAGGCATTGGGAATTGAGAGTCGATTCCAACGTTTGGAATCGATCCTCTCAAGGGGAATCGACTCCTCATTCAGAGCCGTTTTCAGTTCAACAAAACTTACCTCTTAAACGGAAGGCTGCATTCCATGAAGGCTGCATATTTCGGCTGCAAGTCATCAAACGTCGATTGACGAAAATAAACGTAATAAAAATGAGTTTAAGGACGCAGCCTTCAGTTTGAGAAGCACCCATTAATTTGCCTCTTGCTCACTAATAGTTATTATAGTCTGATACATTTCCACAAAAAGATTCGTTCGGATAGATTATTTAAATGAACCAGTTCAAAAAACGATTCAGATGTTATTTTACGGGAAAACTGGCTCATGATGTCCACAATTTAGACGACAGAATAGATCATGACGTGTCTTGATCTTATTTACATCTTAAATAAATGCTATTTTTAATCTATCAGCCAAATGATAACTCTGAAAGAAAACGCAGAGAGCACGTATCAGTGGCCGAGAGCGCATCTGATTGACAGTTCTCGCCACGAGCTCTCATATCAGTGTTGTTGTTAAAGTTCTGTTTATTTTGTTTCAGTGTATAGTTTTGTCATTTTATACACGTCACATCTTGTTTTATTCATGCAATAAATGCATGTCCACCGCTGAGCTGTGGGTTATGACTAATTTCCTGGGCAACGAATTACAATTTGAAATCAGTCAGAGCTACAGAAAAATAGTATATATATATCTTCTTTTTTTTTTTTTTTTTTTTTTTTTTTTTTACAAATGAAGCTTAATATTATGAGAAGGTAACTTTATACAACCTGCATACATTGCGAAATTAGCTTCCTCCAATCTAAAAAACAAGAATCGAAAAAAGAATCGAAACAACAGTGAGGAATCGATTCTGGAATCGAATCCAATCGATTCCAGAACCAGGAATCGGAATCGATTCCAAAATTTTCGGAATCGAACAGCCCTAGGTAAAACTGAACACCGCGGTTAACTGCATCTTTTGTGTTTTATTTTCAAGTTTGTGGTCTCGTGGTCATGTCGTCTGCATCGGAGGTGTATTAGAGTCTTTTCTGGTGATTGCCGTCGTCGCGGTGCAAACAACAGGTGAGCTTCCCCTTTCATCAATTTAACTAAGTTAATGTTAACGTTACTAAATTAGCCAAATTAGCCACAGGCTGCTGTTCTCCACTGACTTGCAGAACAGGTTAACCTTTTAAAGAGAGTAACGGGCTAGCAATATATTAATATAACAAGTTTTGCTAATAAATATTATAAATGTTTATTTTATTAAAAATGTAGATTTTATTACTGTACAGTAGTTGTCTTTTCTGATCATAAACTATAGTAACACTAAAAGGGTGTTGTGACACTGTCTGTTACAGGAGATTTCTCCAAGCACTAACTGGATGCTGACCATCAGGGGCAGAATCATCATACAGCCAGCTGTCCATTTTACAGACATGCAGAATCAGGTAACCCAAAACATTTTTGTTTTACATTGCATTTACATTCATGCATTTTTCAGATGCTTTTATCCTAAGCAAGTTATATTGTATTTAAAGTACACATTTGAAAGGTATTTATTTCCGGGGAATGTTTTTTATTACCATGTCTTGTCACATCAAGATTGAGTTTGCATGCACATTAAAATTATTTCTATTAAACCAGCATTTAAACAGCAAAATGCAGCTGCTTCAGGTATCTTTAACTTACTGTAACCTTTAAATTCATAATAGCAATCTTACCGTCTGTCAATTTAGATTATTGTTACTGTAAAGCAACAATTAGAGATTTTTAATCATAGTAGGCTTATTATATGCACAGACTTTCTAGGAAACACACGTTTAGAATGTTTATATGAACAGATTGGTTAGCATTTAGCATGGTCTGTGGCAGACTTTTGAGTGTCAGGGCAACAAAATTCAATAAACAAGAATGTAATATTAAGTGATTTAAATCATGAGGAAAGTATTGTCTTTTTGCTCCATTTAGTAAAAACGGTTCTTAACAAAGCCATGTTGTGCATCTCTGCACACAGCAGTGTTTCATTACTGAATGAATTTACCTTTTTTAAACACCTAGAATCAGTGACTTACTGACCCATTCATAAAATTCTTTATAAAAAATTTCAAGAAAAAGTTTCTTCAGTTTTTTTTCTTACTACTGCGTTCGTATGTAGTATATCATTTTTTTTTTAAATGCATACAGCACCAAGTTTGACAGTTGAGGCAAATTCTTTAAACACTGTTTTTCTTGTGCTTGCAGGTTTGTTCAGACAGTCAACCTTTGTGGCAGCAAATGCATTGACAGTCACAGATCAGATGGACTTCTGGAAAGAGGGTGCAAACAACAAGCATCAGCCTGAATCCCATTCTGCCGTTTCTCATCAGAGAGCTTGTCAACTTTGACTCAAAACTACTAAAATTTAACACAACACAAACACATTTTTACTGTATGATTTTATTTTATTTACACTACCAGACAAAGCTTTTGAACAGTAAGATTTTAAATGTTTTTAAAGAAGGTCTCTTCTGCTCACTAAGCCTGCATTCATTTGATCCAAAGTACAGCAAACACAGTACACTTTTGAACCATTTTTATTATTTAAAATAACTGTTATCTTTTTGAATATATTTTAAAATGTAATTTATTGCTGTGATCAAACCTTAATTTTTAGCATCATTACTGCAGTCACATGATCCTTCAGAAATCATTCTAATAATTTGATTTTCTGCTCAAAAACTATTATTATGATGTTGCTGAAATTATTATAATGCTAAAATACATTTTTTTTTTTCAGGTTTCTTTGATGAATAGAAAGTTCAGATAAACAGCATTTATCTGAAACAGAAATAGTTTGTAACATTATGAATGTCTTTATTATCACTTTTGATCAATTTAAATCATCCTTGCTAAATAATATCTTTCTATTCATCAAAGAATCCTGAAAAATCTAAAAATTAAATAATGTTTATCAGCATACTAGAATGATTTCTGAAGGATCATGTGATACTGAAGACGAGTAATGATGCTGAAAATTCAGCTTTGATCAAAGGAATAAATTAAATTTGGATCAAATTAATGCAGGCTTGGTAAGCAGAAGAGAATTCTTTAAAAAAATCTTAGTGTTCAAAAACTTATGACTGGTAGTGTACTTACTTATTTTTGCTTTTCAGTATGTGTATGTTTGCCATGATACAAAGTCTCTGTACTTTTAAAAAGAAAATGTTCAACAATTAAAAAGAATATTATCAGAACTAATGCTTATGAGTTATTGTGATTTTTATGGGGTTGGGGTGGTAAAAATCTTGAATTACAGTGCTGTAGGTTAATTGGATTGTTTTTACAGGTAAAAAATGTTTAAAATAAATGAAAATAAACTCTATAGTACTGATACTGTAATTGAAAATACAGTAAAAATACTGTAATTGAAGATACAGTAAAAACACTGTAAATTAAATTACAGTAAAAATAATGTAAATGAAATTACAGTAAAAATACTGTAAATGAAATTACAGTAAAAATACTGTAAATGAAATTACAGTAAAGACCTTTTAGTACTGTAAATGCACTTACAGTATTAATACTGTAAACATTTTTACAGTAACTTACTGGCATCCAGCTGCCAGTAAGTTACTGTAAAATTTACAGCAAACTTTTTACAGTGTACCTTTTCATTTCTACAGTATTTTAAGAGCAGACATTGTACTATTTTAAAATGTCCAGTGCAGCAATCAACAAACCTTTGCTCACAGTGTCAGTTTCTGCTAAGTTGATTTATAAAAGCCTTTGGAAAAACTGCGACAAGACCATCACATGACTCTATATTGTGAATCAGGGCTAGCTGTCACATGAGGAAGTGTGTCAAAACAAGGACAGTCTCAGTAAAGGTTTTTAGTTGAAACTTGTTTCTTCAAATGTCGATTTAAAATTTCAGTTTCAAATCAACATATTTCTTAAAAAACATTAAAAAAAACAAGTGAACACAATATCACCGTCACTGGAATATGTTCAGGTAAAATCAAGTGTATAATTAAACTAGATTTATAACCAAAAATCCAAACCATGTTCTCAGGATTGGGAGTTGTCACATAATAATATAGCATAATTTAATTCATATAATTAATATGGTATAATATAATTATAACATTTTTATAGGCCAAAATGTTAGTTTCATACATTTTGTTCTATATAATAAAAAAATAAAAATAAATAAATACAGACATTATTAGGCTCTTCAAATGTAGGTTCCCATTGATAACAAACCCAATGTGTGTTAAATTAACTTTCTTTTCTTGAGCAATAAAGGTGGAAATGTTCAAGATATAGCTTTTTTGCAGCCAATGCTTAAATGTATTGACCTATAATATAACACACCTTAAAAATATTCACTGTCGTAAAAAAAAGTGACAACTTGCCCCAGTTTCCACCATGGCTTTGATCAGTAAATGACTCATGCAGGAATGGACAAATGTTCTTTTTGAACCAATGCCTAGAGACAAACATAAAATAAATGCAGTAAATTGAGCATTCATCCTCCCATCCAGTGACTTAATCACACGCATCCCACGTCTCAGTGTTTATAAGCGCTCTTGTATTGGAGATCCTCCTCTGCTTTGACAGGCACAGTGAACGCTCAGCCTCTAGAACGAAAGCGCGAGCCTAGTGCGCGTCAAAACCGCCTGCATCTTGCCAAAGCGAGACCGAAACCGAATCCCAGCATCTTTTTTAATGTAGTTGGAGTGCTCGTTACTGCACGGACTCCGTGTACCAGTTCAGACAGTCTGAGAGCAGCAGTGCTGAAGGACAGAAGCGGAGCGGGTTTCTATACCGGGACAGAAGATGCTGCTTCTTGTTCATTGACGGCTCCGGTCCAACTCATGGGTTGTACACACAAAACCACAACGGCACAACACTCGTGTTCTTAATCACGAGTTTAAAACGGGATCCTTTTGTGCCTCTTTTGTCTCCCACGTGCAAGAAAGTGGATCCGTATTTGAGGTGAGAACGGGATTCTCAGATTGTTCCTGCTTTGTTCTATTGTTTATAGTGTTGCCTTTATGTTTAATATTAGACTGTTCTGTGTTGATACGGGATTGTTTGTTTGCATCTTCGGACTCTCAGTTGGGATGCTGAGGGGCTGTTCATCAGGAATATTCAGTGATGACTGATTAAGTTGCTCTTCCAGATTCGATACCAACACGCATAACAGCGGGTTTTATTTACAACAATGACCGTATGTTAAGAAAAAGTACCATGAACGAGATGGGTAGCCTACTTTTTGAGTGCTGTTTTTCTGTGATTCTGGCTCCGTTTGTACAGTTTGTACAATGTAGTCGTTTGTAAGCAAGTGTTAGTTCGGAATCAAAAGAGTTAATTCATACTATAGAATGGAAAGGCAGCGATGACACAGGGAATTCAAGCAAAGAACACCACTGACAGCCGTTCTAAAATTAACGATTTCAAATTAATTAATCTGTAAATTAGATGTTTTCACTTGTTAATTGAAACGGAGTTGTTGGTTTTGCCTTCAGCAAGGAGCGGGTTTTTCGAAAGTCGTAGCGTCGGCGTTTTTCGTTCTACGATCAATCGCAGTGTGTTTCTTTAGGTCGTGAGCAGAGCAGGGAAAACCCGGGGTGGAGCTAGAACCGGATGGTTAAAGAGGTCTCTGTGGTTCCGGTCCATTCATATACTGTTGGTTGAAATTGAAACTGGCTTTAAGTTGTGTGGTTTGTTGACACAAAAGGGTAAATTTCTTAATATGCATTCTTATGCGATCTTGTGTTTTCATCAACGCTGTCATCAACAACTGTCGAAGTTCAATTCCAATATTTACAAAACGCAAGTAGCCTACAGAGGATGCATGAAAGTATGATATTCTAATTCTTGATATCAAGGATCAATGAACGCAGACTTGAGAGAATCGAACCAAAATTGCGGGCAGATAACATACGGAAGCCTGTACCTGGTGAAAAAACAGCTAAAACCAGCCTAGGCTGCTCGCCTGGTTTTAGCTGGTCAACCAACCTGGTTTTAGCTGGTCATAGCTGGTCAGTTGGCTGGTTTTAGAGGGGTTTTGGCCACTTTCCCAGCCTGGCCAGTCTGGTCAGGATGGTTTTAGCTGGTCAGGCTGGGAAACCACCAGCTAAAACCAGCTACTTCCAGCTTAAACCAGCTAAGTCCAGCCAAGCAGCCTAGGCAGGTTGTTAGCTGTTTTTTTTTTTCAGCAGGGTAAGCTTTGAACTTCTTGCTTTAAACTTTTCACTGCCTGTTTGCAAATAGTTGGTAGCTTGTAAAAGTAAATTTGTTATTTTGTTTGATATAATACAGTGACCTGGAGTTTATTGGCATTGGCAAAAAGAATCTTAACAGTTGCTGGGTTTCTCTCCAAAATGCAAATTTAACTTATGCACAAAATTTCCCCATAGAAAAGATGTAAGTAAATATGATACTTTTTTTATGTGACGTTGGTTTTGTACGTGTCTCCGTAGTTTTGGCTTGAAATGTCCATTGAGTGGCGCCATAAGTCTAATGCTCCATGACGTTTTAAAATAACGTACCATACACACACCTAAACCTACCTGATAGTATGAACAAAATCGAATGTGACGTAAAAACGCAATCGCAAGCATGCTGTTTTAGCTTGTTTTTCGATCTCTCATCTTTCAGCTCTTTCATCGTGAGTCATGTTTTCACAGGATTCGTACCCAAGGATTCCGCATCCTATGTCCAATTCTGTGCCAAGCGTGTTACGTCCGAAAAGGCATATGAAGTTTTGGCTAGAAGGGATACAGCTGCGTCTGGAAAAACTAACTAGAAAGTTAATTTTCTGCCTATTAGATTGTGTTTCATTTAGTCTACACCTACCCCAAACCAAACCTGCCCTTTACAATAATGCAAAAACAGTAATTATTGAGCTGTAATCATAACTGTGTACGAAAATGATTACAAGTGCTCGTTGTTTTACCACCTCTAGTGTTCATTTCTGTTGGAAATTGCAGCGATATGTATGTATTGGTACATATTTTGCGTCTTGTGAAAAAGTTCCCAGAGGTACATTTTTGTCATTAGACCAGGTAGAACTTTTTTGATGTGTGCATTAAGAAATTTATTAGCAAAATGTGTTCTCCCATTACTCCCATTATCCGTTTTTTTGCACAAGTCAAAAAACGAAATTTGGTGCTTCCATCACTTGTTTCTGATGCGATACTTCAAAATGCACATAAAAACAGGGCAATGGAAACATAGCTATTGACAAACCATAACATTAGTAAGTAACATTAGCCTACATGTACACAAGCCTACTCATTTACGTGAATACATGCAGTAAAATAGAAAAAATCAGATGTCATGTCACAAAGATGTATTCAGTGTCCTCATGTCCTTCCGAATCTGTTCTTTCAACCTAGCCTTCCAAGTCCAAGCTTTTTTTTTTTTTTTGGAAACAGGCAAGATGTACATCAAATAACTGGCCAACGTATATCAAAAATATATGTTAGAATATTATTATGTGACCCTGGACCACAAAACCAGTCATAATGGTACATTTTTCTAAAGTAAAATAAATAAGCTTTCCATTAATGTATGGTTTGTTAGGATAGGACAATATTTGGCTGAGATACAACTATTTAAAAATTTAAAATCTTAGTGTGTTGAAGAAAATATTGAGAAAATCGCCTTTAAAGTTGTCCAAATTAAATTCTTAGCAATGTGTATAACTACTAGTTTTGACATATTTACGGTAGAATATTTACAAAATATCTTAATATCCGAATGATTTTTGGCATAAAAGAAAAATCCATAATTTTGACCCATACAATGTATTTATGTCTATGCTACAAATTTACCAGTGCTACTTACGACTGGTTTTGTGGTCCAGGGTCATAATAATATTGACCAATTACTTAATATCAATTAATAATTATTGAACTTGATATCACTCTTCCATATGTTTTACTGAATATCAGCATTACTGATTACCTGAGGCTGCTTCACAGCGTGCTGATCTTGTTCAAGACAAACCATTATTAAAAAAAGATCTATTTGAAAACATTTCAACATCTTCAGTGTGATTATGCTTTATTTTGATGGCTTTATTACCAAATAAAGGGAAAGGACACAATGTAGCTAAATGGAAGTTTGCTACAGTAAATGGATTTGAAAAGAAGACAGCCATTAAAAAATTACATGCTTGAATAGGTAAATGACTGTTATGGGGAGAATCACACGGTTCATACAAAATTGTCTAATTCTAGTGTATTTATTCCCTCAGGAATTAATCTGATGCACAAGAAATATTTATCTGTCAGATTTAGTGTTTAATGCTGTGTGCACTCAGTATCCAGTTGTACTTGTTTTCAGTTTGACCTACTCATCCATGCACAATGTTTGTTTAAAGTCTGTGCAATTACCCTTGCAATAAAATGATGATGATAGTAGAAAGCAGTAAGCATTTGTTAAACCCTGCTTTGCTTGTTTGAAGTCGTCACTGTTCGGCCAACAACAGCAGACTGAAGTGCTGTCAGCTGGCAAGGCAGTGAGCCCTGGGAAATACTGTCTCCACATAACCGCATTATACTTCCATGCTTGTTTTCTCTGTAGTAAATTGATGTGTGGTTTTCTAATGTGACCACATTAGACTGTTTGTGTCTTGAATAATTCGACTTTCCTGCTTCCATCCACCTTCGGTTTATATCTGCGCCATATATTGTTGTCAATGTAGATCACATTTTGATACAACGTATAAGAAGATCTGTTTTGCTGACACATAAAATATTTACATATCTGCTGCCCAAACATAATAAAAAAGCCCTTCGGTTCAGCAGTATTAAGGCCATTTCTCAAATAGAATTGTAGCAGAAATGGCAAACAAGTTTGATACATTTGTTATGGGTTCAATTTTGTTCTCATTGGAGTTTCTTTAACCAGCTTAATATTGTAGGAACATGTTAAGTTCCTTCAGTATTTAATCCAGATGAAATAATCACATTTTCATTTAATTATTATTACAAGTCCAGAGGGGTCTTCTTTCTAAGCCCTAATCATCATAACCTCAGTATCTTTTGTGTATAATTAACATTTATGTTAGTAGATGTCAACGCAAGATCCCACAATTGACTTATACTTATACATACTGTGGCGAGGCGTCTGCCCGCCCCCCTAATTTTCATCACCACCCCGTCCCGTATTCGCCGCCCTTCTCCAGGCTCCCGACGGGAGTGGGTGTGTAGGGGAGAGGAGGGGCGTGTAATTGGCTCGGGCTGGCGGCGTGTGATGGGGACACCTGATGTGAATGAAGCCTCATCACCGCCGCTGTTTAAATACCGAGCGCGCCTCTCCTCGAGAGACCGGTCTCTTTTCCCCCCGTGCATGCACGCTGGTGTCCTCGCGGGTCCAGGAAGGGGTGAAGAGGGAATCCCGCACCGCCAGGAGGAAGAGTCGCCGGACCCGCCGTCCGGTTGAGGTTCGCACCCGAGACGGCCGCGGGCCAGGATGCCGGGCCGTATTCCCCGCTGGAAGCTCCGGACAGCTCAAGAGGGACGAAGCCGCTAGAGATGCCGCCGCCCCTAGCACCCCGGTACAGCGAAGGGAGCGCGTGCGGCCGGCCGGACTCCGCCCCTCTCCTGGACCCTTCCCCTCTGAACACTACCTTCCCGTCACGCTGCCCCAGCACCCGAGGACACCAGATTCCCCTTTTATTTTGGACACTATTTTACTTTATGGACTCACTTTCCCTTATTTTCTGTTTAATAAAAGCCTCTCCGAGGCCTGACGCCACACCCACTGTGTCTGTCGTTTGCCCCTCCCGCCACAGTGGTGGAGAATGCGGGCAAGGCGGGGCTTAGACAGCGCAGTGGGCAACACCTGATGACGTCATCCCCTCTCGCTCGCCAAAGCTCGTGAAGACCCGGACGGGGACGGAGAACGACGGAGACGGCCTCCCAACCGCAAAAGGGGTAAGTGAGGTTTCTTTTAGTCACTTATCCTGCGGTTGGTTGAGGCTGTCGACTAATACCGGTTTTTCTGTCCCTGTTCCGGTGCGCGGCGAGAGGGAGTTGCCTTGGAGAGGAATCCCCGCCCACTCCGACCGCTGGAGCCTGGATGAGGAAGGTAGCACTCCTGCGTGGGCGGCGACCTTAGGACGGGGATGTCGCTTGGGGGGGGGAATGTGGCGAGGCGTCTGCCCGCCCCCCTAATTTTCATCACCACCCCGTCCCGTATTCGCCGCCCTTCTCCAGGCTCCCGACGGGAGTGGGTGTGTAGGGGAGAGGAGGGGCGTGTAATTGGCTCGGGCTGGCGGCGTGTGATGGGGACACCTGATGTGAATGAAGCCTCATCACCGCCGCTGTTTAAATACCGAGCGCGCCTCTCCTCGAGAGACCGGTCTCTTTTCCCCCCGTGCATGCACGCTGGTGTCCTCGCGGGTCCAGGAAGGGGTGAAGAGGGAATCCCGCACCGCCAGGAGGAAGAGTCGCCGGACCCGCCGTCCGGTTGAGGTTCGCACCCGAGACGGCCGCGGGCCAGGATGCCGGGCCGTATTCCCCGCTGGAAGCTCCGGACAGCTCAAGAGGGACGAAGCCGCTAGAGATGCCGCCGCCCCTAGCACCCCGGTACAGCGAAGGGAGCGCGTGCGGCCGGCCGGACTCCGCCCCTCTCCTGGACCCTTCCCCTCTGAACACTACCTTCCCGTCACGCTGCCCCAGCACCCGAGGACACCAGATTCCCCTTTTATTTTGGACACTATTTTACTTTATGGACTCACTTTCCCTTATTTTCTGTTTAATAAAAGCCTCTCCGAGGCCTGACGCCACACCCACTGTGTCTGTCGTTTGCCCCTCCCGCCACAATACAAAAGGTCAATTATTCAAATGCCATAACTGTTATTTAACCATTTTGTGATGTTACTTAATGTGCACTGCACATCACTCTAAGGATTACATTATGACAGAATAGACAACATACTAGAAACCACGGATGCAAAAGATTAAAGATCTCACACTGAGTGTATATGAAAGAGATCATATGTGATTTAGTTTGCCCTCTTAATACGTCTTGGCTTTTCTCCTATTCTGAGGCTTTCCTCAGAATTACTTGCCCTGTAACAAGCATGTTTGCTGCCATCATCTCATTGACAATCAATCAGACCTTGGTTGAACAGATGGACCCTCAGTGACACAGGATAAAGGGTTTGCCTGATGAATTTCATACCCGAATAACACATTCACTGCTTGGCTTGCAGGAATGTGTGTATTTTTTAATGTGTGAGTGCAGTAGCCATCCCACTCAAATGAATGTGTGTTGTGAGCATGTGCGTCTATGTTACGAGGCCTGTGTATTTGCAACAGGCTTGGTGAATTTGAATGTGTTGCTTTCCTAAGCAGATACCCAAGGGGTTTTCTTGTAGTTTGTTCTGTGTGCTATGATTTCTCTTGTATAATTGTTGGTGCAGAACCTACACAGTACCTCATCTGTTAGACCTCAGCGCATGGCAGGTGTCATCAATCTCCTTGATTGTTCGTTTACTTTGGCTAATGAAAACCATACATTTCATTACTTCAGTCTATTGTTGAAAAAAATATCTGGAATACTGAATAAACGTCTTTATTTTTCAAATATGGATTAGTTTCTTGTTTATTTTGTGGTAGGAATTGACAAAGGACACAATGAAATTGGCATTTTCATGCCTCAGAGAGTTTTTATTTGGCAAAAAAGTACAAATATAAAGGCGGAAAGTCTTTTGAGGGTGGCTATTAAGGCTCAAACAGAAGTATGATGACCTCCAACATGCAAGACAGAATGGTTGTGCTGTTTGTCCAGAGGAGCAGGGCCAGGTGGTCATTGGTTAAATGGCTTCCCAGTTATACTGCGCTGTTTTGGACCTCAAGGACAAGCTCTTCGTGCACAGAATTGGCATAACATACACACGGGCTGATCAGCCTTACAAGCTCAATATGGTTAGTTAAAGGTAGGGTTTGGGATCTTGTCAACTATTGGGCCAGAACTGGTGCAGAGATTGAGATGCAGGGGTTTTGGCAGTGGTGACAAGGTGCAATAAGCAGCAGGTGCGTCTCATTACACTTTGCCAGCAGCACTCATGCACCTCCTCATTGCCACGGACTCCTATTGTGAGCTTGGCCATGGGCTGGTGAAAGGAGTGTCAGGGTGACATTAATTATAGGGTTTGGTATGCATATGCATGAAGATGGAGATAAAGGGCGTCCTCAGATTTCCCAAAGATGGGACTTGGAGTCATAAGTATTTCCTAGCTTTGTATTCACACAGACCTTCTTCATCTTCACAACACAAATTAATGGAGAAGTTCACTTCCAGAACAAAAATGTACAGATGATTTACTCACCCCTTTGTCATTCAAATTATTTTTTTTTTTGAGGAAAACATTTCAGGATTTCTGCAAATGTATTCATACCCCTTCATTTTTTCACATTTTGTTTTGTTGCAGCATTATGTTAAACTGCTTTAAATTAGTTTTTTTCCACATCAATTTACACTCCACACGTAATGATCACAAAGCAAAAACCAGATTTGCAAATTTTACAAATTTATTAAAAATAAAACACTGAAATAAGTACATTGCATAAGTATTCATACCCTTAACTCAGTACATAGTTGAAGCACCTTTACAGCCTCAAGTCTTTTTGGGTATGATGTGACAAGCTTTGCACATCTGCATTTGACAATTATCTGCCATTCTTTGCCTCACCTTTTCACCTCTCAAGCTCTGTCAGCTTGGATGGGGGCTGGCAGACATTTTCTAGAGTCCTAGTTGTTCCAATCATCTTCCATTATGGATAATGGAGGCTACATGCTTCTGTGAACCTTCAGTGCAGCAGATTTTTTTCTGAACTCTTCCCTAGATCATTGCCTTAACGCAAGTCTGTCACTGAGCTCTACAGGCAGTTATCTTAAACTCAGGACTTGGTTTTTGCTCTGATATGCATTTTCAGCTGTTAGACCTTTTCTTAGAGGTGTGTGCCTTTCTAAATCATACTCATTCAAATGAATTTGCCACAGTTTAACTCCACTCGAAGTGTAGTAACATCTAGAAGCAATATGAATGCTCCTGAGCTAAATTTCGAGTGTCCCAGAAAAGGGTATGAATACTTATGCAACGGGATCTTTTCATTTTTTTATTTCTAATAAATTTGCAAAGTTGTTACAAACCTGTTTTGTGCTTTGTCATTATGGTGTATGAGATGTAGATTGATGTAGGAAAAAAAACGTACTCGGTTACTTTCGTAACCTCGGTTCCCTGAGATACGGGAACGAGTACTGCGTCTGTAAAGACGCTTATGGGAAAAGCTCCTTTTCTCCTGAGACTGAAGCATTTCAATAACGCAGTGTAACTGCACGGCCATTGGTTCGTGCAGTGTTAAAGAAACGAACCAATGGCTCGGCAGCGGAGATGCACAAACCTATGGCGATGATTCGCGCCCGATCGCGCCAAAAGGGGCGGAGCATCTGGCTATATAAGCGAGCATTTCGCCATAGGGAACTCAGGTACTTCGACTGAAGCGACGACTGAGTCGTGCAGCTACCTAGCACGGCCAGCAACGCAGTACTCGTTCCCGTATCTCAGGGAACCGAGGTTACGAAAGTAACCGAGTACGTTCCCTTTCGATACTTTCACTCGTACTGCGTCTGTAAAGACGCTTATGGGGAACCAGTACAATCCCGCCGTTGCTAAGGTAGAGGAACGACTGACATGACCCTAGCACTAAAGGGCTAATAAGGGCCAATTTGTTCGATCAGATAGCCTGATAAACATCCGTTCCAAGGAATAAGTACACTTGGAGCTCCACAGAGGCCAAGACGCACTATATATAACATACTGGTAAAACCTACCACTATGTGGAAAGGACCCGAGTCTGTAAGACTGGAACGTCCAAGTTATAGAATCTAGCAAATGTGGACGGTGAGGCCCAGCCTGCCGCCGCACAAATCTCTGCAATGGAAACCCCACTAGACCACGCCCAAGACGAGGCGATGCCCCTCGTTGAATGGGCCCTTACTCCCATGGGACATTGTAGGCCCAAAGAGGAGTAAGCCAGCGTGATGGCTTCCACAATCCATTTGGATAATCTCTGTTTTGTGACCGAACACCCCTTGGTGCGGCCACCAAAACATACAAACAGCTGTTCTGACTGCCTAAAAGGGGCAGAACGCTCTATATAACATCTCAGAGCCCTGACAGGGCAGAGAGGGTTAAATCCCTGGTCTTGCTCCGTAGGAGGAAGAGCCAAAAGGGAAATAATCTGGTCTCTAAAGGGTGTAGAGAGACTTTTGGGAACATACCCATGCTTTGGCTTCAGGATGACCTTAGAGTCATTTTGCCCGAATTCCAAGCAAACGGGGCTCACAGAGAGCGCCTGTAAATCACCCATGCGTTTGACTGATGCTAATGCCAATAGCAGGGCAGTCTTCAACATCAGGGGGCGAAGGCCTATGGACTGAAGCGGTTCGAAGGGAGGGCCCTTCAGGGCCCTCAACACTGTGGGTAAGTCCCAAGACGGAACCGTAATGGGGCGAGGGGGATTAATCCGCCTTGACCCCTTTAAGAAACGAACGACCAAGTCGTTCCTTCCCACAGATTGACCGTTTACAAGGTCATGGAATACCGCTATAGCTGCAACATAGACCTTGAGCGTGGAAGGGGATCTCCCCTTATCCAACAGCTCTTGCAAGAAGGACAATATCACAGATATGTCACATAAAATTGGGTCCGTACCGCGGGTGGAACACCAGGCAGAAAAGACAGACCACTTGAGATCGTAGAGCCGCCTCGTAGAGGGTGCTCTAGCCTGTGAAATAGTACTCAAAACCGACTCAGGGAGACTTAAAGGCTCCCGTCTAGAGCCCAAACGTGTAGCGCCCACAATTCCGGTTGGGGGTGCCATATCGTTCTGTTCGCCTGTGTTAAGAGATCTCGTCTCAGTGGCACGGCCCATGGTGCTCTTGAGAGCAGCCTGGGAAGATCTGGAAACCAATGCTGGTTCTGCCAGAATGGAGCCACTAACAGGACTTTGAGTTTCTGTTCCCGCACTCGCCTGATGACCTGTGGCAGCAGAGCGATAGGAGGGAATGCGTATAACAGGAGATTGGGCCATTCTTGGGTCAATGCGTCCTGTTCCTTCGAAAAATAAATTGGGCAGTGATGATTGTCTTTTGAGGCGAAAAGATCTACTCGCGCCCTGCCAAAGACAGCCCATATTTGCTGAACCGTGTGAGGGTGAAGCGTCCATTCGTCTGAGGAGACGTTGCTCCGAGACAACATGTCTGCTCCCTGATTCAGTTTGCCTGGCACATGCGTCGCTCTTAGAGAGCGGAAGTGCAGCTGAGCCCATTTCAGGAGACGTTCTACCATCGTAAATAGACGTCTCGACGAGAGGCCCCCTTGGTGATTTATGAAGGACACCACTGTCATGCTGTCCGAACGGACTAAGACATGGTGACCCTTCAGCGCAGGTAGAAGGGTGTGAAGGCCTAAACATACTGCTAGCATTTCCAAGCAGTTGATGTGAAGGCGACTCTCTGCTTTCGACCATAGGCCGAAAGCAGGCTGGCCGTCGCACAGCGCCCCCCAACCTAAGTTGGAGGCGTCTGTCGAGACCGCTTTCCTTCTGACCACCAAGTCCAGGGGAACGCCCTGTTCCATCCATTGAGCGCACCTCCAAGGAGCCAGGGCTGCTATACAGGCCCGATCTACCTTGATGCGCTGGCGTCCCAAACGCCACGCTTGAGGAGGAACCTTTGGTTTCAACCAGAACTGCAGGGGGCGCATTTGAAGCAGACCCAACTGAAGTACTGGAGATGCTGAGGCCATAAGGCCGAGCATCTTCTGAAAAACCTTGAGAGGGCGAAGGGCTCCTATTTTGAAGGAAGCCGCGAGCCTGCGAATGGCTTGGGCTCTCTGCGGCGCAACTGCTGCCTTCATTTGACGTGAGTCGAAAACTGCTCCCAGGAACGCAATGCGTTGGCTGGGAGACAGCACGCTCTTGGCAAAATTGACCTTGAGTCCTAGGCACTCTAAGTGGCTGAGGATTAAGGCTCTGTGGTGTGTTAGCTCGCTCTCTGACTGGGCTAGGATGAGCCAGTCGTCCAGATAGTTCAGGACGCGGATTCCCATCTGTCTCAGAGGGGAAAGTGCTGCGTCCATGCACTTTGTAAACGTGCGAGGGGCTAACGACAGTCCGAACGGAAGGACTGTATATTGATATGCCACTCCCTCGAAGGCGAATCTCAAGAATTGCCTGTGATGGGGGGCGATCTGAATGTGGAAGTATGCATCCTTCAGATCCAGTGAACAAAACCAGTCCCCTTTGCGTATCTGCGAGAGGATCTGTTTTAGTGTAAGCATTCTGAACGGCCGTCTCATGAGGGTGCGATTCAGCTGTCTGAGGTCGAGGATGGGGCGTAGACCGCCATCCTTCTTTGGAACGAGGAAGTAACGGCTGTAAAAACCTGACTCGCTCTGTGTTGGGGGGACCGTTTCCACGGCGCCCTTGGCCAACAGATTCTTTACCTCTAATCGCAAGACGTCTGCGTCTTTGCTGCGAACTGAGGTGGTGATCACACCATGAAAGCGAGGAGGTCTTCGAGCGAACTGGAGTACATAGCCTCGTTCTATTATACCCAAAACCCATTTTGACACTCCGGGGATGGCTTGCCATGCCGCGGATCGTGTCGCTAGGGGCTGCAATGGTTCGCACAGCTGTATGCTGTCTGAAAGCATTGGAAGAGGAAATTTGCTCTTTTCTTGAAAATGTTTGTTTTTTATTTTTCCCGCTATCACAGCGGTTTGCTGTAAGGGCGCTGATATAAAGGGCCCGTGAGTTACAGCTACATTTTTTACAAACATAAGTTCCCTTACACCCGGAACAGAACGGAGTGTAGAAGGGCTTAAAAGAGGCACTTTGGGGGCTGGTCCGGCTGCTGCGAGACTTGGCCCCTCCCTCTTCCTGCTGTTGAGATCAGGAAGACGCTGGCGGCGCCTGGTCCAGCACCACTCTTGGCCGAGGTCCCTGACGCTTAGGGAAGGGAAAGCGCTTGGCTGGGCGTGACCGAGGACGGAGCTCCGTCTGAGGCGCTGGTTGCGCAGCTGGGGGCGTGGCTTTCGCAGGCTGCTGAGTCGGCGCCGGCTTGGGGCGACTAGGAGCCGTTGCAGAGCTCGAGCGTTTGGGCAGGAAATGTCGCATGGCTTGGGACGATTTCTGTGCCGCGGTGAAGCGCTCCGCGAAACCCTCGACAGCTGGGCCGAACAGGCCGGTCGGCGAGATGGGGGAGTCAAGGAAGGCGACCTTATCCGCGTCCTTGATCTCCGTCAAGTTAAGCCACAAGTGGCGCTCCAGCACCACTAAACTGGCCATCGATCGCCCGATCGCCTGAGCCGTCATCTTCGTGGCGCGTAACGCCAAATCCGTAGCGCTACGTATCTCTCTGAGCGGGGAATCGTCCAGGTTCAACTCGTCCAGACCGCGGAGGAGCTTTGCTTGGTACACCTGGAGTACCGCCATAGAGTGAAGCGCTGAAGCTGCCTGTCCAGCAGACGAATACGCTCGTCCAGCGAGGTTAGAGGTCGTTCTGCAAGGCTTAGACGGGTGTGACGCCCTCGCCTTCCAACCGATAGCGGTGGGCGGGCAAAGGTGCGCAGCAACTGACTCGTCCAGCGGGGGCAGCTTCTCGTAGCCCTTTTCCTCAGCGCCATCGACCGTGGTGAGGGCAGCAGAAGAGGAAGTATGAAGGCGGGCGGAGTATGGAGCACGCCAGGACTTAGAGATTTCGTCGTGGACTTCGGGGAAGAATGGTGAAGCTCGCTGACGAGGGGCCTGGCGGCGCCCCGGCAGAAACCATTCGTCCAACCGGCTCCTAGAGGGCTCCTCGGGAGGAGACCATTGAAGATCCAGCTCCTCAACAGCTTTAGATAGGACGCGGAACAGTTCGGCGTCCATACCGGCGCTGGCGGTGCTGGATTGCGCAGACGGCAAGGGGGCGGGGTCATGGGAAGAGCCCGACAACTCCTCTGCGTCAGATGCGGCCAATGACATGCTGTCATCCTCGCATTCACTTCCTCCGAAGGAGACCAGATCGCTCGCAGCCGCAGAGGGACGCTGGTCAGGATGCAGGAAGAGAACTGGCGATTCCTCTCCATGTGGTGAAGGCGAGGCACGCGGGGTCTGAGCCGGCGTGAGCTCGCCTGTCACCACGCTCTTAGATCTCTTGCCCCGCTGCTTCTTCCTAGCAGGCTCTTGCGAGGAAGTAAGCGGGAGGGCGCGAGAAGCGGCGTCGCTCTCTGAAAAGAAAGCTAGCCGCGAGCGGAGGGAAGTGAGACTCATATTCCCGCAGTGGGAACATTCCGTCTCATTGAGCGCAGCCTCAGCGTGGGCGTGACCCAGGCACGAGACGCACTCAGCGTGAGTGTCAGCGGCGTGCAGAGGGGCTCTGCACGAGCGACAAAAACGCCGTGGCATTTGAAACAACGCCGTAGAAATTTGCTCTTAATTTGCTCTTTTAGATGTTCGCCGGATAGCAGCAGGGAATCAGCTCCGGAGCGTCAATCCGCCGAGCAGTGAAGATCCGCTGCGAGGCTCGTCAACGGCGAAGAAGAGGCTTGCTTGAGCGAAGTCTGCGTAGTCAGTCTCTGCGAAGATCAGAAGTCGTCGCTGAAGAAGAAGGATCTGAGTTCCCTATGGCGAAATGCTCGCTTATATAGCCAGATGCTCCGCCCCTTTTGGCGCGATCGGGCGCGAATCATCGCCATAGGTTTGTGCATCTCCGCTGCCGAGCCATTGGTTCGTTTCTTTAACACTGCACGAACCAATGGCCGTGCAGTTACACTGCGTTATTGAAATGCTTCAGTCTCAGGAGAAAAGGAGCTTTTCCCATAAGCGTCTTTACAGACGCAGTACGAGTGAAAGTATCGAAAGGGAACTAATTTAAAGCAGTTTAACATAATGCTGCAACAAAACAAAATGTGAAAAAAATGAAGGGGTATGAATTCTTTTGCAAGGCACTGTAGTGGATTTCTATGGTACCCCTGAGTTTGAACTTCCAAAATGCATTGTAAATGTAGCTTTGAGGGGCTCTAAACAATCCCAGCCAAGGAAGAAGGGTCTCATCTAGCGATACGATTGGTTGCTTTCTAAAAAAAAATGTCAATTTATATACTTAACTTATACGTATATACTTAAATATTATATATTATATATACTTAAATGTTTGATCTGGAAGTGTATTCTTTTAATATTGTGTTCCGAAGCATATCAGAGGATAACTGTTTGTGACATGTTAATGCAGACTGTTGGAGGGTTTGCTGAGAAACTTTTTTTGAAAGATGACACAGTAGCGACTCTATTATCTGACAGCAGCTACATTGCAAATCATGAGTAAAACATTTCATAATGTTTATCTGTCAACAACAGTTTTGCAATAGCCAGGGATGTTGGTTCTTTTTCCAGTTATGTTAGCTAATCATAACAGTGACTGACAGGCCTTGAAATGGATAATTTCATAATTTGTGAATATATTACTTTTTTGTGCATTAACATTTAAAGTGAACCTCAAGCGACACATTAAAATAATAAAAAAATGATGTCATGACCCTTTTAATGAGGCAATTACGCGCTGCTGGTTCTGAAAACACTCACAGATGCAGCCCTAATATCACCATAGGCTTATTAGAGAACACAGGCTTATGCCTCTATATACATTTCTGCAAAACTGAAAAAACGTTCATATATGAATCACTGCAG
The DNA here is from genome assembly GCF_049309525.1 of Garra rufa. NCBI lineage: Eukaryota > Metazoa > Chordata > Actinopteri > Cypriniformes > Cyprinidae > Garra > Garra rufa. The sequence continues at coordinate 26,933,074 of NC_133372.1, read as the reverse complement.
TTTCCAGTTGAAAATACTAGAGGCAGTAAAACTCAGACAACTTTTATTCCTTTTCACACAAAGATTTACAGGTGCAGAGTTTTAATTAATAAAGCCTAATTTTCACACAATTGCTTGCAGAATATTATGTTATGACTTCAAATTAATTTTAACACCCTGCGCGATTTGAAAACTAATATTTTCGAATGTGGTTGTCACGTATACAGCTTCATATGCATTCGTTTTCTAATTCAGTAGGTTTGCTCGGTAGCTCATGCGATACGGTGTAGCACTTGAGTTAAGAAGAGCTCCGGTATGAACCCCGTGAAACTACATTTCGACAAACAGCTCAAATCCACATTAAATAGCACGGCTGCATCAACCAATGTATTTTTATATTATATTTGCAATTGTTAACACTATCGGTTAGGTTTAGGGTTGGATTTAGTGTAGGGGATATTTCCAGCATTAACCTTTAGCGACACTCCCCGGATATTTGAATTCTGAAAATCCACAATTCGTACTTCAAACAGCGTAATAAAACGCAGCAAAATGTGCCTGTACCAACGTAATAAAAACATATCAAGGTCACATATTGAACATGTGTTTTTAGCACCAATTTCACTTTTAAAATACCACGAAACGTCCAGTAAGAAACATAATTACAGTGTTGCAGAAATGTAAATGTATTTTAATGAGCGTGGGTTGTTTTTTTTTTTGTAGATGTTATCTGTCTTTTTTCATGTTCTATATATATATATATATATATATATATTATTTATTTTATTTTTTTTATTTTTTTTTCGTTTTTGATGATCATAGGGTTAAAATTGATGAAACTTTCTGTTATTGCTGTAGTACAGGTTTTAAACACTGATTGAAAAATTTTGTTCTGTTGAAGATTGAACTTGTCAACAATATGTCTACGTTCATCATCTTGAACTGATTCGCAGAAGTACATGAAAGGGTAAACATTAGATATGTGATATTAGACATAGATATGTGACCCTGGACTACAAAACCAGCCATAAAAGGGTAATTTAAAAAAAAAATATTTCATCACAAAACTAAATAAATAGGCTTTTCATTGGTGTAAGTTTTGATATGATAGGACATTTACAAAATATCTTCATGGAACGTAATCTTTACATTTTTATCCTAATGTTTTTTGACATAAAAGAAAAATCTAAATTTTTGACTCAAACAATGTATTATTAGCTATTGCTACAAATATACCCATGCTACTTAAGATTGATTTTGTGGTCCAGGGTCGCATTTTACAAAATGAATGTTTCTATCAATGAGTTCTCATGCAGACATGTTTAGATTGCAAATGAAATTGAGTGAATCAGCCTGACAGGCCACTAGGAAGGAAGAACATGTGAGCTGCTGATGTTGTGCAAAGTTGCGTGGTTGTGGTTGCAAGGATGTTGGTTTCAGAGCAAACTGAACTGGGGACGACACTTTTTTGGTTCTGCTTTAAGTTATTTGCATTAAAGATAATGACAAACTAACCAATTCCTCTCACAAGACATTACCACACATGCAAATACAGTTAATTCTTATGCTCTTTAGCAAAACAGTTTCCAGTTGCCATTGTTTGTCCTGAAGGTGTTTGTTTGAGGAAAAACCCTAAGATTGTCTCATGATGCCATGTCATTGCAATTGTTTGTTTTATTTATATGCCAAACCAAGTGTTGTATTTTATGCATGAAACCTTGAGAAAACGGCATATTAGCCAGGAGATATTTGTCAGCATTGGCCCTGGTCTGCTTAGTTTTATGTACCACAGTTCAATAAATCTATAACAAAGGTTGAGTTTTATTCACTTTTGATGAGATAAGTAGATGCATGTTGTCAACTGTGAATTTACCTCTGTTTGAGTGGCATTTTCATTAGTCTACTCTAGACAGAATGATTGGATCATTCTTCACGTCAAGATTAATCTGTTTTATTTGCCTACAGGAGGTCTTACACAATCCTGTCTTTTGGGCAATATACACCTCATTTAATATTTAGTTTTGGCATGTAATGTTATGAATCCAGGACTTTTATAGCTAAGTAATGATTGGAGATGATTGCATATGGTGTTGTAGGATCCAATGTTTTTTATGGTGCATGTGAATGTGTTTAGTGTATTTGCATGTATTAGCAAGTTGATCAGACGGGTTGGCTCTCAAAAGGCCCAACAAAGATTGTACTTCGCCAGCTGAAGAAGTTCAACCTACCACAGGAGTTGCTGAGACAGTTCTACGAGCCATCATCGAGTCTGTTCTGTGCACATCAATAACTGTCTGGTTTGGCTCAGCTACAAAATCAGACATCAGAAGATTGCAGAGATCGGTTCGGTCTGCTGAGAGGATTATTGGTGCTCCCCTGCCCACCATCACATCCAAGCCATCCCCTCTTTGAACTCTTACCATCTGACCGGCTCTACAGAGCCCCAAATATCAGGACTACCAGACGCATGAACAGTTTTTCCCCCAGACAATCCACCTTATGAACAGTTAAAATGTTCCTCCCATTGTGCAAAAATGTGTGGAATAATCTGACATCTACTGCTACCACCTCCACCCTAACACATCCCTGCATTTCATCCTATCACCTATAGCACAACTGTACAAACATATTTATTTGTCAATTTATTTTTTACAAATTATTATTATTATTTTCTATTTTTGGTCTATTTATGTTCACATATGTGCAATTTTTCTTATTCTCTTATTTTTATTGTCTGTGCGTCCCTGTGTATTGGAAGCTAATAACACCGAAACAAATTCCTTGTATGCGCAAGCATACTTGGCAATAAAGCTCTTTCTGATTCTGATTCTGATTCTGAAACAGAGAGAAGTCAGATGATAAAAAAAAATCCCTGATGGGTATACTGTCACAATATTTTTCAATACGCATATATTGAAGAGAATGTTTTGCAGCATTGACTGTCATTTAAATTATTCATACCCCTGGCAAATTCTGACTTAAAGTTACTGTTATTCAACCAGCAAGTTTTTTTTGACCGAAAATGACCAGGCTTCTCCCAAAAGATAATAGAATGATGTACAAGAGGCATCATTGTGGAAAAAAATATTTCTCAGCTTTTATTTACATTTGAACAAAAAGTGGCATGTCCAAAATGACTCATACCCTTTGCAAACTGTCACAGTCTATGGGAAAATCCAAAGTTCTATACCGTTCCAAATAGTCCAAGCTGTTCTAAAGCATCCTAATTACACTGATTCATTGGGAACAGCTGTTTTAATCAACTCAACAGGTGAAAAACAGAAGCTCTCTGCTGTTGGTTTGTGGACAGTCATGGCTAAGACAAAGGAGCTCATAGAGGACCTGCGGCTGCGCATTGTGGCTGCTCACAAGTCAGAAAAGGGCTATAAGACCATGTGTAAATGTTTTGAAGTTCCAGTGACTACAGTGCAAAGTATTATTAAAAAATACAAGACATTCCGCACTGTGAAAAATCTCAGAGGACGTGGTCGGAAGCCAAAAGTGACACCTGTGCTGGCAAGGAGGATAGTGAGAGGTAAAAAAGAATCCAAGGATCACCACCAAGGCCATCCTGATGAATCTGGGCTCTGCTGGTGGCAACATCTCAAGGCAGACAGGCCAACGGACACTGCACAGCGCTGGGTTCCATGGACACAGACCAAGGAGGACATCACTTCTCCAGATAAGGCACACAAAAGCCAGCTTGGCCTTTGCAAATGCTCATCTGGACAAAGAAGAAGACTTCTGGTCTTCTGTTTTATGGTCAGATGAAACAAAAATTTAATTGTTTGGCCACAATGATGTAGCCTTCATTTGGCGTAAAAAAGGAGAGGCTTTCAACCCTAAGAACACCATCCCCACTTTTAAACATGGTGGTGGGAACCTAATGTTGGTGTTTTTCAGCTGGTGGACCAGGGAACCTAATCACAGTAAATGGCATCATGAAAAAGGAGCAATACATCAAAATTCTCAACAACAACATCTGTCATGATCAGGGCTGTGGGTCTCCCCTCAGCCTCCTGAGGTCGCTGTTCACACTGCACTTTCGGATTGCATTCACCTGTCTTTGTCATTTGCACTGATTACACTCACATCTGTTCACAATTATCATTTGGACTATAAGAACTCTTCCTGCTCACTCTGGATTCATGTCTGCATTGTCTCGAGTCCTGTTTTGTATTCTGTGTTTTCTAGATCCTTGGCTTTGATTCAGTTTTGATTTTGTTATTTAGTGTTTCAGTTTGTGCCGTGTTGGCCTTTTTGTTTGTTTAGTTGTTGTTCTCATTAAAAACCTTCTTACCCTGAATTTGGACCCAGACCTCCTATCTCACATGTGACAGAATGCAGACATCACAAATGGGTCCAGCGGGGAAGAATTTTTTTTTTGAGGCGGCGACCATTCCCTCTGCTCCCAAGACGGAGGGGATGTCTTTTGAGGCGGCGTCGGCCGCGCGCTTTCAGTATATCTACGCCTGCCTGGCGATGGATGCCCGTGTCGCTGAGGCTATGCGAAGGCGCCCCTTCTTTGCGGTGGGGGTGGAGACGGAGTTTCGTGGGAAGGCGGCAGCTTCCACTTGCTCTGTTCCTGACGCGGAGGCGACTGCGCTCTCTGTTCCTGACGCAGAGGCGACTGCGCTCTCTGTTCCTGACGCAGAGACGACTGCGCTCTCTGTTCCTGACGCGGAGGCGGCTGTGCTCGCTGTTCCTGACGCGGAGGCGGCTGCGTTCTCTGTTTCGGAAGCGGAGGCGGCTGCGCTCTCTGTTCCTGACGCGGAGGCGGCTGCGCTCTCTGTTCCTGACGCGGAGGCGGCTGCGCTATCTGTTCCTGACGCGGAGGCGGCTGCGCGCTCTGTTTCTGACGCGGAGGCGGCTGCGTGCTCTGTTCCGGACGCGGAGGCGACTGCGCCTTCTGTTCCTGACACGGAGGCGACTGCGCACTCTGTTCTGGACGCGGAGACGACTGCGCCTTCTGTTCCTGACACGGAGGCGACTGCGCTCTCTGTTCCTGACGCGGAGGCGACTGCACCTTCTGTTCCTGACGCGGAGGTGACTGCGCTTTCTGTTCCTGACGCGGAAGCAACCGCCATCTCTGTTCCTGACGCGGAGGCGACTGCGCTCTCTGTTCCGGACGCGGCTGTGAACGCTCTCTCTGTTCCGGACGCGGCCATGACCGCTATCTCGGCGCCTGACGCGGAGGCGACTGCGCTCGCTGTTCCGGACGCGGAGACAACCGCGCTCTCGGTTCCTGATGCGGCGGTGACTGTGCTGCACGGGCCTGGCCCGCCATCCCTCCCCCTGAGTTGCCTTCCTCCGTGCCTCCTCCCTCCAGACTTTGGGAACGTCTGGGAGCCGTTCCGTAGGGAGGGGGTACTGTCATGATCAGGGCTGTGGGTCTCCCCTCAGCCTCCTGAGGTCGCTGTTCACACTGCACTTTTGGATTGCATTCACCTGTCTTTGTCATTTGCACTGATTACACTCACATCTGTTCACAATTATCATTTGGACTATAAGAACTCTTCCTGCTCACTCTGGATTCATGTCTGCATTGTCTCGAGTCCTGTTTTGTATTCTGTGTTTTCTAGATCCTTGGCTTTGATTCAGTTTTGATTTTGTTATTTAGTGTTTCAGTTTGTGCCGTGTTGGCCTTTTTGTTTGTTTAGTTGTTGTTCTCATTAAAAACCTTCTTACCCTGCATTTGGACCCAGACCTCCTATCTCACACGTGACAACATCAGGCAGTCTGCAGAGAAACTTGGCCTTGGGCACCAGTAGACATTTCAGCAGACAAAAACATTAACGTTTTGCAGTGGCCCAGCCAGAGTCCTAACTTAAATCCAATTGAGAATCTGTGGAGGGAGCTAAAGATCAGGGTGATTGCAAGGAGACTCTCCAACCTGAAAGAGTTGGAGCTCATCGCTAAAGATGAATGGGCAAAAATACCAGTGGAGACATGCAAAAAGCTGGTCAGAAATTATAGGAAGCATTTGATTGCTGTAATAGCCAATAAAGGCTTTTCTATTAATTATTGAGAAGGGTATGAATAATTTTGGACATGCCACTTTTTGTTAAAATGTAAATAAAAGATAAGTAATAATTTTTTCCACAATGATGCCTCTTGTACATCGTCTTATTATCTTTGGGATATGTCTGTGTCATTTCTAATAAAAAAAACTTGCTGGTTGAATAAAAGTAAGTTTAAGTCAGAATTTGCCAGGGGTATGAATAATTTCGGGCTTGACTGTATGTGTTATGTGAATTTCTATGCTACTGTTTGAAATGACAGATTTTAACTGATTAAAAATACATAGAATATATATTAATTATATTATTAATTATTTTTTATTTATTTTATTATTTTATTTCCTTGTGCATAATTTAACCACCATAAATCACCCCTGTAGCCCCAAATGCAGCTATGGTTTACAACGGTGTGCTTCATTGTTAATGATTATAGTGTATTTTAATTGAGAGACACTGAGCTTGGTGTTTGTGTTGAATGTACATGACATTTGTATCTGATCAATTGACAGTTTTCTTTTGTAGCAGTACAGTGAATAGTGCCGGCTTGACCTGATTCACCATGGCATTAACCGTGACAGTGATTTGAAAAATCTGCCGCTGAGATGATTTGTTGTGATCTCAGCTTCAGATGCATGGAGAGTCAGATTATCTCTTTAGATTTTAATGCATGAAAGTATTTAACAAGCAAAAAAATCTGTATTTACTCTGGTTTGGCAGCCTCTGATTTAGGACACCAATTAATCAGATTAAAGTTTGGCTTAAATCATCTTTATTCGAAAATGATAAGTGCAGAAGGAAACAGAGACAAGATGTGCAGAATTAAGCTAAAGCCTAAGAAAATCTAATCCATGGCCTTGAGAATATTATGAAACCAAAAGGACCAAGGTGGATGGAAAAAAAAATTCACGGTCACATGGCAGCAGTGATTGGATTCAATGCGTTGTTTTCATTGAAGGGCTATAGTTAAATCAATGAGGTCTTTAGGAGACTGCATGATGTAAATGGTAAACAGTATATTCCATTAAAGCTTCAGATCCTGCATGTGGATAATTAACTGAATCCAAAATCCATCCACTTAGCTTTTTAATCATAGAGAAAATGGAGGAGGGCACATAATGTGGTGTGTAGAGGCTGTGTCATGTTTTACTCTGTGGTGAGTTATAGGCTCAATGCATGTGTGTGTGCGTGTGTGGAGAGAGGAAACCTGTTTTTTCCACAGGGTGTCTGGAAGGAGCTAATACATCATGATGAGGCTGGCCAAGCTGCTCCATTTGATGCCCGCGTGTGTGGCCTTTGAGAATTTATCTGGTTTCAGCTCTGCTGTTATAACCTTTAATAGATTATTGAATAAGAAAACTGCTCCAAAATGGTTTATTGGGGAATTGTGATTGTTCCGATGTTATAAAAGTACCATTTCTCTCAGTAATACATAGGCTGTGTGTGGATGGCCACAAGCATCAAGTCATAGTATACAGTATGCTAAATGAATATGTTAAAACAAACAAACACAAGCACCATTCCATTCAAATACTTGATGTTAAGAAGTCTGTTACTCTCACCAAGGATGCATTTGATGATGATACAGTAAAAAAAGTATACATTATTATTATATTAATTATTATATTATTATAGGCATGTAACAATATCAAAATCTCATGATACAATAATATCTTGGTATGAAGTCAGCGATACAATATTTATTGCGATATTTAAAAAAAAAGACAAATGAAGACTTGGGGAAAAAATGTCAGCAATTAATACTGTACTGTGCTTGTACGCTTTTATTTCAATGGAAGCAGCAGTAGAATCTTTATTTTGACAGAAAACTCCAGCTTTGGTAAAAACAGGCTTACAAAAATGCTTCTAACTACAAATCTAGTGAAATGCTGTAATCATCTGCCTCGGAAGTAAAGCATAACTGGTGGCCGTTGCATTCCCAAACTCGCACTAAATTCACAGCACATGCAATAAATTAATTCACTGCATTCATTCACTGCGAACTGAGCTGTTCTGAGCTGCGGAAAACACCGGATCACAAGATGATCGTCTAAACGAAGTGCGCCCCTCACTTTGAAACGCGCAGCGAAAACAGACTGGATGAAGGGATTAGGCCACTTTTTGCCTGGAAGACTTGTCATTTATATTGTCATGTGACCATGATGATATCAAGATTTTTAGTTTTGCTATCATGATACCACAATATTGATACCGTTACATCTCTATATATGACCCTGGAACACAAAAGGGTCCAGTCATAAGGGTCAAGTTGAAATTTAGACATAATCTGACATTTATACATCATCTGAAAGTTGAATAACCAAGTTTTCCATGGATCTATGGTTTGTTAGGATAGGGCAATATTTGGCCGAGATACATCTATTTGAAAATCTGGAATATGAGGGTGCAAAAAAATTACATACTAAGAAAATTGCCTTTAAAGTTGTCCAAATGAAGTTCTTAGCAATGCATATTGATAATCAAAAAGAAGGTTTTGATATAGTTATATATAGATATAGTACAGTAGGAAATTTACAAAGGATCTTCATATAACTTGTTCTTTATTTAATATCCTAATGTTTTTGGCATAAAAGAAAAATCGATAATTTGGACCCATACATGTATTTTTGGCTATTATTATTACATATTATTACAATTAAAAAAAACTTATTTTGAACCGCACACATCAGAAGCATGCACACAGAAACTGGTTGTCACTCAGCATGTAAGTGCTAAACTCAGGGATGTGATTTTTCCGGATTAATCCGGAATTCCGGATTTTTTCGACCTGAAAATGTGACCTATGTCACGTATTTGCGACCGTTCGCAAATGGCAGATGGCGAAGTATGATTGGTCAGATCACCTGTCAATCAAGCTCCCTGCTGCGCAGTGTAAGTTATGCCGCATTCCAGGCAACCCGTAACCCGTGTTTTTCCAACCTTCTACCAGTGAAAGTGCACTGGAATGGCAGTCAAACCCGTGACTTCCCTCTCGTGAACTCGTACTAGATCAATGTACTCCCAGTTACCAGTTCTGACGTAACATAGCCCACGAAACAACAATGTCAGCCCTAATGGGTGCGGTGTTTATGCAAGTAGTACACAGTGGAAAAATAGAGCTTAGGACAATATAACGTTGCAATCAAATTAATAATAATATAAAAATTATAATAATTCATAAATGTGCCCAGGCAGTTTGGCTTGACTTGCCTGGAATGCTACAAAGTCGTGAGTCGTGGTTTGAAGTGGTGATTTACCAGTTAAAAAACCTGCTTGGAACGCAGCATTACCTCAGTCGCTCTCGCACTACAGTGGTATCGTGACATCGCCGGATCGGATGATCTGGGTATGTATTATTGCTTGTGTCTATATATAACCTATAAGTTACTAATTTGACTTTGTTGTCGATTGATTAGATGATCGATTTTGAGTGATTTTCCATTATGGCAGGATGTTTAAGCTGCATTAACATTAACTTACTTGTATTTGCTAGCTAATAGGGATGCTCATTTCGGTTAATTTTCCCAACCGACAACCGCAAATCATTATCCGATTATTAACCGTTAACTGATAAGATGGTAAGTTAACACTTTTCAATAAGGTTCATTCAGCGCTGCCGCTCCCACCACGCGCATCACGCACTGTGCGTAAGGTACCCAGTGCTGAGGGGGCACCAAAAAATAGTCTAATGAAAAATCAATAATTATATTTTAATTATTATATTAAATATATAGCTCACTGAATCTGATGGCTGCAAATAGTTTCTCCCGGAATCTAGAGCGAGGGAGTGAGTGCGAGACCGCGTAGCGTGTGCACGACAGAGGGAGAGAGAGCAAGAAACCGCGCGTGTGTGCCTCATGAAGCACATGTAAGACAAACTCTACATTATCCCGCTTATTACATGGCTACCTACAAAATAAATCAATAATTTGACACAAAATATTGATTTTAAAAGGAGTTTATTGATTTAATGATTTGATCAGCGTGGGCCGGGGGGGGGGGGGGGGGTTGTCTTAGTATATTTTCCTGCTTTTTTGTCCTTAGCCAATCATATGCCTGTAAACTAAGTTCTCTTTCATGTCTTATTGTCTTATAAGTTTATGTATAAGTTTATGTTAAGAACACATGAGTTACAAAAACAATCGATTTTGTCTGTAAAGATAAACATGTTTATATTAAATCTGTGTGACAGCAGCGTAATATACAGCAAATAACTCCACTGCTTATATATATAGTCATCATATTTCTAGCATCTACCATTTCTAGTTTTCTTTAGATACAAACCTTTGCTGTTTTAATGTCAGTGACCTATGAGAGCTTAGAGTGCATACACTGTATATGTCACTATACAGTTTTGTCTAGGATAGTAAAAATTGTGCCAGCGATGCAGAACAACCTAAACCTAAACTGACAAACTAAATACTGCATTTAATGCCATCCACTGAAAATTTGTAGGAAACACAGTTAGGGCCTTTGTGACTCAATTCCTTTGTGACAGCATATTTGATCTGAACGCTGGCTGAACAAGGATTTGTTACACACCCTTTCTGTTTTATGAATACACACAGTGCTGCTGGCTGTTGTGAGAATGTTTTTTTTTTTTCATTTACATTTTCTAGTTGGACTGTTTAAATGTGTGTCTGAACCTAAAGCATATGTTCCTGTGAGAGTCTGCCCAAAATCCAGCCAGTGCTGCTCAGGCTCTGCTGGGCCAGATGTTGAAAGCTTCTTCCAGCCATTTCACTATATCACAATGTCAATTGCTGGCGAGAGCCAACAGCTTGGCATGCGGTTCCCAGGTGTACCCAGTGTGTCATTCTGAGATGTCTATGGAAATCGTGCCCTAGTTGTTGAATATTTCATGTTGTTGTCAGGCGGTGGATTTGGGCTTTCGTATAGTGGTGTGAATGTTTTTTCTTTTTCTTTTTTTTGGATAGAGAGACAAATCACGAATAGGAAATCTGCTACATATTGAGTAAAAGCTGAATATTTCAATCTACTATAGTATGTATGGCGGAGACTGACACATAAGAGAAGAAATTGTTGAATAAAGTAGTTTTTTTTCTTTGTGCACAAAAAGTTGCCACTAAACCACTGATGTCACATGGACTATTTTAACAATGTCCTTACTACCTTTCTGGGCCTTGAATGTGGTAGACGCATTGCTGTCTTTGCAGGGTCAGAAAGCTTTTTGATTTCATCAAAAATATCTTAAATTGTGTTCCAAAGATGAATGAAGGTCCTATGGGTTTGGAACCACATGAGGCTGAGTAATTAATGACTAAATTTAAATTTTTGGGTGAAATATCCCTTTATCTTAATGTTACATTTTTTAAACACATTTTTTAAACACATTTTTTGCAAAAAATAATTGGAAGAGCCCTTGCAGTACTGCTGTGGACCCCCTGTTGAAGACCCCTGCTATGATGGAACAAGAATTTCTAAGTGTTGTATTAAATTTGTTTGTTTTCATACTGTCAGATATGCCAGCTTGCACCATCTGGTGTTCAGCAGTACATGAGATGAAACGTCAGTAAGTTTAATAGAAAACAGGATTAGAAAAGCACATGTGATGAAAGGGACGGAAATACTTGGGTGGATTTGAAATCGCAGGTAGGAGGCAGTAAAATGCATGGATGACAGACAATTCCACTTGGGAGGATTTTCCGAAAACACCTTGTAATTAGTTGGAAAGCGCAGTTTCAAAGCACCTCGTCCTTTTCCCAGCCACCGGTGACTTCAAATTGGTGGAGCAGCTGGCTCAAAGGTAATGATCTCAGAATATTTGTTGCGGAACAAGCGCCGCTCCAGGGACCTTCTGTTTGCCGTGTCTCTGCTTTTACGTTTCTCCATACACTTTCTGAGCAAATAACGAGAGAAGGTGACGGATGGAAAAAGAAAGTGGGAGGATAAGAGAGGGAAATTGGGCTGGAGACAATGGAAGCAAGTGGGAGAGATTGCACGAAATGGCCGGACAAAAAGAAAACTGCTTGTGTTTTTCACAGAAATGTAAGAAGACAGTGTATGACGGACGTTGGGAGAGAATGAAGAAGAGAATGAAATCACTGGCAGAAAGGTTTCCACAGTGGTGGATAAACCCCAGAAATGGTCTCCTCTAGGAAATTGTCTTGCTATTTTCTTTCCATTACACACAGCACCAGCAGAATGCCTGTCTGTGGTCTCTAACTACCTTCATCAGTCTTCTTTTGGGGCTATCTATGGTACATAAGGCTGGTCAAGATGCTTATTTGCTAGTAATATGTGAATATCACAGGGGACATATCATGAAAATTTGACTTTCACCATGTTTAGGTGCTATAAACGGGTTCATCTACCAACCCAGAAAACGTGAAAAAGAACAACCTTTGTTTTGCCACTCAGATTTCGCTCTCCCTGTGAAGTATAAGAAGGGAATCTTATTATAATATTACCAGCCCTTAATATGCACATTTCCACCCACGGTGCTGCCATTCTGTTTTCGCAAGTGACAACGGTGTACCAGTTCTAACGTCATTTAAAAAGTTTGAACATGCTAACTGTTCTGTCTTTGGCTGAACTGACAAGCACAGAACATTTAAAGTCCCAGCCTCAGAGGAGACAAGAGAGCAGTGGATTTATTCATTTATTTACTGTACTGTTTATTTCCAGCTGTTTACCTTCACAGACATAACCGACTGTTTTTGTAACTTGCGTGTTTTTAACATAAACTTGAGTGTATTTGACAGTTTAAGCGCAATAAGACATGAAAGACAATTTAGTTTAATACTCACATGCTGTATGACAGTATAAATCGTATATTAGTAGTTTAAACTGATATGGCTTTAAAATGCACGATTTCAGCGCAATATACATGATAATCAAAACCAAACAAATGTTTTTTCAGCAGAATATCAGAGAAACAAGCTGTAAAGGCACAGCCCCATTCTGGAAAAGGGGGCAGGGAGCAGCTGCTCATTTGCATTTAAAGAGCCATGAATGAAAACAGCATGTTTTGCTTTCACTCAAAATAGGCATTTTTTATTTCTAAATGATATAATAAATGATCTGTGGGATATTCTGAGACTTCACAAACACCTGAGATTTATATTATCTTGTAAAAAGGGGCATAATAGGTCTCCTTTAAATCTTTTATTTATAATGGATATTACACCCGTAAATTAAAAAGTCAATATTTACTCATTCTTATGGCCTTCTAAACCTGTATGACTTTATTTCTATCTATAATTCAAAATGACAGAATGTATTTTGAAAAATGTCTGTCAATGAGCTTAAACATTCTTCAGACTATCTTCTGTTGTGTGCAGTTACAAAAGTACACATTATCTATCTAAATTATCTATTAAAATATATTATCATTAAAAAATAGAAAATTATAGTTGATTAAACACATTCATAAATATAGATTTATTTCTTTTTCTCTTCTTTTTTCTGAAATACTGTGTTGTACATTTACATTTTCTGGTAAATAAATTTTGGTAACAAATTTTTTCCTGGTAAATATTCCTTATAAAATAATGTTTTAATAATTTTATTATTAGTTGTTGTTGTTGTGCTATTACATTAAGTAATATATTTCTGTCACAGTTCTCTTCAAGTTAAACTTTTAAACTTTTAAAGGGTTCTTACTCCATTCAATCACACAGAGATCACAGAATATGCAGGATTCATATTTAAATAGTCTTTTTGCTGCTTAATATTCAGAGACACTAATACACATTGCATTTTGATTCAAGTGTACTGACCTACTTTTGATTTATTCATCCAAAATTTGGCAAATTCCGTGACATTCCGCTTTATACAGTAAATTCCATTTTTATGACTGGATTCCACGATTCTGTCCACGTTTTCTGCATCACGGAAATCATTTACTCTCTGTACAACTCTGTATACATTGGATTGACTTCAATCCCTTTATTGTACTTGACTTGTGCACCAAACATGAGGGAACAAAAAATCTGATCAAGCCTGATCAACCTGATACCTAATAAATAAACATATTTACCTATAGGTTCAAATACAGAAAATACAAAAAAGGTTTTGTTCTCCTCTGTAAGGGATAATTGTAAACTATTGTCTGCCTTATTCTTCCATTCATCTTAATAATCCTCAGTGTTTTTTTTCTCTTGTGAGAAACCCATTTTAACACAGTTGAATCCTCTCACTCGTCCATGAATCTCCAATTTGTGTTGATTTTTTGCTGCTGACCAGCTAAGCCTCATTATTGAGTGGAAAGATTTTACATAGACAACACTAGCGAGTCTACATTATTTCCTTCGCTAATTGACAGCAGACCACAGATGGCGTAGATAGAGCTTGACTTGTTTAACACTACATCTTCCTTTAAGATATTTTCAGCCTAAATTGGGATTCATTTTCATTGTATTTATTTCAGTGAAAAATCTGAGAGAAGCCATTCTGTCACACCATATGCTCATAATGATGTTCATTTAAAAAATCTGGACATTTAAATAACCGTGCCCTGTCAAACACATGCCTACACAAACATGCACAAAAATATAAAGAAAAGTATTTATAATGTATGTGTTTCTCAGCATGTAATCTTAGTTGGGGATGAGGTGGCACTGGTCTTTTGCAACAAGCTTATGACAGCAGCCATAATTCTTCCATTCAGCTTGGCAGCTTGGTTCCGTTTCAACTCGTAAAAGCTAACTAAAGCTTTGTCTTTTGAAATCAGCCTTCCCTTCAGCTGCATCCACTGTGCATTTACATGAAAATACAACTATAGAATGGAAGCAAGATATGGAGAAGGCAAACTCTTAAAATAGATTCTTTTTCTTAATATCCAAAGTGCTCTATATTTTTGTTTAGGAATGCTTATATTTCCAAGTTATGCTTTTTGAGTTAGAATTGATGGTTAAAATAGATGACTTTTTTATGTTTTTCAAGCAGCTAAAACATTTTGTAACATTCAGGATGTTATGAGCAATTTTTACACAATTATTTCAATGTTCGTTTGACCTTTCATCTGCCTCAGCAAATGTATATGCACAAATAGCTGCTAATGACAGATGTAATATGCAGAGCAACTATGATTCAGAAATGCAATTAAATACAGCCCTAAAGGCATTACTTGCATGACTAGTTGTCAATAAACAAGTTGGTGTCATTTGGGGGCAGAGGCTGCATCGGCTTTGCACGTACTGTAGCAGTTTAGCCTCTGGATGTTTAATCTTAGGATTACAGAGTGATCTATAGATTGTGCACAAAGTCTTTCTTCTTAATGCCTGGTTTTCCAGTAAGTATCTGCACTTCAGATTCTTAGTACTTTTCAGTGGGCGGCATATTTAAGTTTACATATATATAACAGTGCATACTAATTTCTTCATCTATAACCCTCAGAAACCTAGTTGTGCAATGATTAACTATTAAATAAATAATTTAGAGTAAATAAAAAAAAGAAAGAAAAACAACTCATACACATTATCACAATTTTGGCAGAATCACATTTACAATTTCTATCACCCACGCAATGTGGCCACTGCTAAGTACTGCCAAATCTAAGTATTTGAGATTTATTTAATTATATTTAAATTGAAATTAAATCAAATAATTAATTCAGAGTTCAACCATAGATATTGTGTAGTTCAGAAAATACACTGCACAAAAAAATAAAGGGAACACTTAAACAACACAATGTAACTCCAAGTCAATCACACTTCTGTGAAATCAAACTGCCCACTTAGGAAGCAACACTGATTGACAATCCATTTCACTTGCTGTTGTGCAAATAGAATAGACAACAGGTGGAAATTATAGGCAATTAGCAAGACACCCCCAATAAAGGAGTGGTTCTGCAGGTGGTGACCACAGACCACTTCGCAGTTCCTAGGCTTTCTGACTGATGTTTTGGTTACTTTTGAATGCTGGCAGTGCTTTCACTCTAGTGGTAGCATGAGTCTACAACCCACACAAGTGGCTCAGGTAGTGCAGCTCATCCAGGATGGCATATCAATGCGAGCTGTGGCAAGAAGATTTGCTGTTTCTGTCAGCGTGGTGTCCAGAACATGGAGATGCTACCAGGAGACAGGCCAGTACATCAGGAGACGTGGAGGAGGCCGTAGGAGGGCAACAATCCAGCAGCAGGACCGCTACCTCCACCTTTGTGCAAGGAGGAGCACTGCCAGAGCCCTGCAAAATGACCTCAAGCAGGCCACAAATTTGCATGTGTCTGCTCAAACGGTCAAAAACAGACTCCATGAGGGTGGTATGAGGGCCCGAGGTCCATAGGTGGGGGTTGTGCTTACAGCCCAACACCGTGCAGGACGTTTGGCATTTGCAAGAGAACACCAAGATTGGCGAACTCGCCACTAGCGAATTTTCACACTGAGCACGTGACAGACATGACAGGGTCTGGAGACGCAGTGGAGAACGTTCTGCTGCCTGCAACATCCTCCAGCATGACCGGTTTGGCAGTGGGTCAGTAATGGTGTGGGATGGCATTTCTTTGGAGGGCCGCACAGCCCTCCATGTGCTCGCCAGAGGTAGCCTGACTGCCATTAGGTACCGAGATGAGATCCTTAGACCCCTTGTGAGACCATATGCCGGTGCGATCGGCCTGGGTTCCTCCTAATGCAAGACGATGCCTGACCTCATGTGGCTGGAGTGTGTCAGCAGTTCCTGCAAGACGAAGGCATTGATGCTATGGACTGGCCCACCCGTTCTCCAGACCTGAATCCAATTGAGCACATCTGGAACATGTCTCGGTCCATCCACCAACGCCACGTTAGACCACAGACTGTCCAGGAGTTGGCTGATGATTTAGTCAAGGTTTGGGAGGAGATCCCTCAGGAGACCATCCACCTCATCAGGAGCATGCCCAGGCGTTGTAGGGGGGTCATACAAGCACGTGGAGGCCACACACACTACTGAGCCTCATTTTGACTTGTTTTAAGGACATCACATCAAAGTTGGATCAGCCTGTAGTGTGTTTTTCCACTTCAATTTTGAATGTGACTCCAAATCCAGACCTCCATGGGTTAATAAATTTGATTTTCACAATTTTTGTGTGATTTTGTTGTCAGCACATTTAACTATGTAAAGAACAAAGTTTTTAATAATAATATTTCATTCATTCAGATCTAGGATGTGTTATTTTAGTGTTCCCTTTATTTTTTTGAGCAGTGTATATATAGAGAGATGGTTGCTCTGATGGTTGCTCTTTCAACCTTCTAATTTACTGAAAAGGCTCTTTACTGTATAAAGACAGGAAACAACTGCAAATCTAAATATGTTTTTTTTTTTCAGGTTTTATATCATAGGTCAGTGAGAATTTGAAGTGTCCAAAGATCAGAAGACCTTGAGAGTGTCAGAGGCCTGATGTGTTGAACTCCCTGAACTTTCAGCCTCTAGCAGACCATTATAAAGGTCAAAGCATTTGCTGTAAGCCTTTGTCTAAATATGAATTCTAAGTGTACTTTACAGTGGGGTCAGAAATCTGGAGGAATGCTGTAGTTCACTATCATGAAAATATTCTAATTTAAGCCTCTTAGCTTGCTGGGAAATATTTTTTTAAGAATAAGAAAGCAGTTCTACTTGAATACTTGGAAACAATTTTATTTTTTAATCAGCATTTTTTTAAACAAAATATTATTATTTTTTGTCATAAGAATGGGCGTAGGCATTTGTACATTTTATGGGTCTGGTCTCATCCGCATCCAGCTACTTTTAGCTGTACAAAACTGCTGCTTGATATTGCAAACTGTTGTGTTTTACCATATTATTTTAATGCATTATCTTAATTATGAAAACCCTGTCTTTGTTTAATTTTCGCGTTGAATAAGCCTATAGGATACATACTTTCTTTGCAACTGAAGACAGAAAGACATGAATATCTTGGATGACATGGGGGTGATTAAATTATCAGGAAATTTATATTTTGAAAGTGGAGTAATCTATTAAATTCATTTACTCATTAATAATAATATTTTGGTCTCTCAGGGTTAAAGATGTTTCATTATGCTTATAATGTCTGTTGGTACTGCTTGTTGGATACAACTAGAAGATGTTTAGATGAAAATTGAATTCAATCAGTCATCACTTCTGCTAAACTGTATGTCTGGCTATTCATGTTAGTGTTTGCTGTCTAAAATGAATTGACATTGTAATGGTCTTTAAGGTATATCGCAGAACTCGACCTGATACATATTTGAATGCATTCAACAGAGCAGAGCTGTATTCATTTTTAAATAATTCATGAATTAATGTAGTTGTGAATGCTGCAAGTTGAATAGGTTGAAAAGAAGCACATTCACACTGTTTTCCTTTTTATTATTCATTATGAATGGCATGCTTCACAGCTTCCAATTAACAGATACAATAACAAGTCAGAAGTTTTTCATTTAAGAACAAAATGAGTAAAGCGGAAGCACAATTACAGGTCAAGTTTTGTACATGCAGTGACAAGATGTCTTAGAAAGAGTAATTATATATATATATATATATATTTGTGTGTGTGTGTGTGTGTGTGTGTGTGACCCTAGACCACAAAACCAGTCTTAAGTCGCTGGGGTATATTTGTAGCAATAGCCAAAAATACATTGTATGGGTCAAAATTATTGATTTTTCTTTTATGTCAAAAATCATTAGGAAATTAAGTAAAGATCATGTTCCATGAAGATTTTTTGTAAAATTCCTACTGTAAACCTATCAAAATGTAATTTTTGATTAGTAATATGCATTGCTAAGAACTTAATTTGGACAACTTTAAAGGTGTTTTTCTCATTATTTTAATTTTTTGCACCCTTAGATTTCAGATTTTCAAATAGCTGTATCTCGGCCAAATATTGTCCTATCCTAATAAACCATACATCAATAGAAAGCTTATTATTGAGCTTTCATATTATGTATATATCTCAGTTTTGTAAAATTTTACCTTATGACTGGTTTTGTGGTCCACGGTCACACACACACACACACACACACACACATATATATATATATATAATATATATATATATATATATATATATATATTTTAATCTCATATAACCTACTATCACAATCAGTATTGCCAGTATCAGGACCTCAGTTCAGTTTGTATGGTCAGTTTTGATTTCTAAGGTAAATTTAGCCATTAATAGGTTTTATGATTCTTTTAATAACTTTTCAGTGAAATAAACATCACCAGGTGCGCTTCTCCCCTATATTACCGATTTGATTAAAACGGTTCATATATAACATATACAAGTCATTGTATAATAGTATATTTAGTTTAGTTCATTTTTAAAAACTGTCCAAATGTCACTGTTTTCGGGTTCAAGCACTATATTAGATCCCAAAATCTAACAGCAAACTGTTCTAATATACACTCAGGTATAAGACTTCCAAAATATCATGATCCTAACCTTTATCTCCATACCAAAATTTCACCTGGTCAGACAGTGATTCATCTTTTCTCAATGACTTTGAGGTCAGAGACTGCAGTGTACACAATTTTTTTTTTTTTACGATTTTTTCAAATGTGTTCTATAAATAGTGCTTATAAACAGCTGATAAATATTTGCTGGAGGAATCCAGTCATTTAATAGGAATCCACTCAATAGCAAATTTAGCATGAGGATGGAAGATATTGGAATGCGTTTCACATGGATTTGACCAGAAAGCGTTGACCAGAAAGTTTCAACATAGGAAATACGTGCCTCAATATACAGGTACATTTGCAAAACTGCAAAATGTACCTACAGTGCGGGGAAAAAATGATATGATCCACTGCTGATATTGTACATTTGCTCACTGACAAAGAAGTTTTCAGAATTCTGTCCTACTCCTCTTTGCAGATCATCTCCAAGTCATTAAGTACCCATTTTAAATACCCTGGCTGAGGTAAGGAGGTTCTCACACAAGATTTGATGGTACATGGCCCCGTCCATCGTTCCCTTGATGCGGTGCAGTTGTCCTGTCCCCTTAGCAGAAAAACACCCCCAACACATAATGTGTCCACCTCCATGTTTGACAGTGGGGATGGTGTTCTTGGGGTCATAGGCAGCATTACTCCTCCTCCAAACACGGCGAGTTGATGCCAAAGAGCTTGATATTGGTCTCATCTGACCACAACACTTTCACCCAGTTCTCCTCTGAATCAGTCAGATGTTCATTGGAAAACTTCAGAAGGGCCAGTACATGTGCTTTCTTGAGCAGGGGGACCTTGCGGGCACTGCAGGATTTCAGTCCTTCGAAGCGTAGGGTGTTACCAATTGTTTTCGTGGTGACTATGGTCCCAGCTGCACTGAGATCTTTGACAAGATCCTCCTGTGTAGTTCAGGGCTGATTTCTCACCATTCTCATGATCATTGAAACTCCACAAGGTGAGATCTTGAATGGAGCCCCAGACTGAGGCAGATATGACAGTTATTTTGTGTTTTTCTTCCATTTGCGAAAAATCGCACCAACTGTTATCATCTTCTCACCAAGCTGCTTAGCGATGGTCTTGTAGCCCATTCCAGCCTTGTGTAGGTCTACAATCTTGTCCCTAACATTCTTAGACAGCTCTTGGCCATGGTGGAGAGTTTGGAATCTGATTGATTGATTGCTTCTGTGGACAGGTGTCTTTTATACAGGTAACAAACTGAGATTAGGACCACTCCCTATAAGAGAGTGCTCCTAATCTCAGCTCATGACCTGTATAAAAGACACCTGGGAGCCAGAAATGTTGCTGATTGATAAGGGATCAAATACTTATTTCTATCATTTAAATGCAAATCAATTTATAACTTTTTTTTAAATGTTTTTTATTTTATTTTTTATTATGTCTCTCACTGTTAAAATAAACCTACTATTAAAATTATAGATTCATCTTTTTTTTTTTTTGTTAGTGGGCAAACATACAAAATCAGTAGGGGATCAAATAATTTTTTCCTTCACTGTATATGTACGAATCACTCTAATTTCCAGTTGAAATGAACACTAAAGGCAGTAAAGCTTCACACAAAGAGTTTTGATTAATAAAGCTTAGGGCTGGGCAATATATCGAACGATATTGTGAGGCGCGTTTAGTCAATGAAGCCGGTGCTTTGATTAGTAGTAAATCTCCATCACGTGCGTTCCGCTCAGGTTCCCGCTAGAGCGGCAATTGATACACAGAGACGTAAATCTCTGACAAGCTACGCCATATCGAGCTTAATATCGAATGCTAATACCTGAATTCTAATTCAGTAGGTTTACTCGAAAGCTCACACGAATTGGCATTACAAAAAACAGCTCAAATCCGCATAAGGAAGTAAAAATAGCTGCATCAACAAATGCGTTTTTATATAACTTTTGCATTTGTTGACACTGTCGGGTAGTTAAAGGTTGGTATTTCCAACACGATAGAGCATTAACCTTTAGCGCCACTCCCTGTTATTTGAATTCTGAACAGCCGCTATACCTCAAGCACCGTAATAATAACGCAGCAATATGTGCCTGTACCAGCATAATCAAAACTTGCCAACGTGTTTTGAAAGTGCTGTGAAACGTGTTGTAAGGTACATAATTACAGTTTTGCAGAAATGTATATAGAGGCACATATTTTCATGAGCCTGGCTTGTACCTGATTCTTGGTGCTGGTTCCCCAGATAGCTGCCCTGAACTGCTGTACTCAGAACTCTAGTTTGGAGAAGCAGCAGAAGGGAAGATGTGTTTGTATTTGCCCATGTCCCATCTGACAGCAGAATGCCAGTGTGACTGCTATCTAGTGGTGAGATTACGTCAGCTGGGAATCCATTGCACACAGCACATTACATTAAACAAACAGGAAATATCCATGGTACCCTCATATGCATTGATTCCTGTGTTCTTCTGACGTCCAGGAACTTGTTTCTGCCCCGTAGGGACAGCTTTAAAAGACACAGATCTTCCATCACCAGACCCGCTGGGTGCAATAAGTCTCTCGTTAACTTTTTAACAGATCAGATGATGACACCTTTAAAATTTGATAAGCCTTAGATACTGCTTTCACAAACTTATTTCCTCCTGAGACCTGGAGCTCTTGTTTGTGTGTTTAACAAGCTCCTGTGCTGTTTCATTGTTGTTGCTGGTGCTCCATAATTGATGTCTGTGAATCCTCCTGTGTTCAGGTATTGAGTTGGCAGACTAGTGAGTGACAAAAAAGTTCTGTCTTTGCAATCCTTGTCACTTAGTCTTTACTTTTCTAATGATACGTTTTGCTCATACAACAGTACAGCATCTGTGCCTTGCTGTTTCTTGTTTGTTCCTCTCTTTTGATTTGATGTCGGCACACCGCTCACACTGTGTGATGTAAAAGCATTCGCCATGAGCATAATTTGCAGACTGGAGTTTCTGATGTCAGGCTTCCTTTGAGGGATGTTATCTGGGCTCGGTTAAATAAAACTGTGGTGCATGGCTGACCATCAAGCGCACTTTAAAAGCTTAAGCAAGCCGTAAAGCAAAACAGCACTTTTGACTGAAAGAGCCTTTCTAATCGGGGAAGTTAAGGGACTTACCTGGATAAATTGCTTGGAGGAATGTAATGGCATTGTAAACAACTTGATAAAATAGTATGTTATTTTCACTTTCAGCAGATAATGTCAGGTTTGAGCTGTGTGATGTAGTTTTTTCAAAGAAACATTGTCATTTTGCAGCCTATTTAAGCCATAGGTGCAAAAGCAGGCAGTCCTGTGCAAATGTTTTATGCTGTAAATAATGGCACAAATAATGTATTTTTTTTGTTACTGAACAACTTCTAGCTAAATCCCAGTGTCAGATTGATTGCTCTATGCATCCTGGAAACATTTCCACAGTTCATCTATGGATTTTGGCTGGCATTTTCCTCACTTGCTTTAGTCTCTTCATGTAATTCCAAACTGACTCGATGAGGTTGAGATCAGGGCTCTGTGTGGGTCATACCATCTGTTGCAGTACTTACATACAAAAATCTCACCAGATTATGAGAGCATTTGGAAAAGAAAGATTTGAAAATGTATTTTCTACTAAAACTCTAAACCAAAAGAATGTTTTATTGTGAAGTTAGCAATACTCACAAGCTGGGATTCATTGCCACTTACTGTATGTTCTTAGCACTCATGTCTAATGAAACAACCCTGTATGATGTCTTTTGGCCCTGTCAAAGTTTTCTGTGTGTATCTTATACCAGTTCAGATGAGCTTTGCAAAAAGCTAATGGTGGATCATTACAGCTTGTAGAGAAAATATGTCTTTTCACCACCTGTTTGCTTATCTTTGGAGGTATTCTGGTCTCTTTACCACCTGTCCTGGTAATAATTGAGTGAATCCAATTAACCAATTATCCAATTTTAAGCAAATTTGGGCTTATTTTCAACATAGGCTCATTGGAAATACATGCCTCTATACATTTCTGCAAAACTGAAAAAAAAAAAAAAAAAACAGGTACCTATATGTATGAATAACTGCAGTTTCCAGTTGAAATGAACACTAGAGACAATAAAACTCTGACAACTTTTATTCCATTCACACAAAGTATGATTTACAGGTATAGAGTTTTGATTAATAAAGCCTAATTTTCATAAATTACTTGCAGAATGTTATGTTATGACTTCAGAACCATTTTAACATCCTGCGCAAATTGAAAACTGATGAAGCTGTCGTCACATATACAGCTTCATATGATTAAATTTGTAATTCAGTAGGTTTGCTGGGTAGTTCACGTGATACGGCGTTGCACTTGAGTGATGAAGTGCTCCAGTACGAACCCTGTGAAACTACGGTTTGACAAAGCTCAAATCCACATAAGGAAGTTAGATTAGCATTATCAGGTAGGTTTAGGGTTGGGTTGGTATAGGAGACATTTCACGAAACGTACAGTAAGAACGTAATTAGGGTGTTACAGAAATGCAACTTTTTTATGAGCCTGGGTTGCTTATTTTCCTCTAAATGTAATGTGTTTTGATATAGGAGCTAATGGTTGTCACTTTATATATCTCTGCTTTTCCTCTTAGTTTTAAAGCTTAATAGAAAATTTTGGTATTCCCTGGTTCACGTAAGCCATTTCCTCTCTTACACTTTGGATTATTGCTATACCGGAGAAGGAGAGAAGAAATCCCCTGCTACAGACACAGGTTATTAAGGAAACCTAAATTGCCTCACTGGAGGGGAGAGCAGCCCAGTGACTATGAAGTCATTTTCATCGAGTCTTGATCATTAGGACAGATTAAACACTAAAGACTCATTATCCAGCCGTAACCATTATTGGTTTGGTTTGATGTCCATATGGGTGTGCGTGACTCTCACCAAGCATTCCCATGGGAATGTTCCCTATTATAAAAAATACACAAAGCAACAAGGAAGCATAGCATAGTAACAAAATATTTCTATGAGGATTTCTGTTCCAGTAGTTTTTCATTATTTGTTAAAAGCTGATGTGGTATGTCATCAATTTCCTTTACTCAAGTCCAAACCTTTTAACTCTCATCTGTTCTGGGAAGTATGTTTAGATTTTCTCAATGAACTTTCACACAGTGATTGACCAACTGTAGGTGACTTACAGACTGCAGTTTAGAAACAGCTACTAGAAATAACCCGTAGCAGATCAAAACAGGTTGATCTTGGCGAGGTGGAGGGTTTTAGAGTAACTCTAAAAGCATGCTGTGAAATGCTCTAGTGAATGCTAACCAGCCATTGGTTGCGTATGCAACATGAACCAATCAGCTTGTTCTAAGTAGTTTAATGTAATTTCCATGAGTACAAATCCTAATGTTTAAGAATATAACGATATTCTAGGGAATTGTGTGCTTTTAATTTTAAAGCAACAGTTTGGACACAACCTTTTACTATTCTAACACGACAATGCCTGTGTGTAAATGTGTATAAAGCAAGGATCAAATAGACATGATTGATTCAGTCAGTGTGGAAGAATTTGACTGGTCATCATAAAGCCAAATCCTAATCCCAGTTGAACACCTCTGGTGTGATTTTAAATGCAGACCTTGAGCCAAAAACTCATCACCAAACACCAATGACTTGTACATATGGTTATTTTTTGGAAGTCATTTTAGACACTTCCAAAACTGGTGCAACAGAGGTGGAAATACAATTCTTAAATACATGAATTATGCTTTCATCTTTGTTGCCACAGTTTTGGAAGTGTCTTTTTTTGTTCTAAAGAAGGGGGTGTCCCAATATTTTTGTCCATAAGTCATTGGTTTTTGGTGATGAGATTTTGGCTCAAGGTCTGCATTTAAAGTCACACCAGAGGAGTGCAGGATTAGAACTTGGTTTTATGCAGACCAGTCAGGTTCTTCCACAATGACTGAATCAATCATTTCTCTATGAATCTTGCTATATACTGTACACAGAGGCATTGTCATGTCAGAACAGAAAGGGTCCTGTCCAAACTGTTGCTATAAAATTAGAAGCACACAATTTTCTAGAACATCATTACATGCTTAAACATTAAGATCTGTACTCATGGAAATGACTAAAGTACTCAAACCTTTTGATTAGAAGGGGATGTGCCAATACTTTTGGCAATATAATGTATAATGGTGAAAATCACAACCTGATCTCATGACGAAAACATACCTGTGGGAATGTTTTCGCAAGATACAAATACGTAGCGGCAGGTTTGTGACATATTCGATGTGAAATGTCCACTGAGTGAGGCTAAAAGAGTGCTGTTGTTTTTTTCTTCTGAGCAGATGAATGTACATATGCAGCGCCGGCGCTCCGCACACGTACACCACGCACTGCGCGTAGGGCACCAAGTGCCTGGGGGGGGCACCAAAAAATCTGGGTCGTGAAAAATCATCACAACAGGCTACTAGTATAAATAACAAATAAAATATGTCTAAAGCATGTTGATATACAAAAGCAAGTTCAGGTATAAAACAATGTTAATTTCAACATTAAACTAATATAAAAGTGTTTATATTCACCGCCTGTGTTTTATCCTATTGCTCATTTGTTTTCTGAGTCAGTGTCTAGCAAGGATGAAGTTGCCGATCGCCATTTCCACTTTGGACGCGCCTTTAGAGAAAAATTAATCTTTACAAACTACATAATGAAATAGTTTTTGTTTTTGATTTGTTCTATTTCGTTAAGTAATAATTTAAAGCTTTCTATAAATACATGTGTCTTGTCTGTGAGTTATGTTTTTGCTGAGTTTTGCTGAGAAGAACTCCTGTTGAGATGACATGAGGGGATCATGTTTGTTTTCAACGTTTCAAACACCGTTTGCAACGTTTTGTTGATATTGTGAGTGCACACAAATAAAAGTAGACCCTTTACAGTTCCGAATAATGTATTACTCATACCTTTATGAGCAAAAATGACGGAGTATTTTAAATTGTTTCCACTGCAAAAATGCAAGTGATTGCGCTGGCGCCTCCATGTCCTGCAAAGCGGCTCTCTGTACAAACGATTGCATATGTGCCTAATACCGCACATTTATATTATTTTAACGTTTAAATGAACATTGTTTTATACTTTAACTCTTTTAGGCCTAGATCTATATTTATTTTAGGCAAGTCGTGATTATCTGAGAAGGCAAAATTGATCAAACACAATATGATCAACTCATTCTCTGCTGCTGGGCGCTTGGTCGTTACTTTAAAAGTCAAAAACTTATATTTAACGAACAAGCAAGCACCAAGCATTTGTGCTTAGGGCACCCAAATGGCTAACGCCGGCCCTGTACATATGGTACGTTTTATGTGACGTTGATTTGTACATGCTATCGACGTAAAATTTTCGTTGAGTGGTGCCCTTTGACATTTTAAAATAACGTACCATCTGCACTACACCTAAACCTACCCGATAGTATGAACAAAAGCGAATGTGGTGTAAAAACACAATCACAAGCATGCCATTTAAGCTTGTTTTTCGATCTCTCATCTTTTTAATGTTTTTCATGGGATTTGTACCCAGGGATTCTGCATCCTAAGTCCAATTCCATGCCTTCTTAGCTACCGAGCAAGCTTGTTATGTTGGGAAAGTGAAACATATGGAACTGTAATCATAACTTTGTACAAAAACGATTACAAGTGCTCGCCTCTAGTGTTCAATTCTGTTGGAAACAGCAGTGATATATACTTTTTGGTACATATTTCAGGTAGTAAAATCAATACTTTGTCTCATAGAAACAGTTTTTTTTTCTCAGTCTTGTTGCCAGTTCTGTTTCATTCAAACAGACTGTAACTAATTGTGTTTAACCACTGAAACATTCTGTCTTAGAGTATGTACATTTGCTTGAAGGGGCATTATACATGCTGCCTGTCGCATGTCAAAACATCTGGCAAACGAAGAGCTTTAGTCACAGTAATTATTTTCAGGATGTCAGAGCCTTTCACAGAAGAACGACGAAACGACAGCAGTGGGACCCGATTGTGCTGTTGCTCAGAGGACGCCTCAAATATTATAACCCTTTCATGTGATTGTCTAATGAGAATAGAGTCGTCAATGCATTTGAGGCTGTTTTAAAGCTCAATATTGTTGTTGGAAAGTGAGCAAAGCAAGCGAAGAGCAAAACAACAAACTTGACCTTTATGCTGAAGAAAAAACAAATCTTATTTAGAATTCCATTCTGTTTTTTTTAAGTGTTTCTTGCAATACTTATTATTCTAAAGGAGCTTTACAAGAAACAGTGGCAAGAATAAAACATACGAGAAGATGAAATTGAGTACGAATACAATGACTAACACAATACGATTCCATGCAAAATGCAAATATTTGTATAAACCAGATAACAAAGTGTGAAATTGAGCTCTATGTGAGAACATAAGATGTAAAGAAAAACAGGATTTGAGATTCACAGATGCTGACATATTCGTTCTGCATCTGTACAAGACTTTGTAATTAACAGGGGGGCGTATATAGATTTAATGGGGATGGTAATTTAGCTGGCAGTGACTCACCTCCATTTCTTTTGTAGGCTGGTGATTGTGCAGATTGCAGGAGCTACAGTATTATATTAGAACACATTTATCATTCATTTACTCTTTGAATGAGGAGAGGTGAATAGGTAAATAGGTAATTGGGCCCTTAGACTGTGAAGCTGATGTTTTTCCTGATGTTGCTGTGCATGTGAGCAGCCATTCTTTAAATGGATATGAGAGGTTTGTAAGACTCCTCGTCCTTTTATTTCAAGAGTTTCTGATAACTGTCTAGTTGAAATGTAGACTGCAGAGCACTTTGAACCTCTAAGCTTAAAGGAGGTTTTTTTTTTTTTTTTTTTTTTTGCAGCTTTAACTTTAAGCTTTAACTTCTTGGCTCTCACTCAGCCAGGCTAATCTAAGCCACTGATAATATACTGTGTACAATATTTTATCATGCAACATTATATCTCATAATGTGATTATATAATATTTCCCTTAAAGGAACAGTACACTAAAAAATTTAAATTCTGTTATGACTCACCCTCATGTCGTTTCAAACCCAAAAGACCTTCATTTATCTTCTCAACACAAATTAAGATATTTTTGATGAAATCCAAGAGCTTTCTGACCCTGCATAAACAACACCGCAACTGACACATTCGAGGCCCAAAAAGGTATAAGGACATCGATAAAATAGTCCATGTGACATTAGTGCAGGGGTGGCGAACGTCGGTCCTGGAGAGCCGCAGCCCTGCAAGGTTTAGCTTTAACCCTAATCAAACACACCTGAACAAGCTAATCAAGGTCTGAAGGGTTACTAGAAAGCTACAGCCAGGTGAGTTTTAATTAGGGTTGGAGCTGAACTCTGAAGGGCTGCGGCTCTCCAGGACCGGAGTTTGCCACCCCTGCATTAGTGGTTCAACCTTAATTTTACAAAGCTACGAGTTGAAGACTGTCACGAAAGACAAGAAATCGTTGAATAAAGTCATTTATTTTTTCATCGATGTTCTTACTGTCTTCCTGGGTCTTGAATGTGTTAGTTGTGTTGCTGGTCTGTGCAGGGTCAGAAAGCTAAGAAAAACATCAAAAATATCTTAATTTGTTTTCCAAAGATGAATGAATGTCTTTTGGTTTGGAACAACATGAGAGTGAAGTAATTAATGACAGAATTCTTTAAATGTGAATTTATATGTCATAATTGCGACCACATTTCTTACATATAAAATTACTTTTTAAAAAAGTATTTCCATAGTTGTATAAGGTTTTTTTTTTGCACTTATATAAAACAAATCGTCATTTGCAAGCCTTTTACAGATTTCAGAAACTTTAAAATGTCAATTAATGTCAAGTTATTGGTTGTTAAAAATGAACATACCTTGAAAATCACCTGAAATGTTCTCAAAAAAATCCTTATTTGGGTCGCACTGGACAAAAAAATTGGAATTCCCCCTTTGTAAGTGTCTAATGATGAGTGACTGTCATATAAAAGATACACATGCTGCCAGACTCCTTTACACGCTGCATGAATTCAGTGACAGTGGCAATATTTAAAGCAAGCTCTTACTTACATTAGACTCGACAGGCCATCTAACTCCTTCTCTGGTTAATGTCAGTATGGCCAGGCTGCTGAGAGCACACTGAACAGACAGGCTAAGAAAGCAGAGGTCAAATCAATAGAAAGTGGTTATGGAGTCACGCTTTTCAGGCTTTCAGCTGTTGAGAGACAGCTGCCAAATTCCCAATTCCCTGTGGCCTGCACTGTCCGTCGCATTCAGTGGCTGTGGATCGAGCTAGAAACATAAGTGGCTGATGGATTGACAAGAGAACACAACCTTAAAGAGATACTGAGGAGAAAACCTTGGCAGTGGCTGCAGAAACATATAAAATACAAGATGTTCAGCCAAGTTCATTAATGATTACTTAGGTGGGGGAAGAAAACACTTCTTATACCACTGCTTTTGAATTACTTTTGTTATTGTTGTTGGAAAAGAAAGAGAAATGAATAAACTACTGTAGAGATGCATAACAAACCTGTACAGTCGAGATAGAGAAAAGTAAAGAGCAATCTATAAATACTTAATTTTTTAATGAAATATTGTTAATCTTTATCTCTCAAAAATTGAAGTCACCTTTTACTGACTTCTTTATACCCACTTGGGCTTCAGTGTTTCCTCAGCTTGAAACCGAACAAAATATTTCCCAAGAGACCCAAATGTATTAAACTGGCTCTCATCACTAAAGTGAACCAGTTCTCCTCAGCAAAGGTGAGTTTAGCCTTTTGATTCTTCCTGCTGATGAGAGACTTGTTCACTGCAGAGTGCACTTTCAGTCCAACTTCTCTTAAACATGCTGAGACAGATCCTTACCCTATTTAGCACTGAACTGGCAAGCAATTCCAGCTGCAGTGTTGAACCGACTCTTATTAAGGTACTCTGCATTGTCCTGTCTTCTCGTACATTTGTCTTACTTGTATAACCAGTGTTTTTGAGGGACTTGAATGAATCTTCCACAGATTTTGAATGACCAATTTCTCTTGCAATGGTTGAAATGGTCGTCCCTTTGGCCAACCTCCTGTCGCAGAGTTTAGTCACTTTAGAGCAGCCCGCCATCTTGGAATCTCAGTGAAAATTATAGAAATTCTGCCATTTAGCATCAGTTTTGATCATCATGCTGCCATATAATAAAGGAAATTAGCACCAGGTGCCAGATTAACACCAATAACATCGAGGTATTTCTAGATGTTCTCTTATTTTGATCAGAGTTCTTTTTCAAGTATCTCATTTAGGTTTTTTAAACTGTGAATATTATTATTCAGATTTCAGAATACAACAAATTTATGAATTGTGCTTGAAAAACTGCCCTTCTAATCCCTTTATGATAACTTCAAATAGGACTAAGCAGTGACCTTAAAATGTTGGAAATTATAAGTTGTTCTCTAATCTCCACTGTATTCATTTTATAAATCTGTATATGTGCTTTCATTCAGACAGTGTTCTTGCTGTTGTTTTTCTGTCTTTTTCTTCCATAGAATGTTTCTTAAATTGAATTTTCAAAATCACTTGGTGTCTTTACAGTTGAGCAGCTCCAATTTACAGCAACATCACATTGTCAATGTATTATTTTCCTGATGGTTAATGTTGCTTTTTGAAAATCATATTCAAACTAGTTTGCAATATTTCATTCATTCAGAGTCACATATTTGCTCAGCTATAAAAATCAGCCAATCTGTATGATAATTCTCATTCAGTACACAACCATAGACCATAGCAGGATCCTCTAAATGACCCTTCGCTTGTACAGAACGTCCCATCCAGAATGTCTCAGCTAGAGACATATGTAAATAGCAGGATTTCGTAAGATGTACTTATAAAGCAGTAAAAATTGATTAAAAATAATTAATATGTGGGATGGAATGAATTGTAATATTGCAAAGCATTTCTATCTATAATTTTTGATTGAAAGATATACAACATAACATAAATCTATTAATTTAACTATCTATATCTAACTATTTAGCTATCAAATGAAAATAGAAAATCCATATTTAAAGGAATAGTTCACCCAAAAATGTATATTTTGTCATCTTTACTCACCCTCATGTTGTTCCAAACCTGTATGAGTTTCTTTCTTAAGTTTAACACAAAAAAAGATATTTTAAATGATTTTGAAGAACAGTTGTTGGTCCCCATTGACTTCTATAGTAGGGAAAGAAATACTATGTAAGTCAATGGGGACCATCAACTGTTTGATTACCAGAAGTCTTTAAAATATACTCTTTTATGTTCAGCATAAGAAAGAAACTCATACAGGTTTGGAACGACATGAGGGTGAGTAAATGATGAATTTCTGTAAAATTGTGTTTCGTTCAAAGACTTACATTCGACAAGAGAAAATGGTTGCACTGCAACAGTTGCTAAGGTAGGATTGGTCACTAACAATTTTAAGGCATGGCTTAAGAAGGGTATTTTTTGCAGTTTTGTTTGGTACCATTAGAGGCTAAAAAATGACACACTTTGCTCTATGTACAGCTTTTTACATAATATTGACCCATGTGGTTTTAGGGTGTAAATCCCTCCTCTTTGAACTGATATTTTACTGAAGTGAATCATACACAAGGGATGTAAAACTGCTTCCATAACAGTCTCTGTACAGGGTTCTCTCCTTAAGATCATTTTTGCAAGTCAGTTTAGACAGGCGGGAAAAAATATTGAGCGCAGAAGCTGATAAAGAGGTGACTGTGAGGGTTTAAGAGATGCTTGTCACTATCAGACTGCAGACAAAATGTGCTGCTCTCTTTATCATTCTCACTGAAGAATAGCGAAAGACTCTCTATCTTAACATTACCCTGAGGCATCTCTCTCACGAGCAAGTAAGGTCAGATGTCTTTTCTTTCTTCTGTTCTTTCTGTCTTTGCTGCGAGAGTTGATTGTGTGGGTTTGTGTTGATGTTTTGTGCAGGAGTGTCAGCGGAGCGGGCCTGTGCGAGACAGGGAGAGGAAAACTTCACAGAAGATGAGGAAAAGCCGGAGCGTTCTCACTGTGTCACCTAATGAGGTGAGTACTACCGATACAGAATTACATATTTCCAGACATGACTAGTTGATTGACTAATGTGTGTCAGTATTTGATTCTGATTGGTCGAGCATGACACTGAGCATCCAGGCATTTTGTAAATGTCTTATTGGTTTTGTATAATGAATATTTTTGATAATGTTTTTAGTGATTGTTTATACAAACACTCCAATGGTTTCAGAGTAGTTATACTAGCTTGTTACCAAGATGTTAAAGGGATAGTTCACCCAAAAATGAAATGTGGATGTTTATCTGCTTACCCCCAGGGCATCCAAGATGTACGTGACTTTGCTTCTTCAGTAGAACACAAATGAAGATTTTTAACTCAAACCGTTGCAGTCTGTCAGTCATTTAATGGCAGTCAATGGGCAAAAAAACATACACAGACAAAACCAAATTAAACCCTGCGGCTCATGACGATGCACTGAGGTGTTAGGACACAAAACAATCGGCCTGTGCAAGAAACTGAAAAACTCCAAAACATCTGGCACTACACTTGAGCTATTAGTTTTGGTAAAAAAGAGCATAAATACTTTTTAGAGTTGTTTAACTATATACAGCATTGTTTTAGCCAGGCTGTGACATGAACCGGGCATTTTGTAAGATCATTTGCAACTTATGACTCACTGCTTTGGTGTATATAAATAACAGTGTTGTCTACATACATGTGGATGTTAGTGTTGGGACAAACGGATGGAAGATAATTGATATACAACATAAAAAGCAATGGACCCAGAATAGATCCTTGGGGAACACCTGCGGATTTACTTAAGATTTTTTCTTTATTCTGACATCCTGTGTGATTTGGCTTTGTGCTGCACCAAGATGCTGATATTTAGTCCACTTTGACTTCTATCATTCAGTGTGTCTGTGTTTGCGTGTTTCAGAAAACTGTCAGTCTGTGCATTAATGTTGAGGATTTTTCAATTTCCCACCTTTAGTAACTGTACAAGTAACTGTCTTTATGAGTAGAATTAATAGTTGTGTCCCAGTTGACGTATTTATACATTATGCACTTGATATTCACTGTTGTTCAACAAATTGTTGTTCAACAAAACAAACTGTCCTCCAGCTTCAAAGTCTGATGGTTTCTCTTCAGCTTAAGGAAAGATGCAAATCTTTCGGTTAAAGTGTACTATTTATACTACAAGGCACAGAATAGTGCATAAGTACAATCTAAAAAATGCTGCGTTAAAAACCATTCGCTGGGTAAATATTAGACAGAACACATGCTAGGTTATTTAACCAAGTTTGTTGGGTTTTATACATTAACCCATTTGCTGGGATGTTTTTTGACATAGTGCTGGGTCAGTCAACCTATTGAAGGTTTTTCATTTTAAAAAATAAAAAATGCACTCGTCATTTTTTATATATATATAGGACAAGAACAGTTCATAAACAATACTTTTTTATTCAATATCAAGTCAGTCTTTTACAAAATCTTCAAAAACATTTAGTAAAGGTTTTAGGATTGGCTGCTCTTCCTGACAGGAGTCTGTGATAAGAAAACTGCTATCAGTAGGCTGTTCCAGTTCATTAAATCACTTATATTCATGACTTATAATAATTTTGGAAAGGTTACATCAAAAACAGCCTTACCTCGTGCCATTTTGTCTGTCAGACATTGGCCAAATTGGCTAAATTTGGTTGCCAGTTCACTGTTTACTCCTTAATTACGTTCTGTACTCACTAAAATACGGGAGTAAGGTCTGTATTGACAACCGCATTAACTCCTGAAAAATACAGGTAGTGACAACCACATTTACAGAAATTCTACGCAATGTGTACGGAACAGAACAGAACAAGTTGTTAATGACATATTTAAACGTACATCAGAAATGTGTTTTCGTCTATATGTTAGATGCATAAAAATAACAGTGAAATAAATCTTAAAATTAGCACATTTTGACACATTGTGGCCACGAGCCCTGCGGTAAAGTGTCAGTGTTGCCAGATCTTCATTAAAAAAAAACAACAACAAACAAGGACAAGCACAAAAACACTAAAACACCAAAATGCTTTATTTTTACACCAAAAAAGTCACATATCTCATATCCACAACAGACGACTTTATGAACTCCATAATGTGGCTAGCTTTTTGATCTAAGAACAAACAACATCTCTAAAAGCGTTTGTAAATATGAGGACATGGCAACACCGCAAGACAGCGCTCTCTAAAGCAGCCTCCCGAGCATTAACAAAACACAGCACGTCTGTCAGTGGTAGTTTAGTTAAAATCGACAGACAAAAAGAATGTTTAAATGGCAGATACCAAACGACTAAGTTCTCATTTACTCCCGCAAGATGGCAAAATGTTACTATGGTTACAAATGTACAGAATATATAGAAAAACTACACAGAACCTGGGTAAAAATATAAAAAACAGGCCAATAAAATGACTCAACAGGTTGACCCCAGCATTTTTTAAAGTGTTCTCAAATTGGGACAAATCTAATGAGTCAACCACTGAACTGGTTCATTGAAAACACCAAAACATTAATTCAGGAGGAAACCATTTGACTGTCATTATGAGTGAGTCATTGAATCATTCAGTCAACTTTTTTTTTTCAAAAATGCTGATTCATTCAGGAACTCCATCTCTTAAAAAATGATGGGTTTTGCCTAAAATGGCTTTATAATGGTTGTTACGAGCATATGTGAAGACAAGGGCATCAAGAATTGAATCTATATCCCTGAGGTGGGGAAGAAAATTACTTGAGAAGGAATGTGGAAAGTTTAAAGG
Source organism: Garra rufa (assembly GCF_049309525.1). NCBI lineage: Eukaryota > Metazoa > Chordata > Actinopteri > Cypriniformes > Cyprinidae > Garra > Garra rufa. The sequence goes on along the minus strand of NC_133372.1, from coordinate 26,897,959 downwards.
AACATAGAGGAGATGGAGAGGTGCAAGGAAATTGTCTCTAGATAAGAGCTGAGCCATTGATCAAACTATACAAAGTGTTCCTTGACAATCAGACTGTAGGAAGATGTGTGTCTGTAAAGATAAACAGTGAAGAGATACTGCATCTCTTACTCATCCCCTCACTATTTCAACACTGTGCAGATCTCTTTATCATCTCTGGCTTCCTCTTGTTTTGCATGCAGCCTGACTTCCTGTATGTGTCCTGTAGTGTTTCACCAGCTTGTGTGTTTGTGGTCTTTTGTGTCATGTCGGTTGACCTTGCAAAACACCATCCTTGTTACAGAGGATGTAACCAAATATTCAAGATTAACCAAATGTAAATGTTTAATAACCTATAAGGTCTATTATTACTAACCTTGAGCTAACAAACATTTACATCTTGCAAAGCAGTGCAGTGAATATCAGTGCCTGGTGACATTTAGAAACAGGATTATCTAAGCAGGTAAACCAAAAGGTCTCTTTTTGACACATGAAGATTAAAGATTTTATAGGACGTTTGTGTTTTGCAGAAGGCTTTTCAAGGAAATTATGACATTTGTCTTCTTACTCTCATGCATAAAAAGACAAATGTGTACTGTCATCTCACTTTAAAGACATCATGCATTTCATTGTCACTTTTTTGTTGCTGTTAATTTGTGGCAGAAAGAAAAAGTGAAAAAAAAAAAACAATTTGGAGGATGTTCGTTTTTCAGCATGTTTGTTTATTTGAACCCTTTCCAGCAATGACTGTATGATTTTAAGATCCATCTTTTCACACTGAGGACAACCGAGGGACTCATACACAACTATTACAGAAAGTTTGGATGCTCTCTGATGCTTCAGAAAGAAAAGCAATTAAGCATTAAGAGCCGGGGGTGTAAACTTTTGAAAAGAATGAAGATGTGTACATTTTTACAAAAATTTGCCTAAATATCATATTTTTTCATTTAGTACTGCCCTTCAGAAGCTACAGAAGACACTTGCATGTTTCCCAGAAGACAAAATAAGTTCAATTTACTCTGATCTTAAAATTCAAAAAGTTTTCACCCCCTGGCTCTTAATGCATTGTTGTTCCTTCTGGAGCATCAGTGAGCATTTGAACCTTCTTTAATAGTTGCATATGAGTCCCTGAGTTGTTCTCAGTGTGAAAAGATGGATCTCAAAATCATAGTCTTTGTTGGAAAGGCTTCAAATACACAAAAATGCTGAAAAAACAGTTTGTGAAACCACTTTCCTTGCTTTCTTCCTCGCTCCTTTGTCTATCTCACAATTTGTGTGCGAGTCTGTCGCTCCCTAAGAAAATAAATTGAAAATGCCCCCTTAGCTTTTCACACTCCATCACAGTAAATATAACACATACTTTTTCTATCAGCACATGGTTAAGTGTAAAGCCAATCCTTTATCAGCAGTCTGATTTAACTCTCTACCTGAACGTTCTTCAGTCTATTTTCTTTGATGAGATTGTTCTTTAAATGTGCTGCAGACTGGTCTGTGGCCTTGGACCCATTACATTGAGCTCACAGAACTGTTTAAAAATTGATAGAGGCTGTTGCCAATGGCGGACATGATGAAGACATGAAACGCAAAAGATTGACTGGGTAACCACAAGGCCGATACAGATTGACTGTTAACATAAAATATTGAATATAAAGCCGCAGAGCAAGATCAGACTCAATTTTTTGGAATTTATATTGCAGAGAATTCTACGAGGCTGACACGGAAGAGAAGAAATTGTTGAATAAAGTCATTATTTCTTTTTTTTCGTGCACAAAAGAACCTATGCAGGGTCAGAAAGCTCTCGGATTTCGTCAAAAGTATCTTAATTTGTGTTCCGAAGATAAACGAAGGTTTGGAATGACATGAGGGTGATTAATTACTAACAGAATTTTAATTTTTGGGTAAACTATCCCTTTAAGAACAATGAGCTGTGAAAAGAACTTAATGAGATAATCACCTACTAAGTGACGCACACCCGAATTTTTTTTTAATTTTCAGCAAAAAATAAGAAAATGTTTATAGCAAAAAGCACTGGTCGGACTGGCTAATGTTTTGAAGCAGTATACATATCATCCAGTTTAGTCTACACTTAGTTTACTAGGTTATTTTACCCAATAATTGTGTGTGCTATGTATTTTTATGCTTATTAGGCTATCGATCCCATGTGGAATGCTATTTGTGTTGTTCAAGGATTGCTGCCGATGTAGAGCGTTCCAAATTAGTCACTTATGAGGTAGGATGCTGCCAGATAGAACTGCCTATTGTGTCTGGTGTTATATTCCTGGTTTCCTGCTCAGCCATGAGATGAATGGGCACAGATCCAACTAGAGTGCTCTACTCTTGATCTACTGAGCCTTCCTTTATGCCCTCTGCTTTCCTTGCCTCTTACTTCTGCATTTGCTCCCTGCTTATCACACACTGATGCTTGACAAACACTTTTGTTAGCAGCAGAATATGTGATGAAATACATGTGTTCTGTTTGTGATTATGTGTCGGGCTCATCTGATAAAGCCACAGAGACGGTGACATAAATGTCAAGCAGCAACAGGATTTTCTCTGTTTTTCTCTTTCGCTATCAGAGTAGTTTTATTGGAATAGTAAAAATAAGCTTACATTGGTAATGTTATTAGTTTTTCAGAAAATTCAGTGTTTTGCAGCGGATGGGTCTATTACTCATTATTATTTTTTATTTATGACAGTTACTTCCTGTCCTTGAATTTGACTGACAGAGTTCTGTCTCTAGACAAATAGAGTGCAACAGCTGGGTTCTGGAAGTAAAAACTCAGTAGGGATATAGACTTTTAACAATTTATAGACCTTTAAAGACAGACCAGTGAAGTCTGTCTGAGGTTGTTAATCAACGGTATATGCTTCCGTTGAAGCTATCTGTTCACAATATTTTAACTTATTTTTAAAATGATTCTATAACAGCTGAATTTGTGATGAACTACGTAACCCATATACTGCACAGAAAATTCCACTAATCAGAGTTGATTATTCTGCTTTGGCTTTATTTGTGATATTCATTGGTGGAATAAAAAATAATAATAGCTTGCAAATTAATGGGATAGTTCACCCAAAAATGAAAATTGTCATTATTTACTCACCTTCATGTAATTCCAAAGACTGCCACTGAAGACAAGAAATTATTGAATAAAGTTGTTATTTTTATTTTCGTTGTGGACAAAAAGTATTCTCGTACTGTAGCTTCATTAAATTACGGTTGAACCACTGTTGTCACATGGACTATTTTAACAATGTCCTTACTACCTTTCTGGGCCTTGACCATGTCAGTTACATCACTGTCTATGCAGGGTCAGAAAGCTCTTAGATTTCATCGAAAATATCTTAATTTCTGTAATTAATGACAAAATTTTAATTTTTTGGGTCAGCTATTCCTTTAAGTCAGTCAGATGTTGATTCACTAACCACTCTTTGCGATTCAGTTTATTCAAGGATTTGCCAGACTAAATCAACCTTGTAAGTTCATAAGTCTTTAAGAAAAATTTATTAGAAGAACCTGCTCATTACAGTCAGTTGCTTGTCAATCGAATTGCACTATCACATGTATTTTTGATTTCTGCATGCAGCCCTCAAGGACAACTCCATAAAAAAGTCAAGGAAAAATAATCTGGGAAAAAAACACTGCCGTTGTTACGAACCCTGTCCTTGTTCTTCCATCCGCTCACCACAGGAGGTTGCCCGCTCATTACATTGACTTTCACTCATCACCCCGGACTACACTTCCCATGTTCCACTGCATTTAAGTCATTCATGGCTGAGTATTGAGTTAGCATTGCTGCCATACAAAGTGTTTTCCTTGTTTCCCTTGTCGTGTATTTTCGTGCTCCTGTCTGCCCCTTTGGATTTCTCTCTTGTCTTGCCCCACGGGATTATGTTCGCCGCTGTTTTCGACCCCCGCCCGTCTGGATTACTCTTGTGTCTCGCCGATATATCTGTACGCTATTTTTCAATCTCCTGCCTGTTTACGACCACTTCTGTTCTTAATATAAATAAAGCTTGCAAATGGATCCGACCGTCTCACGACCTTCTGTAACAGCTGTACAGTTCTGTGGACTCTCTAGGTCAATAATTATCAAACAAATGTTGAAATTTACCATTTGGGAAACTATAATGGGGTCATTTAGAAAAAGTGACCTGTCCAATTTGACCCAAAATCCTATAAAGCCTAAAGGAAAACTCAAAACTTCACAAAACCTGGTGAGCACATGCGACAGGTAATTCTAAAAAAGCATGCAAAGTTTTAAGGAGACTGGACCATATCTGGTGCTCATAAAACGTTGCAAAAAATATATATATATATATTTCTATATATAGCAAATTACCTGTATTTGCCCAAAAATGCTTTAGGTTGGTTACAGGCTTGCTAAACAATATGTAATGTCTTTTTTCATATTTGCTAAATGACTTAAAGCACTTGAACCCTGGTAATCACTGCTTGCAGCTATATTTTTTAAATGTATTTTAATAGACTAAATCACGCTGTGAAAGCGTGAACTCAAATTTGCTCACGCAGTAGTCTAACCCACATCTCATAGTGTATGCGTGCACTCTCTGAGTGTGTTTTTGAATGGTAACTGGGTATGCTACCTTATTAATTTATAAGAGACTACGAATAAGAAACACTGTGGCAGGTGTTGATTTAAAAGTAGGGCTGGATAGCTTTCCTTGTGCATGAAATTACCCACAGGCCAACAAACCAATGAGAACATGCAACAATAATGACGAGTCACAGCAATAAATGAATCCCTCTGTAACTGGTACAGTACTGCTTTGTAGAAAATGCCCATTGTTTGGCAAACAGATATATGGACTTGCAGACAGTTACATAACTTGCATTGACTTTCAAACAGACATTTCAAAAGATTTCATGCCTGTTGTATATTGCTGATGCCGTTTTATGGTTGGTAATTCTTGCTGGTTGCACTTTTGTCATGTCAGGGCTTCACATAGCTTGTAGCCAAGGTTTAGCTTGCTAGAGTTTCACCCTGCAGGCCTAAGAGTTTGTCCTTTTAGATGGAAATCTTTTGGGGTGGGCTGTGAAATGAAGTGTCCCTTGTCGGTGTGTGGCTCAAACATAAGGTCAAAAAAGTGCACTTCTGTTTCCACTTCATTTGTGTGCAGCGGGGACACAGTCTGTCAGCTTTCATGTCTGCCTTTCATGCCTGCCTTTTCTTTAGTCACCCAAATATTTTGCCAGTTAGCACTCTTTCCAATTCCATTTTACTTTGTTATATTGCTTCTGTTTGAGGTATTTCTCTGTTTAGGTTTCAATAATTTGGCTTGGTCAACTTACAGTAGTTTGGATTGCTGTTTGCTAAAACTTTGACTAAGCCCTTGAAAGCTTAAAACTTTGTCATGGAGGGTTTGGCTGTTTTGACTGTCAGTTATTGGTGAATACAATCCTGATTTTGTTACAGCATTATTTATAATTCTGCCTGCAGAGTCTCTGTTGGGTCTGTCCAGTTTATTGAGCTCTTGGTTTATGAGATGAACCCCTGAACTCACATCCATAGTTTGATGTTGTCTTTTCTGTCTCTCCAGGCACCTTTAATGATTGTCTTTATCTGCTTTGGGATTGTGGTACTAATAGTCATTCACAAAGGTACTAAACATAGCTACAAAGGTACTTACCTCATTATACAGTGTTTGTTATAGGATTACGTAATTAGTTTTGAAAGTATGTTTTCTGTACATTTGGGTTTTGTTTGTAGAATCGTTTTACTGTAGACATATGCTAGGAATTTCAAAAATTGATTAACAGTGCAGTACTGACTCAGTACTCAGTACTCTGCCTGAGGACTGTCTGACTGACATGTGAAGGCTTTCAAATCCCCAAATAACGTGAAGAGCGCTGTGAATGAACCAATCAATCAAATGCACTTCTTGCTCAAAATACCCATCTTGGTGAGGTAATAATGTATATGTTATTATTGGTTTTAAACAACAATATTAATATTGTCGTTTTTCAGTATTAACATTAATATTTATCCAATGGAAAATACTAGAAAACTGCATTGTTTATTATTATTATTATTATTATTATTATATAACTTGAAGTAAATAATTTTAGTATTTAGTATTAATTATTCAATATTAATATCGAACTAAATTTAAAGCAATAAAATTAATAATAATACAATAATAATAATAATAATAACTTTCTAGAAAATACTCAAATTTACATTAAATTATTTTAATGTAATGTTTAATAATAGTAGTAGTAGTACTACTACTACTACTAATAATAATAATAATAATAATAATGATAATAATAATAATAATAATAATAATAATAATAATAATAATAATAATAACTTTCTGGAAAATACTTAAATTTATATTACATTATTTATAATGTTTTGTTTATTATTAATAATAATAATAATAATAATAATAATAATAATAACTTACTGGAAAATAATTACATTTACATTAAATTATTTTTAATATAATGTTTAATAATAATACTACTAATAATAATAATAATAATAATAATTATTATTATTATTATTATTAATATTATTATTAATTTATTATATAACATTAGCTTTTTCAATACTTCAATACTTGGAATCTGTATTTTATTATTCTTAATAATATATATATATATATATATAACATTTTAGTATTAAACAACAATATAAATAGTAGTTGTCATTATTCAGTGTTAATCTTGAAGAAAATTAAAAGCAAAATTAAAACTAATAATAACTTACTGGAAAATACTTACATTTACATTACATTATTATTTATTATTACATATCATTTTAACAACATGTTCAATAACATTAGCTTTTTGTTGAAAATACTTGAAAACTGTATTATTATTATTATTATCATTATTATTGTTATGTAACTAAATTATATAAACAAACAGTAGTATTAAACAATATATATAACATAAATAATAGTTGTCATTATTCATTGTTAATATTGAACAAAATTAAAAGCATTAAAACAATGCAATTAATTAATAATAATGCAATAATAATAATAATAATAATAATAATAATAATAATAATAATAATAATAATAATAATAACTTACTGGAAAATACTTAAATCTGCATTAAATTAAGTTAAATGTTATGTTTAATAATAATTATTATTATTTATTACATAACATATTTAAATAAAGGATGCATTTAGTATTAAACAACAATATAAATTACTATTATAAAAAGTATTATTATTTATATATTTCTTTGTTTGTTTTATTACATTTTTACATTTTTAATAAAGGAGAGTGTTCCGTAATTAGCTTTTTTGTTCTGGTGGTACATTTTGTTATGTTGTGGTGGCTAATTTTGTATTATATTGAACTGCATGAACTGAACTAAACTGATTTTGTCAGGTAAAAGACAGTGATGGGTTGCCGGCACTGGAAATGAGAAACGCTGGAGTACTGAAATGTTGATATTTTGACAATCATATCATGTGCTGTTTAGTTTAGTCCATAGATGTTCTGTGTGTGCCGAAGCACAAGTTTTTTTTTTTCTGAAACAAAGTCAAAGAGAGTCAAGCACCATATGGTTGACGATATTTTGTTTGAGTGCCTGTGCTTTGGGTAATTTTAGTTTGAAGGAGAAAAGGTTGTCCGTAGAGCACAAGGCTGTTTTATAGCTCGGAGCGCCGCTGCATTAGTCTAATGAATTAAAAAAGAACGTGGTCTCGGGTGACTGCAGGCGTTGGCTGTGAGCTGACCGCAGAGTGTTCCAGACACAGGGAATCTCAGGAGGTCACCTTGGTCATCCCTGCTCCGTCGTGCTCTCCCTCTGAGTTCATTTAGGGACAAAACGCTGTAATTCTGATGCACAGACAGGGCTGGGCCAATGGGCCGGATAACATCAACTTAGGATGCTGTCCAATCACAAACTGATATGTTTATAGTGAGGTAATGTTTGGATTATGTTGTCCTTTCCCAAACGACATGAGCTCACAGATGCATCTATATAAAAAAAAAATTCTTATTTGCCTTTGACTGGAGGGGAATCTGAACACTGTGTCTAAAGGACACCCCAAAATGAACATTTGTTGCTGTTTTGGACACAGCTACTAGTAAATAATGGAATACTAAGATTTTAAAGGATTAGTTCTCTTTCAGAACAAAAATTTACAGATAATGTACTCACCCCCTTGTCATCCAAGATGTTCATGTCTTTCTTTCTTCAGTCGTAAGGAAATTATGTTTTTTGAGGAAAACATTTCAGGATTTCTCTCCGTATAATGGACTTCTATGGTGCCCCTGAGTTTGAACTTCCAAAATGCACCTTCAAATGGCTCTAAACGATCACAGCCGAGGTAAAAAGGCTCTTATCTAGCAAAAGGGTTGGTTATTTTCTTAAAAAAATTACAATTTATATACATTTTAACCTCAAATGCTCGTCTTGTCTAGCTATGTGTGTACTCTGTGTAGAGATTAAAAAGTATATAAATTGTAAATGTTTTTAGAAAATAACCGATCGTTTTGCTATATAAGACCTTTCTTCCTCGGCTGGGATCATTTAGAGCCCTTTGAAGATGCGTTTAAACTGTATTTTGAAAGTTCAAACTCGGGGCACCATAGAAGTCCATTATATGGAGAGAAATCCTGAAATGTTTTCCTCAAAAAACATAATTTCTTTACGACTGAAGAAAGAAAGACATGAACATCTTGGATGTAAATTATCTGTACATTTTTGTTCTGAAAGTGAACTACTCCTTTAAATCAAGAAGGATTTTCTAGACAAGTAAAAATTATTCTTTTGTTTTCAGAAAAACAAGTCAAAATTAAGTGAGTTTTTGCTTAGAACAAACAAAATAATCTGTCAATGGGGTAAGCAAAAAATCTTATTTCAAACAGAAAACAAGATTATTTTGCTTACCCCATTGGCAGATTATTGTGCTTGTTTCACTTAATTAAAAACTAAAGACAAACATTTTTACTCATCAAGAAAATCCTGCTTGATTTAAGAATTTTTTAGATGTTAGAATTTGGCTGGAAACGAGACAAAAAATCTAAGTAAGAAAAGCATTTTTTGCAGTGCATTGGAAAGTTGATGTGTTTACTCCGGTTCAAAAAGGTAGGGTAGGGTGAAAAACTCATCTCATTTTCTCCTCCAACTTCAAAATTGCCTTTTTTTATAAAGGGCATTTGAGTTACTTTGCACATTTGCTTTGTAAACTCTGGGTCGCTACTTACGCCTATGTCACGTTTGACCTTTTCCAACGTGACTGAAGATGCGTAAAGTCAAGAGAGCTAGACGTGCAAGACAAGCATTTGTGGTTAAAAAGTATATACTTTCGTTTAGAGCTCTTTGAAGCTGTGTTTAAACTGCAATTTGGACCTACAACCTGTTGGCTCCCATTGAAGTCCACTATATGGGGAAAAATCCTGAAATTTCTCCTCAAAAACCTTAATTTGTTTTCAACTGAAGACAGAAAGACATGAACATCTTGGATGACATGGGGGTGAGTAAATTATCTGGAAATCATAAAGTAAGTAGTTAAATATCTTTGTGTGAGAAACAAGCCAAAACTGAGATCATTAATTTAAAATCTTCCCTTCCAGTGAGCTGTTAATCTGATTACCACTACCACAATTTAATTAACTCAGATCATGCTGATTTATGAACGAATCAGAATAAATCAGTCTGATTGATATTGTGTTCTGACTCAATTCATTTACAAAACGAACATCACTTCTTAAACCCTCACAAGAGGAAATAGATCATATATAAAATTTTCAGTGAATAACGGGTTAAAATCAGCATGAAACATAAGTTGCAATAATCTTTTCTTCCCTTATGTGATGTGTGTCTGAGTGAAATGGATTCTTGAATGAAGAAAAAATATGGCTGGGAATTGACCATTGTTAAATGTAGGGTGGGAATTTGTCCATTGTTAATTAATTGGGTAGTTTCTGTTTGCTATTGCTGCAATCTAATCAGACCTTTGTTCATCTTCATAACACAAATTAAGATTGAAATATGAGAGCTTTCTGATCCTGCATAGACAGCAACATTGTGGTACTCTCGTGAACACCAGTCAAAGACTGACAGGGAAAAGAAGAAATTGTTGAATGAAGTCATTATTTTAGTTTTCTTTAAGCAAAAAAAGTCATTTAATAGCTTCATAACATTATGGTTGACCCACTAATGTCACATGGACCATTTTATCAGTGTCCTTACTAACTTTCTGGGCCTTGATGTCTATGCATCAAGTCAGAAAGATCAGGTCAGAATCAGAAAGATCTCAGATTTCTTCAAAAATATCTTAATTTGTGTTCTGAAGATATACAAAGGTCTTAAGGGTTTGGAACGACATGAGGGTGAGTAATTAATGACAGAATTTGTATTTTTGGGTGAACTATCCCTTTAAAGTAAAACTATTAAAAGCATTATTTCTTTACAAAAATAAACATGACTTGAATGGTCCATTTTGAATAGACAATTTTGATTTCATAGTGAATGAGTTTTGTCTTTCAGTTAAACCTATTGTATGGTTTCAGGAATATGTGGGTTGCACAAATCACTCTTATATTGTTTTTATGTTGCTTTTAAATCCAATTTAAAGCTTGAAAGCCTCTGTAACATATGTCACCTCTAGCCAGGACACGTTTTGTCTGAAACAACATTTTTAAAGATTGGAGAATAGACCAAACCTTGAATAAATATCCCCATATGTGTCTTTGGAAAGTTCTGAATTGATCTGCAGCGTCCATGTCACAGTATTTTGAAATATTGAAATGAACTCTGAGACTCTCAGCATGATTCATCCACTCGAGATGTGATGAGAAGGATAGCAAATTGTTCCCAGCATTCGAAGTGAGCATTGCATTTAAGGACAAAAAGCATCAAAGTGAAGCAGATGAAAGTCCTTTTTGAAGAAACTACATTGACATGTTTGAAAAAAAATCTTGAATGGAAAATAAAAATCTGTGTGCGGATCTATGAGGAGAGGATACATACAGCTATTTCTACAATTTGGCGACGTATGGAGAGCTGATCTGTGGTAATGCATTTTCTATTAGGTTAGGGCATCATTTGGCTTCCACCTGCTCTGTTTTCAGAAACCCTCCCCATTACATTGGTTCTAGTAAAGAGGGGTTTAGGAGTGTTTTCTTGTCTTAGCATCCAGAGCTCTGCAGCTTTGTCTGTTTAGATGAGCTTTTTACCAGCAGCTCCTGTCAACAGCGTTCCTCTTCATAACATGGAGCTCTGTTCACCTCTGAGAGTTTTTCCTTGTGGTCCCTGACAGATGATGCAGAAACACTCTTCTTCTTTTCTCAGCTGTACTGATGATATCAGCTGCTGGCAAGTTTCTTTTGCTTTCCAGCCAGTGTTGGTCTGCTATCAAACATCTCCAGCTGCCCACATATCTTCCATCATGCTCACTACCACTGCTTTGGACAGCACAACACACAAAGTAGTGTGAAAGGTCTTACATGCACAAAGCTTTAAGTTATATATTGTGATGTTGTAAATGAATAAATTGGAAATTAGGAATATAAATTAATAAATGCATACAAACACTGTATGTAAATAAATATATAAATACATTTATTTTGTTGCAATTTTAAAAGATTAAGTGAATCCACTAGGGTTATTGGTTAGCACTTCCTCTGTCAGTAGTTCTCAACTTTTTTGACTCCCAGGCCCCCCATTGTCAAATAGAATATTTGAAAGCCCTCCAAAATGTTTCTGGTAACTCTGCTATAATAAAAAAAGCCTCCAACTCTTTATTTACAGCAAGTAATATGTATATATATATATATATATATATGTATATATATATATATATATTAGTGGTGGGCCGTTATCGGCGTTAACGTGCTGCGTTAACGTGAGACTCATATCGCGCGATAAAAAAAATATCGCCGTTAATCTATTCTCAAAGTTGGGTGGGGAGCTGGGTCTAAACTACGCAAGATATGATGACTTTCACTTTGATATTTTAGCGCGGATGACGGATATCTAGTTGAATTGCAATGTAGGGGGCGAGAACGAGTCTTCAACTTCTGTGAAATTACCACATCAAATGAGACGCGCAGACATGGATGCAGTTATGAAGCCGCTTCAGGGCAGGTGTGTGCGTTGCTAGACCCTTTTTACTGGGGCACGTGCCTCAGTGAAAATCTGCTGTGCCCCAGTAAAATCTCAAGTTTGAGTTATAATTTACTTTGATAATCCCGAAATAAAGACATTATACTATATGCAACAACTGAATTGACGCTTCTAAAAGCAACGCAGTTTTTTGTAAGATGCACGCAGATAGGCTATCCATACCCGCGCGCCTGTATATTTTACTGGAACGCGCACGTCGTACAGCCTTTTGCGCAGAAGTACTTGGTTACACAAGTTTGTATAGTTAATTGTGTTTTAAATGCAATTGTCAAGCAGTTTGTAATGCATTTTGGAAACAGGAGATGAGCGCCTGGTCTAATGCGCCACCTGGCTTGAGAAACCCGTTCTCAAAGACTTACTTTTAGTCATTATTTGGGTAGCACACATATTCTGAATGCTTTCAGAAGAATTCAAATTAGCCATTTTAATCTAGATTAATCTAGATTAATTTCAAGATTTAATCTAGATTAATCTAGATTAAAAAAATTAATCTATGCCCACCACTAATATATATACACATACATACATACAGTATGTCATAAAAGTGAGTACACCCCTCACATTTCAGCAACCATTTTAGTATATCTTCTACAGTATACAGTTTCTGGAGGGAAGGCATCATGTTCTGCTTCAGAATGTACGGTACATAATAGAATCCCTCAATGAACTGCAGCTCCCCAGTACCAGCAGCACTCATGCAGCCCCAGACCATGATGTTACCACCACCATGCTTGACCGTAGGCAAGACACAATTTTCTTGATACTCCTCACCAGGGCATCAACACACATGCTGGACACCATCTGAGCCAAACAAGTTTATCCTATAGTATCATCAGTGTCACGGTTCATGTATCCGCTGTCTTCTCAGGTCTTGTGATTTGTTCGTTTGTCATGTGATTGTCACGCTCGCTCAGCTGAGTTGCCAATCAGCCAGCCACAGGTGTCTCTCATCACCCCTGCCTATTTATACTCACAGCATTCTCTCTCCCTCGTCTGATAGTTTTCCCGGATCCCTCGTCGTGTTGGTTCGTCTTGCTCTGTCTGGTTCGAGTGTTTGGATTGTTCTGTCGTGGATGTTGTCGCTGTCTTCGTGTTTCACTGGATTCACCACAGCACCATCGGACTCTCTCACCACCATCACCAGCCATCTAACCCCTGTGTCACCCAGCTGAGAGATCGCACCATCATCACTCTGTTTGTATCTACTTCAATAAACTGTCATTTCATTTCATCCTGCATTTGCTTCCTCATCTTTACCCGCACGTCACAGAACTATCAGACCACTAATGGAAGCAGCAGGCACCACCCCGCCCACCCTGGAGGATTACATGCGGGATTGTATCTCTCGGCTGGAGAAACAGGAGAAGGGCTCTGAGGATTCCGGTCAGGCCATCAGAGCTCTTGTGACACAGGTGTCTGAGCTCACCCAGCGTATGCGTCAATTGCAACTTCCCGCTGCGCTCGCCACACCACCCACGCCGCCCGCCCCTCTCGCTGCAGTCGGAACATCTGCTCTCGCTACCCAGCCAGAGCCCCGCCTTCCCCCGCCGGAGGTCTATAGTGGTGAGCCGAACCAATGCCGAGCCTTCCTCACTAAATGCTCTATGCATTTCACTTTACAGCCGCGCACATTTTGTAGTGAGGAGGGCAAGGTGGCGTTCGTGCTCACCCTATTGACGGGGAGGGCGGCACTTTGGGGCTCGGCGGTGTGGGAGAATCAAGACCCTTGTTGTGCCTCGTTCGCCACACTCGCCGCCGATATGAAAAGGGTGTTTGACCGCGCGGTCTCAGGAAGGGAGGCCGCGCGGATGTTGGCGGATCTCCGACAGGGGGGGAGTTCCGTCTCCGATTATTCCATTCAGTTTCGCACCCTGGCGGCGGAGTGTAATTGGAACGAGGAAGCGCAGTGGGATATGTTCCTGCATGGGTTGGCTGATCGAGTTCAAAAGGAGATCTACGCCCTGGATCTACCCGCCAACCTTAATGGACTTATCGACCTTGCACTGCGGGTAGACTCTCGACTCTCCCGAGCCGAGCGACGGGGATTTTCCGCTCGGCTCCCCCCTGGGGAGGGAATGTCAACTCGAGCCAGCGGCAGAGAACCGATCAGCCACACCGACGAACCCGAGCCCATGCAGGTGGGTAGAGCTCGGCTTTCCCGGGAGGAGAAGGAGAGGCGGAGGTCCCAGGGCCTTTGTCTGTACTGTGGCGCGGCAGGACATTTCGCTTTCAACTGCCCGGTAAAAGGCCCAGCCCGGCAGTAAATCTGAGGCTACTGTCGGGTGGGATCTCTGCTGAGAAGACCTCATCCACCTCGACCTCCACGCTCCTTCCGGTAAGGTTAAGATGGCACACACAGGATCACATCTGCACTGCACTGTTGGACTCCGGGGCCGAAGGTAATTTTATGGACTATTCATTTGCTCGTGCTAATCATGTTCCCCTCCGTCCCCTCACCAACAGCATCGCAGTCCACGCCCTCAACGGTCAGCTCCTTCCCCGGATCACCTTCACTACAGAACCCATCACTCTCACTGTGTCTGGCAATCACAGTGAGAGTATCCCCTTTTTCATCCTGGACTCCCCTCATGCACCCGTTGTTCTTGGACACCCGTGGCTCATAAAACATAACCCCAAGGTTGATTGGCAGCTCCAGTCTGTGTCTGAGTGGAGCGTTAAATGTCATGAGTCTTGTCTTGTCTCTGCTTGTCCGTCTGTCTCTGTTTCTATGTTTCAGGAGAAGGCGGTGGATCTGTGTAACGTGCCCTCTGAGTATCTCGACCTGAAGGAAGTGTTCAGTAAGTCTCGGGCTGATTCTCTCCCTCCTCATCGTCCCTATGACTGTGCTATAGAGTTATTGCCAGGTACGTCTCCGCCCAAGGGCAAACTTTATTCACTCTCGGTTCCGGAGAGGGAGGCTATGGAGAAATATATTTCTGATTCTCTAGCAGCCGGGTTCATTCGACCCTCCTCTTCACCAGCGGGGGCGGGATTCTTTTTTGTGGGGAAGAAAGACGGATCTCTGCGACCTTGCATTGATTACCGAGGGCTGAATAATATCACGGTTAAGAACACCTACCCTTTGCCATTGATATCTTCAGCCTTCGAGAGGTTGCAGGGAGCGTCGGTCTTCACTAAATTGGATTTAAGAAACGCGTATCATTTGGTCCGCATCAGGAGGGGAGATGAATGGAAGACCGCCTTTAATACCCCCAGGGGGCACTTTGAATACTTGGTCATGCCCTTCGGCTTGTCCAACTCCCCAGGGGTCTTTCAAGCACTCGTCAATGACGTACTGCGAGACATGGTCGATCAGTTCATATATGTCTACCTGGATGACATATTGATTTTTTCTTCGTCTCTCCAGGAACATGTGCAGCAGGTACGACGAGTGCTTCAGAGGCTGTTAGAGAATGGGCTTTTTGTCAAGGCGGAGAAATGCGTTTTTCATGCACAGTCTGTTCCTTTTCTAGGGTACATCTTGTCGCCTGAGGGGGTGCGCGTGGATCCAGAGAAGGTAAAGGCTGTGGTAGATTGGCCAACCCCGGATTCCCGCAAGGCCCTGCAAAGGTTTCTTGGGTTCGCCAATTTTTACCGACGCTTTGTTCGTAATTACAGCCAGCTAGCCGCACCTCTGACTGCCTTAACCTCTTCCAAGACGACGTTCAGGTGGTCAGACGCAGCTAATGCTGCGTTTGCCAAACTGAAAGGCCGCTTCGTTTCGGCTCCCATCTTAATTACCCCTGATCCATCACGTCAGTTTGTGGTGGAGGTTGACGCATCAGAGGTGGGGGTTGGCGCGGTCCTGTCCCAGCGCTCAACCACAGACGACAAAATGCATCCTTGCGCGTTTTACTCTCATCGTTTATCCCCTGCAGAATCGAATTATGATATTGGTAATCGAGAGTTGTTGGCAGTCAAGTTGGCATTAGAAGAATGGCGTCATTGGCTTGAGGGGTCGGGGGTACCTTTCATTGTATGGACCGATCACAAAAACTTCGAATACATTAGAACGGCTAAAAGATTGAACTCTAGGCAGGCTCGGTGGGCTCTGTTTTTCGGACGTTTTGATTTTACTCTCTCGTACCGCCCGGGTTCCAAAAACGTTAAACCCGATTCTTTGTCGCGTATTTTTGACCATTCCGATCGCCCGTCCACTCCCGAGAGTATTTTTCCTGAGACGCTTATCGTTTCAACTCTCACATGGGAGGTCGAATCGAAGGTAAAAACAGCCTTAGAAGGGGTAACGCCTCCGCCCGCTTGCCCACCGAATCGGTTATTTGTGCCAGAGGAATTACGGTCCGAGGTTATTCAGTGGGGACATTGTTCTAATGTAGCATGTCATCCAGGAGTCAATCGAACCTTACATTTGGTCAAGCAACGATTTTGGTGGCCCCTTATGGCTCGTGACGTTCGCAGTTTTGTTTTGGCTTGCTCGGTTTGTGCTATTGGTAAGACTTCTAATAGACCTCCAGATGGGCTCCTTCAACCGCTGCCGGTACCTTCGAGACCCTGGTCCCATATTGCGCTAGATTTTGTTACCGCCCTCCCGCCCTCCCAGGGCAACACGGTAGTTTTGACCGTGGTGGACCGGTTCTCGAAGGCTGCCCACTTTATTCCCTTGCCCAAATTACCCTCAGCCAAGGAAACAGCGGTGACTGTGGTGGATCACGTCTTTCGGTTACATGGCCTCCCGACAGACGTGGTCTCCGACAGGGGACCCCAGTTTGTGTCCAAATTTTGGCAAGAATTTTGTAAATTACTGGGGGCTACTGTTAGTCTATCTTCAGGGTTCCATCCACAAACCAATGGTCAAACCGAGAGAGCCAACCAAGATCTGGAAAGGGCGTTACGTTGCGTGGTCTCCAGAAATCCTTCCTCCTGGAGCCAACAACTCTCGATGGTGGAGTATGCCCACAATTCATTACCAGTATCATCCACGGGCCTATCTCCGTTTCAGTGTAGCTTAGGTTACCAGCCACCTATTTTTCCTAGTCTGGAATCCGAAGTCGCGGTCCCCTCTGCTCACGCCTTCGTCCAGAGGTGCCATCACACCTGGACTAGAGCCCGTGAGGCTCTACTCCGGGTGGGAGCGCGCACCAAGGCCAAGGCCGATCGCCACCGGTCAAAGCCTCCCGTATACGTCGTCGGTTCTAAAGTGTGGCTTTCTACTAAGAACATTCCGCTCCGCTCCGTTTCTAATAAGCTTGCTCCCAAATTTATTGGCCCGTTTCCTGTCACCAAAATCATTAGTCCGGTGGCAGTCCGCCTCAAACTTCCTCCAGTATACAGGAGAATTCATCCCGTCTTTCATGTCTCCAAAATTAAGCCAGTGTTTTTTGCACGTATTAATCCGCCAGCTCCGGTTCCCCCACCGCCGCGACTCGTAGACGGGGAACCAACCTATTCGGTTAATCGCATTCTGGACTCTAGGCGGAGGGGACGAGGATTTCAGTACTTGGTGGACTGGGAAGGTTACGGTCCGGAGGAGAGAAGTTGGGTGCCTGCCAGAGACATCCTGGATCACTCTCTTATCGATGATTTCAATCGACAGGTTGCAGAATCTGGGAACGTCAGGAGACGTTCCTAGAGGAAGGGGTACTGTCACGGTTCATGTATCCGCTGTCTTCTCAGGTCTTGTGATTTGTTCGTTTGTCATGTGATTGTCACGCTCGCTCAGCTGAGTTGCCAATCAGCCAGCCACAGGTGTCTCTCATCACCCCTGCCTATTTATACTCACAGCATTCTCTCTCCCTCGTCTGATAGTTTTCCCGGATCCCTCGTTGTGTTGGTTCGTCTTGCTCTGTCTGGTTCGAGTGTTTGGATTGTTCTGTCGTGGATGTTGTCGCTGTCTTCGTGTTTCACTGGATTCACCACAGCACCATCGGACTCTCTCACCACCATCACCAGCCATCTAACCCCTGTGTCACCCAGCTGAGAGATCGCACCATCATCACTCTGTTTGTATCTACTTCAATAAACTGTCATTTCATTTCATCCTGCATTTGCTTCCTCATCTTTACCCGCACGTCACAATCAGACCACAGGACATGGTTGCAGTAATTTATGCTCTTGGACAGGTTGTCTTCAGCAAACTGTTTGCGGGCTTTCTTGTGAGCCAGCTTCATACGAGGCTTCCTTATAGGATGACGCCTATGCAAATCGACTTGTTTCAGTGTGCGGCGTATGGTCTGAGCACTGACAAACTGACCTTCTACTTATGCAACCTTTAAAGCAATGCTGGCAACACTCATGCATCTGTTTTTTGAAGTCAGGTTCTGCACCTGACACACAGAACAAGTGCTCAACTTTGTTGATCGACCCTTGCAAGGCCTGCTCCGAATGGAACCCCAGACCACTGTAGTGTAACTCGGTTTCAGGGTGTTACTGAACCTCTAATAGCCTTGGCCATCTTTGTGGAGAGCAACAATTCTAATTCTCAAATCCTCAAAGAGTTCTTTGCCATGAGATGCCATGTTGAACATCCAGTGGTCAGTATGAGAGAATTGTACTTAAAGCATCTAATTTTAACTCCTCTAATACAAGATACACAAGTTTGTATGGTCCTGTCAAGCAGTCAAAAACATAAACATGATGAATAGGACATGTGGCTTTGCATGTTTAAACAACTTACTGCTGTTATCACTTAGGGTGTACTCACTTTAGTTGCCAAAGGCTGTATGTTATGAGTTATTTTCAGAGGACAGTAAATCTGTACTGCTATACAAGCTGCACATTGACTACTCTAAAATATATCCAAGTTTCATTTCTATTGTATTGTCTAGGGCTGTAACGTCCCAGTCGATTAGTCGATTATTGGTCGATACGGTCTGGTTCGACCAAAATTCTGATTGGTCGATTTTTGCCGCGCTCATTTCATCAGTTTGGCCGCGCTCATTTCATCAGGTGGAAAGCACTAATTGCTAATGGGGGTGTTTTCAGAGCACCCCTGTTTCACAGGGAACAGTCTGTTTTCAGAACACCCCCATTGTTTTCACTTTTTTGGATTAGCCCAACCCACTGGAGAAGAGAGACAGATAAGTAGGCTTCAGAAGGTTTGATGCTGAATATTATTTATTTAATAATAACCTAGTGGACTCAGCGGTTTGGAACATAGATATATATACATAGGTGCCTCATTAGCGACTGTTTCTATGGGCCGTTATACGTAAGCCATCCGCCATTTCACTGCGGTCTACTTGACGTCATTCACCCATAGATCTCATAGTAATCACTGAAAATTCGAAAAGCCACAGTCCTGCGAACCTACAGTATGGTGAATGACGTCAAGTGGACCGTTCCAATATGGCGGACGCATCTATGTGCTTGGAGCGGTCCAATGCGGTATCTATGTATATATATCTATGGTTTGGAACACATATCCATATACATCAGTCCTATTCTAACATGTCAACAACAAAAAATCGACAGTGTGGCAGCATTTTGTTAAAATTAATAACGGGAAAAAGGTTGAATGCAAAGTTTGCAAGCAACAGATTGCCTACCACAGCTCGACGACAAACATGACGTATCATCTGAAAGCGGTAAGCTAACTTGTCTGCGTTAGGTTGCCCTGTCTGTTTTTGAGTAGGCTGCATGAACATATCAGAATTGGCAT
Organism: Garra rufa; assembly: GCF_049309525.1. Taxonomy (NCBI): domain Eukaryota; kingdom Metazoa; phylum Chordata; class Actinopteri; order Cypriniformes; family Cyprinidae; genus Garra; species Garra rufa. Next base: position 26,878,199 of record NC_133372.1, on the reverse strand, counting down.
ATTTCAATATTTTAGTGTAATAATCATTTTAGAACTGCAGACGCACACATCCGTAATGACGCTGGATTTTATGCCTCCTTTGGGGCCGTTCACATGTAGCGTCTTTTGCGCGATCAAGTTCGTTATTTCAAATGTAGACGCGCGGCTTGCGCGCGCATAATGGAAGCGATGCGGTCGCGACGCGCACACAGTGCGACGCGCTCGTTTTTTCCGGGCGCGTCCGCGCCGCATCAAGATAAAAATATCCCAATTTTTCAGAATGTCGCAAGCGCACCGCAGGTCATGTGACATGAACCGAACAATCAGCTTCCGCACGTTTTTCCGTTACATTGAAACCTCAGCAGAAACATGAAGGAGCAGCTCATCATTGTGGTCCAGGGATTTCCTGAACTTTATGATTTGTCAAGCCCCCATTATTTTGACGCTAATAGAAGCAACAATGCATGAGACGCATAGGCTTGGAGCTAGAGCGCAGCTGATGGTTGCTTAGAGACAGCAGACGCTTCCGGAGCGCAAGCGCCCGAGCGCTTTGGGGAAGAAAGCGGCGTGCCTAGCGTTTTCCACGCGTTTTTAGGCGCGACATGTGAACGGCCCCTTAATCATCCAAACGGAAAAATAATATCACGGAAGGAATTGTTAAGTCTATTCGTGTCTCAGCCGCGTAGCTGAGCTCTTATGTTCAGCCTCGCTCTGTGCGAGCTGCGCAGAGCGGCTGAAATGACAGTTATACTTATAACATATGACAAAAATAATTTTCTAAATTATATTGCACATTCCTCAAAAGTTCTTGTGATATCACTAGTTGACAACATAGTACTGTTTTCAGAAATCACAGGCTATGATATTGCGCAAGTGCACGTGATGCACCGCTGTCAGAGACGACAGACTCGTGTGTCAGACTCATTTCAGTGCAAAATAATTAGGTCAAAAACGATTTAATATACTGCAAATAGCCTATTAGTTTTTTATGTTTATTTATAATTAATTTAGGCAGACAACAAGGCTACCAAGTACTGAGCACAGTACGTATCTAATTAATCTAACGTACGTTTTTTTTTTTCCTCCACAACGTCATTTTTAGTCGATTTTTAGTCGAAAGTTTCTGGACTTCAGTCGACCAAGATTTTCTTTGGTTGATTACAGCCCTAGTATTGTCCCTTGAGAAGATATATTAAAATGGTTGCTGAAATGTGAGGGTTGTACTTACTTTTGTGAGATACTGTATATTAATGAATATATATTCATTATATACCCCACTAAACATGAAAATGCCTACTTCCAGATGTTTTAATTATTGATATGTTAATATGTTTAGACTTTTTATTACCTATGAATTTAAATTACTTTCCTAGACAGATACATTTTTTTCCACAAATAGAAATTCCTATTCAATATTTTTTATTTTAACAAATATTTTAAGCTTTGATTAAATTGCACAACTTTTTGAGGTCTAAAAATCATACTTTTACAATAGCTTCATTGCTTCATGTTTTCCTTGGTTCACAAATCAAAAGACATTTGTTGAGGGAACAAATGAAAATAAGATTTTTAGATATTTTAGCTTATTTCAAAACTTATTTTGTCTCATTTTAAACAATTTTAAAATTTAGGCCATCATCTGTAGTGTGGTGAGGCCCCCTAGTGGGTCCTGGCTCTGTAGTTAAAGGCATTCGAAAGTTAGTTTACTTCCAGAATAAAAACTTCCTGATAATTTACTCAGCCTCATGTCATCCAAGATGTTCATGACATTCTTTCTTCAGTCGAAAAGAAATTAGGGTTTTTAAAGAAAACATTCCAGGATTTTTCTCCTTGTAGTGGACTTCAGTAGGGATCAGCAGGTTGAAGGTCCAAAGTGCAGCTTCAAAGGTCTCTACACGATCCCAGCCAAGGAATAAGGGTCTTATCTAGCAAAACGATTGGTCATTTTCAAAAAAAAAAAAAAAAAAAAGTATATCCTTTTTAACCACAAATGCTTATCTTATACTAACTTGATTTCACGCATTACGTAATCAAACTGGAAAGATCACACGTGATGAAGGCGGTAGTACTGACCCAGTGTTTACAAAACGAACATACAAAGGCATCTAAAGTACAGAAGCTAAATTATTAACCTAAATTATATATTTTGGTACCTTAAAGGTACATATTAGTACTTTAAAACTGCATATTAGTGTACATATTGAAATGTACCACCCTAGTGACAGTTTTGTACCATTTCTTTGAGAGCATATAGTGTCTTAGATGTTTGCTGTTTACATACATGTATGTGATAAAGAAAGAGAAAATATTCTATTCACATAACCTCAGAGAAAGATTCATCACACTGATTCAAATTGAACTAGAACCAGCACATATGAGTCATTTGTTGGTGAATCTGACTACTGTGTATTTTTGTTTTTGTGTGCACCTCGTGAGGTTGACTAAATTGAAAGAAGTCTTTGCTTGTCATGGTTTTCCAGTACACACAAATGAACAGCGTGTACGCCGGAACACAGCGGTAATGGAAAATTTATTAGAGCAACTACAGCATATCAATCAGTGCAGTATTTCTCACATCTCAGTTCTGTGGGGGAGTTCTTGTCTTTCCCTTTCCTTACAAAATGTACAATGGAAGTATCATGGTAATATGTTGTTTTTTAGGTGGTTGTGCTTTACTAACCAGTACTTTAATATTTAAATACCATTATATTTACAGGGCAAAGTATCTGAAAAGTAATCATGCTTTTGAGCTTGTTTTTAATGTTGTAACAGCACTCGTTTGAAGATTAATCTGACGTGTCTAATCAAAATATTTGAAATATTAATTACAGCTATTTTCTGTTTTATTTAGACTTTTTCAGTACAACTGACTTCTATCAAAATGTAATTTTGTGCGTTTTCAAGAAACACAACGTCTTGAATTTTAAGTGAAAGGCGCTGGCGCCCTCTAGTGATGTGAAATACGTTAAATGTCTTCAATTCTTTAGTCCCCTGAAAGCAGTTCTCCTTTTTTACACTCTTGTTTCTCTGTCTTTCTCATTTGGTTTTATTTTATTATATTTATACAACTCCTATATAACTGGTAGAACATGTACAGTACAGCTCTTGCCATCAAAATAGCCTCAGCTGCTGACATGGCATTACATTGTTTACTACATACCTACCTTGCTTTCTCTCTCCAGGACAGTAAAGAGCCTCCGGACTGTAGACTAAGTGAATCTTTCACTTCTTCGGGTTGCACGCTGGGATTGGACCTGCGGAGGAGACGGCGGCGTTTCTCTGGTAACCTACAGTTGCCTCCTTTATCATGGCGGCAGACGGATAGGTCCCGCAGTCCAGATGACGAGATCATGGCAAGACCAACTACACTGCCCTTCATTACACCTCGCATTGACATCACACCTGTGGACTCTGAGTGGTGAGTCCATGTCAATCAGTTTCTTTCACTGCTCCTTCACTTTCATTTCAGAAATCTTGTCTTAAAAATGATGTCCAATCTGCGTTTAAAATGCAGGGACAACTATTAGTAAGCATTTATAGATCTTGAAGAGTGTAAACGCTATGGTTCTGTGGTTCTTTAGTCTTGTTTGGGCTTTAACAATTGTTGTTCAATAAAATGTTTAGGAAACCTGTTTGGAAACAACCATTATTGCAAATTTTTTTGTGTAGATAAGCTTTTATATTATATAAACATAGGCTATATAATAGGCTACTCTTCCATTCAAAAGTTTGGGGTTGATAAGATGTTTTGATGAATTGTGCTTTATATTAATTATAATATATGTTGTCATGGCATTGTTGATTATGGTTTCGAGTATGGATTGTGAAACATGGAAATTTTTTGGACAGCTACTAGCTAGATATTTCAATAATCAAATAAACATATGAAGAATAAGGCCAGTTTTGTGTCTCTTTTGGTGCAGAAATCTCCAATACTGGCATTTAATTTGAAAACTTTTTATCCCTTTTTAGTCAGTAAAACATTAACATTAACAATTTGTGGCTATTCTGATTTATGTGACTGCATGTTGCTTTGGTGGAAAGATGTTTCAGTAGTAAAAATTCACTGCTAACTTTTCTCCTGATTTGCATAATTAGCTTTAGATACAGTTGAGGTCAAAAGTTTACACACACCTTGCAGAATCTGAAAATGCTAATTATTTTACCAAAATAGGAGGGATCATACAAAAAGCATGTTATTTTTATTTACTACTGACCGGAATAAGATATTTCACATAAAATACATTTTAGTTTACATATAGTCCACAAGAGAAAATAATAGTTGAATTTATAATGACCCTGTTCAAATGTTTATATGTGCTTGATTCTTAATACTGTGTTGTTACCTGAATGATCTACAGCTGTGTTTATTTATTTAGTGATAGTTGTTCATGAGTCCCTTGTTTGTCCTGAACAGTTAAACTGCCCGCTGTTCTTCAGAAAAATCCTTTAGGTCCCACAGATTCTTTGGTTTTTCAGCATGTCTGTGTATTTGAACCCTTTTTTAACAATGACTGTAGGATTTTGAGATCCATCTTTTCACACTGAGGACAACTGAGGTTCAAACGCTTACTGATGCTCCAGAAGTAAAAACAATGCACTAAGGCCAGGGGTGTAAACTTTTGAACAGAATGAAGATGTCTATATTTTTTTTATTTTGCCCAAATATATTTTTTAAATTTTATTTAGTACTGTCCTTCAGAATCTATAGAAGATACTTACATGTTTCCCAGAAGACAAAATAAGTTAAATTTACTCTTATCTTCAAATTCAGAGAAGATGCATCCTGTTTCCTTCTGGAGCATCAGTGAGTGTTTGAGCCTTCTGTAATAGTTGCATATAAGTCCCTCAGTTGTCTTCAGCATGAAAATATGGATCTCAAAATAATACAGTCATTGTTGGAAAGGGTTCAAATAAAAAAAATAATAACATTCTGTATGATCCCTTTTATTTTAGTAAAATAATTAACATTTTGCAAATTCTGCGAGGTATATGTAAACTTTTGACATCACCTGTATGTAGAAGTGTCTGCAAAGCTGGTAAATTTAAACATGTTATACAGTATTAAATTATTTGAAATCTCCTTGAAGGGTTAGTTCACCGAAAAATGAAAATTCTGTCATCATTTACTCAACCTCAAATATTCCAAACCTGTATTTCCAGGGTTTTTTTTTTTTCAGTTGAGCACAAAGTAAGATATTTTGAAGAATGTGGGTAACCAAACAGTTGATGGTAGCCATTGACTTACTAAATAATACTATAGAAGTCAATGGCTACCATCAACTGTTTGGTTACCCACATTCGTCAACATATCTTCTTTTGTGTTCAGCAGAAGAAAGAAACGCATACAGGTTTGGAATATTTGGAAGGTGAGCAAATGATGACAGAAGTTCATTTTTGGATGAACCATCCCTTTAAATGTTGTGTTCAGTATTTCTAATGTTCATGTATGTCTTAGCATCTGCAATATGCTTTACATATGTACATATGGAAAATCCTAAATTGCTGCATGATGAGAGATGAGATATATTAGATTTGCTTCCAGCACTGGTGATTTAAGCAGCAGCTGCTCAGTTGACATGAGGAGAGGAAAATCTGTCTGGCTGTGGTTGAGAACACAGCAACAGTTGGTTTGTAATCATCAATCAATCATTCGTTCTTTAATTTGTCTAGTATAAAGATGTGATTTGACATTGGAGTTGCAGTTAGTGAGTTGCTAAAGTTTGATGGGCCCACAGGAAATGCACCAGTAAGACCAAAATACATTTGTGCATGGATAATACTTGACAAGTGTAACCGAAAATTAGAATTTTGTTTTATCTCTCTGAAAATAAACAAGTCTGATGTTTAATATTTCAACTTTAGAGCACACAAGTGTTTGCTAAATGTTTCCCATTACATTACGCACATGTATCAAGTTGGTAGTTGTTGTCTTTGTTTGCCAGTTGAGGGCAGCATTGAGACGAAAATATATCATGGTACTTTTTCTCAGATGTTTCTGGTTTGGCAAACCTCATGAGCATTCATCAGTCTGCCCCCCAAAAGACCTACATTTGTCATAAAATGTATCAAAGTAGGCCATTTCCTTGCATGCCTCTTTCAAATGAATGGCAAATTAAGATTAGATCTGGATGTTAGTCTCATAGGCCCGGTTTCACAGACAGGGTTTAGACTAAACCAGGATTAGGCCATAGTTCAATTAGGACATTTAAGTCATTTTTATAAACATGCTTGGAAAAAAACATTACAGGTGTGCATCTTGAGACAAAACAAAGGCACTGATATATTTTAAGATCAATCAGTGCAATTTTGTTTCAGTTGAAACAGCTCAGACTTACATTTTAGTCTAGGACTAGGCTTAAGGCTTGTCTGTGAAACCGGGGGATAATGTTTATTTATAAGATAAGTTCAACCAGAAACATAAAAGATCCAGGTGAATATCATGGCCACTCTTTTCCATAAAATACCACTTTATTACACATCTTCAGAAAGAAACAGACCAGGATTATAAAAGTTTTCAATGAAAATCTTGACATTTGCCCAGCTGTCTTTGGTGGATTTATGAGAGTAAGAAAGTTACTTCCAATTTGTGAACCTATCATTTTGGATATATAATATAGAAAATTATGATACATCAATGGTGCTTTTTTCTTTATTATGGAGCTTGACAGCGAACAGCGCCAGTCATTCTTCACTTCTATTATATGAAAAATCAAATAAGTCAAGTTTCTAACAACATAAATGTGTCAGCATCTTATATATATATATATATGAATGATTTGTTTTATATATATGATGTTATATGATGTATAATTAGTTATATATATATGTGTGTGTGTGTGTGTGTGTGTGTGTGTACCTGGTATTCATCACGTTGTGGGGACCAAATGTCCCCACAAGGATAGGAATACCAGTAAATTTTGACCTTGTGGGGACATTTCTCAGGTCCCCATGAGGAAACAGGCTTATAAATCATGCACAATGAGTTTTTTTGATGAAGTAAAAGTATGCACAATCTCCTGTGAGGGCTAGGTTTAGGTGTAGGGTAGTTGTAGGGCGATAGAAAGTACGGTTTGTACAGTATAAAAACCATTACGCCTATGGAATGTCCCCATAAAACATGTAAACCAGTGTGTGTGTGTGTGTGTGTGTGTGTATAAAACATAAACGAATACAGACACTCTGGCAAGCATTCATTATTTGCCCTGCTGTCTCACACTCTTCCATTTCTGCTCTTGTTAGAGCTGTCTATTTGATGTGTGTGTCAGGAGAATCAGGAGACAAGGTTTAGGGAAAGTGCTATATTTGGAGCACAATTATTTTCCTGCTGACGTGACTCCGTTGCAGATTGATTTGGGCGCTCCCAGGTGGCTTGTGGGATAGCTTTATGGGCCAGGCATAAGCAATGATGCTGGAGGACAGACACTACAGGGCACTGAGCTGTCTGCCAAGCGAATTCATCAGTGACTTTACCCACTTTCTCAGGATTGAGCACTCTATTGTGTCCGTGTGATCGTGCTGAGAGAGAAAGAGAAATTTCTGACATCGAGTCATGCAGACAGTGTGAGGGAGATTCATTCAGAAGTGGCATTGCACAAGACTCCAGGGCAAGAGACCTCCTCACGCTCTTGTGTCCGGGTCAAATCGAGGTCTGTTTAGTCCTAATCTGCCACTTCCTGTAGGATGAATGGCTGTATGATTTAAAAACACGTCTGTCTCTGTGACTTTTAGTCGTCATCATCTTTTAGAAATATTAATATACTGACCCTGAAATCTGCACAACTTTGCTTTCTAAGGAACACAAAAAGAACAGATTAGCAGAATGTTATAGCTGCCGTTCTCTTTTCAACAAGGCATAAAAGGACCATAAAAGCAGCATATTTTACACCAATTTTACACCAATGTGTGAATTCATGTAAACCCCTGAACAACATTTAAATTGGCCAATATACTGATTATAAACTTTAAAATATATTATCTTTTTTTTTTTTTTTAGAATCTGAAGATCTCTAGACCTATTGCTAAATATTTCTGTGTGCACACCATAGAAGAAGGTCATTGGTTTCGAATGACATGACGGTGATTAATGATGTTAGAAATTTCATTTTATTATCAAACTATCATTTATATATGGAAGCCTTTTCTGCCACTAAATACAAAATTAAAAAGGTAATTGCGACGATTTTTTTCTCAGAATTGTGTGATATAAACTTACAGTTGCGCAATTGTTTTTTTTTTTTAATTCTTAAAAAAAGGTCAGAATTGTGGCTTTATATCTTGCAATTTTGAATTTATAAATCACAATTGTGAGTTTATATCATGCAATTCTGAGAAAAAAAAGTCAGAATTGTGACTATATTATGCAATTTTGACTGTCTAACTCGCAATTGTGAGTTTATATCATGCAATTCTAAGAAGAAAAGTCAGAATTGTGACTATATCTTGCAAATTTGACTGTATAACTCGCAATTGTGAGTTTATATCATGCAATTCTGACTTTATAACTTGCAAGTGCAAGTTTATATCATGCAGGTTTAAGAAAAAAGTCAGAATCAGGACTTTATTTCACAATTGCGAGTTTATATCACACAAGTCTGACTTTATAACTTGCAAGTGCAAGTTTATATCACGCAGTTCTAAGAAAAAAGTCAGAATCGGGACTTTATTTTGCAATTGCAAGTTTATATCTCACAATTCTGACTTTATTACTAGCAATTGTGAGTTTATATCATGCAGTTCTGAGGAAAAAAGTCAGAATTGTGACTATATCTTGCAATTTTGACTGTATAACTCACAATTGTGAGTTTATATCATGAAAGTCTGACTTTAAAACTCGCAATTGCAAATTTATATCTCTCAATTTTGAGAAAAATTCAGAACTGTGAGAAAACAAGTCAGAATTCTGAGATATAAACTCGCAATTGCAAAAAAAAAGTCAGAATTGTGAGATACAAACTCGCATTTGCAAGAAAAAAGTCAGAATTGTGAACTTCATTTTTAAGAATTACAAGTTTATATCTTGCAATTCTGACTTTATAACTCGCAATTACATTTTCAATGTTTTATTCAGTGGTGGAAACAGGTTTCCTTACTTCCTAACATCACTAATGTGGAATCTATATATAGTATTTTTTTTTTTTTTTTTTTTTTTTTTTTTGCTTGCTTGTGTTTGTGTACCATGTTTTGTGGTCAGATTTGTACTCAGAAGTGAGCCTCTTTACTCCTTTTTGGGACATCCTCAATTAGTAAAATGATACTTATTCTTTAATACTTATTCTTTTCTTTTTTATGTTTGTAAAAATAAAAGTGTTAAATAAGGGTTAAGTTATAGTACTGATAATTAGCTGTAAATAAAAACACTAAAGGTCTATGGAATGTTTCTATTCATATACCTATAAATAGTTGTCTGTGTGTGTGTGTGTGTGTGTGTGTGTGTGTGTGTGTGTGTGTGTGTGTGTGTGTGTGTGTGTGTGTGTGTGTGTGTGTACCTGGTATTCATCACGTTGCGGGGACCAAATGTCCCCACAAGGATAGGAATACCAGTAGATTTTGACCTTGTGGGGACATTTCTCAGGTCCCCATGAGGAAACAGGCTTATAAATCATGCACAATGAGTTTTTTTGATGAAGTAAAAGTATGCACAATCTCCTGTGAGGGCTAGGTTTAGGTGTAGGGTAGGTGTAGGGTGATAGTAAGTACGGTTTGTACAGTATAAAAACCATTACGCCTATGGAATGTCCCCATAAAACATGTAAACCCAACGTGTGTGTGTGTGTGTGTGTGTGTGTGTGTGTGTGTGTGTGTGTGTGTGTGTGTGTGTGTGTGTGTGTGTGTGTGTGTATGTGTGTTTGTGTGTGTATGTTCTTTCCCAGTGTGTTATTTTCTCATTACTCGTGGCCTTCCTTGTGGAAGATTAGAATCGTCGTTCTCAAAGGCTTTTGATTTTGTCATTTGATGGTGTCCTTCAAAGCTCTTAGTGGAGGATTTTAAGACGTCTCCTTTCATATGACCCTTCACCTGAAAATGTCAAAAGAACCATCAGACAAGAGTGAAGATGAAGGATGCCTGGGTCACACAAACACACACACACACAGAGCGACTGTACCATTAGAACGTGATCGCACTGTAAACTGTGGTCATAGACATATTGTGTGAGCACAAACAATTTTGCTGGATTACTTTCGCATCAAGCTTTTGACTTTCTAGGCTCAATTTGTGCTTAGAGACCAAGTAATGGAGGCCGGCTGGGGAATGAGAAGGCCTACAGTAATCAACTTTCCTGTAAATCAAACTGACCTGCATTTCTCACATTGTCAGCTAAAATGTCTCCTGCAGTGGAGTGAAGTGCTAATTCTAATCATTTGAATCAATTTACTAACAGCTCAAAGTGTCTGCCCCACATATCCATAAACTGCAAGCCAAGAACTGTATTTCAGTGCAACTCCAGGAGTTACCGGCTGTAGTACAGTAACAACAGCAATATATGAAACTAGATTTGCTTTTCATTTTTTGCTTTGGTTCTGTGTAAATTAAATACAGCATCAGAGTTGCTTTGCCATTGTGTCTTGTCAGTTCATAACACACCTTCTTTGCAGTGAAAAGGTAGCTATATAAAGTTAAATATATAAAATAAAATGGAAAAATTAGTGTGCAAATGAGTGCAAGAAAGATGCCCAATTGCAGTTTACTTGTAAATAGGTGGTTAGATTTTGAATAGTGAACATTTTAGCATTCCAAATCAAATGAAGAGTTCAGACTTTTATCTTCAAGTTCATAAAAGAGTATTTGTTTACAAAAACTAGAAAGTGATGTGACTGTATGTTAAATGTTTTGGGTTAAACTGATGGCAGAAAATTGCATTTGCAACCACTGTAACTATATCTAGCTATATCTATATCTGCCTATAACATTAAATATTGTATCTTGATACATTATTTAATGTTATAGGCAGAAACCACAACTGATACACTCAATGTTTAGGGTTCAGAGTGAATCTTCTTGGTCTTACAGGGTCACAAAATACTTAGCAGCACTGTGCTGTGCGAAAAGTATCTGGGAGATGTTGGTAAGGGTTTATGAGACAGCTTCACACAAATTCTAATCCTGTGAAATGATTTTAAATTTCACTCTGCAGGGGTTGCTTTGCCCTCATTCTCATTCCTCTCATTTTAGCTTTCTATTTTTCCTCATAATGTCCCCGTTGGTGCTCAGCATCTCTCATCCTTTTTACTATATGAGCTAGCATTGGGAGCCATATGACTTCCCTCATCGCAGCAGTCAGCAGTAAGGAAATGTCTTTACGTAAGACCTTCAGTTATGTAAGACCTCTCCACTAAGACTCCATCAGTGAATAGGCTCAAAACTCTAAGGTCAGGCAGAGTGACTTGATCACATTCCTCGTCATTGAACTCTGTGCTAGACTTGCGTTACTATGCAAGGTTTGGATTTCACAATAGTGCAATCCCCTACAAAGGACAGTAGTAGTAGTAGATTAGTAGAAAATGTGGGATGGTAACCTAAAGTTTATAAGTTCAAACCCTAGAAGTAGTGACTCATGAACTGTCACCATTTAGCAAGCCACTCAGGGTTGATCTCAGAGGACTGTCTGTTGGGTAAGGCAGCGTCTGCTAAATGGAGGTCTACCACATGCAGGGTTCTCAGAATTGTGTTTACAGTTTTGCACTGTGGCGGTATCCCCAGTTTCCCCTCAGTGGGAGCCAGTTTACCACAATAGGGCAAGATCTTTAGAGGAATACAGAGCAGGTTAAACATCGACAGTTAGCTTTGCACTGCAAAAACTGCACTGAAGCTGTGTTTATTGAATCAGACAGATCCTGCCAAAAGTATACTTCCTTTGTCCATGTTACGTTTGTGTATCGATTTTCAACCACGGGCTTGTGCACATACAATAGTGCACGTGCGGGGAAAAAAAAGGTCCACTGGGTAGTACATGAGTGCCGAACATGTCCATCAGCACTCATGGTCCGTATAGTATAAGGTTTGAATGCTGAACTGTGTGCTAGATGGAGCAGAACACCCGGCTGTACCCGGGCCTTAAAGGGATAGTTCACCCAAAAATGATAATTTGATGTTTATCTGCTTACCCCCAGGGCATCCAAGATGTAGGTGACTTTGTTTCCTCAGCAGAACACAAACAAAGATTTTTAACAAAAAACGGTGCAGTCTGTCAGTCAAATAATGGCAGTCAATGGTTACCAAATCTTTAGAGGAAAGAAAAACATACACAGACAAATCCAAATTACACCCTGCGGCTCGTGACGATACACTGATGTCCTAAGACATGAAACTATCGGTTTTTGTGAGAAACTGAACAGTATTTATATCATTTTTTACCTTTGATACACAGCCACGTCCATCTCTCCTGAGCACGAGTTTAGCTTTCGGCTCATCACATGTGAACGCGCCCTGGCGTAGTATACGCAACCGCTGGAAGCTATCTGTCGTGTGTATACGACACTCATTGTTTACACAGTGCACACAGACTGTGGGTATAGCGGCTATTCAAAATGGTAATTACTTGCGCTTATCCTGATTGTTCAAACCGATTTAAAGCTAAAAGATTACATTTGCTTGCGCAAACTCATCCGGGACTTTTAAGCCACAGCCATATCACCCTGCAGCCCAAGATCGGTTGCTCACTGAAGCTAAGCAGGGCTGAGCCTGGTCAGTACCTGGATGGGAGACCTCCTGGGAAAACTAGGTTGCTGTTGGAAGAGGTGTTAGTGAGGCCAGCAGGGGGTGCTCACCCTGTGGTCTATGTGGGTCCTAATGCCCCAGTATAGTGATGGGGACACTATACTGTAAAAAGCACCGTCCTTCGGATGAGACGTTAAACTGAGGTCCTGACTCTCTGTGTTCACAAAAAATCCCATGGCACTTCTCGTAAAGAGTAGGGGTGTAACCCTGGTGTCCTGGCCAAATTCCCTCCACTGGCCCTAGTCAATCATGGCCTCCTAATAATCCCCTTCCATTAAATTGGCTATATCACTCTCTCCTCTCCACCTGTAGCTGGTGTGTGGTGAGTGCACTGGCGCCATTGTACTGTGGCTGCCGACGCATCATCCAAGTGGATGCTGCACACTGGTGGTGGTTGAGGAGAGATCCCCCATATGATTGTAAAGCGCTTTGGGTGTACGGAAATACACAATGAAAGCACTATACAAATGCATCATTCATTCATTCATTCAACCGATTTCCCCTTACGGCGTTTGCGTATACTATGCCAGAGCGCATACACATGTCACGAGCCGGATGCAAAGCTCGTGCTCATGACAATTGGACGTGGCTGTGTATCAAAGGTAAAAAATGATATAAATACTGTTCAGTTTCTCACAAAAAACGATTGTTTCATGTCTTAGGACATCAATGTATCGTCACGAGCCGCAGGGTTTAATTTGGATTTGTCTGTGCATGTTTTTGTTTACTTTTAAAGGTTTGGTGCCCATCCACCTCTATTATTTGGCTGGCAGACTGCACTGGTTTTTGTTAAAAATCTTCGTTTGTGTTCTGCTGAGGAAACAAAGTCCCCTACATCTTGGATGCCCTGGGGGTAAGCAGATAAACATCAAATTTTCATTTTTGGGTGAATTATCCCTTTAAGGTTTCCTGGAGAGCAGGATGTTTAAGACTCATCAGCTAGTCAATGAGGTGCCTCAAGATTCAGTTCTTGGTCCCTTCAACTTTTCAATCTACACAACCTCATTCGATATACACAACCTCAAGGCTGATCCCAGAGGACTGTCTGTTGTTGGTGTTTACAGATTTGCACTGTAGTTTTGGATTATGGTGTTATCTCCCTACAGGGTAGTTTATGTATTAATAAACAGAATAAGAGTCCCAGTTTTCACTTTGTGAGAGCTAGTTTATCACAATGAGGCAAGATCTTGGGGTGGAATCCAGAGCAGGTTAAACATTGACAGTCGCCTTTACAATGCAAACACTGCACTGAATGTAAAAAACAGGAACTGTTAGGGCTCCAAAAATCGTTATTGTAGATTTTTGCTCTTTATATTGTAGCAATAATTTTTAGTATCAATATAGAAAACAATATAAAACGTTTTTGTTTCGTTTTGGGCATGTCACATTCTGGCTTCATAGACAAACATGTCGGTCCATGACGTTAGCCAAGTCTAGCACAAGTTATGCAAAAACTCCTGTTATAATCACTAAAGCTACAAAATTAATATTTTAATTACATTGTGTCTGCATTGTGTTGTTTATGATGAAGGAATTCATGAGAGTGCACACTGATCAACTACTCGGGCGTTTTTAGTGCGGACTAATCTAAGAGCCTCTGATTGGCCAAACCATTCCTAAGTTCAACAGAAACATGTTTGATTGGTTATAAGGCTCAATGCCACACAAAACTGTGTGTAAAAGCAATCTATTGCAGTGTGAGTGAATCTAAATGTTATTCTGCAAATTGACCTAAGTTGAATAGAAACATGTGTAATTGATTCTAAGGCTCAACGCTGCACAAAACAACTCATAAAAAAAATGTAATGCAAAGTGAGTGACTCAAATCTAATGCACTTTTCATTCACTTTCACATTTCGTTTTAAACGTGACAGCCGTAATATTTTGTTGAATTGTGCAGGGGCATTTTATGCACCTTTGTCTTGAATTAATGGGGCATTTTTGTTCATTTGTAGCACTCCAAAAAACAAAGGTCCGCTGGGTATGTGAGTGCTGTACACGTCCATCAGCACTCATGGTTCATATAGTATATGGCTTGAATGCTGAACTGTGCACTAGATGGAGCAGAAAACAGGAAATGAAGTGTACCCTTGTCTTAAGGTTTCCTGTCGAGGATGATGTTTAAGACTCATCAGATAGTCAATGCGGTGCCCCAAGGTTCAGTTCTTGGTCCGTTTCACTTTTCATATATATGGCATTATCTACTTACGGGGTAGTTTATATGTCAATAAATAGATTAAAAGCCCCAGTTTCCCCTCAGTGGGAGCCAGTTTACCATAATGGGGCAAGATCCTGAGGGGAATACATAGCAGTTTAAACATTAATAATCGACTTTACGCTAATCTAATGCTACATTTACACTAGTGTGTTTTCGTTTTCAAACGCATAACTTTTGCTATAGTTACACCTGTTGTTTACACTACTCCAGAGACTTTCGAAAACTGCAGACCCCGTTTTAGTTTGAAA
The DNA here is from genome assembly GCF_049309525.1 of Garra rufa. Classification (NCBI taxonomy): domain Eukaryota; kingdom Metazoa; phylum Chordata; class Actinopteri; order Cypriniformes; family Cyprinidae; genus Garra; species Garra rufa. The sequence goes on along the minus strand of NC_133372.1, from coordinate 26,863,037 downwards.
ACTCTGGGGTTGCATTTCAGTGTAAATGGACCAAAACAGAGACTTTTGAAAACCATGGCATGGCTGCCCACATTCGTTCTGCGTATCCTTGACGACCGTGTAAACAATAACATCATGCTCTTTATGAATGGTCATGTGACATGCCTTTTTGGTTGTGTAGTGTGTGCATTTCTAAAATGCAATGAAAACGCCAGTGTAGACCAGGATCATTTTCATTTTAAAACGCCATTCTAAAATGAAAACGCACTAGTGTAAACAGGGCTTAAGCATCTCTGATTGGTGCGTTTTCAGTGCTGACTAATCTGAGTGCCTCTGATTGGCCAATGCATTTCTAAGTTTAACAGAAACGCTTTTGATTGCTGATAAGGCCCAGTGCTGCACAAAACATTGCGTAAAAGCAATCTAATACAGTGTGAGCAAATATAAATTTCACAAATTTCATTTTAAAAATGACAGATGTAATAAATTTTTCGCCCCTTTGTCTTGAATTTATGTATTTTTGTTAATTTTGGTGGCATTCTTGCCCCAAGTCCTTGTTAATTTACAACTTAGTCTGCACACACTTTGCACACACTATGTGCATATACAACAGCGATTTGAGCTTCCCAAAAAATAAAGGTCTACTGAGTATAACATGAGTGCGGAACACGTCCATCAAAACTCATAGTCCATACAGATTATGATTTGAATGCTGAACTGTGTGCTAGATGGAGCAGAACACAGAAAATGAGGTGTACCTATGCTTTAAGGTTTTCTAGTGAGGACGATGTTTAAGACTCATCAGCTAGTCAATGAGGTGCCTCAAGGTTCGGTTCTTGGTCCCTTCCACTTTTCGATATATACACAACCTCAAGCATAGCATCTCAGGTGATCAGTGAATGATGACCCTGTTAAAATGCATGCAGTAGAATATCAGAATCTCAACCCATTTTAAACCCAGATCTTTACTTGCTAAACTAAGGGAATTTAAGTTATATATCATAGGTCTTCTGTGTTGAAGAATCTGTCAAAACAACTCATAAAATATAAGATTTTGCCATCTGTTCCAATTTTTTTGTTTATCCTCTCATTCATCATTTTTTCCTGTTCTCATTACTTCCTCCTCTCCTTCGTCTCCATGGTGAAGTCCTGGCTGCCGGCGGGTGTTGACTGGCAGGTTGATAGCTGGCTAACGTACTTCCATTCTTCAGCATGTCTCTATGAGAGCCGGAGATAATCCTGCTGTGTCGCTGTCACACAGGGCGAGCGGTATGCTGTTTCAAAATCAAACGTGCTTTGAAGGGCATTCAAAAAATTCACCTTCAGAAACGACATCACGATTTTGCATTTTGTTTCATTAGGTGTTTATTGGTGTATAGGTGTTTATTGCTTTCTGACTGAGCATCTGAACACCTGTAACATGAGATGTTATTCAAAGGAGCTTGTGTATTGATTTTCTTGGATGGTTGAGGAAGTTAATCATGTTCAGTTAGATATATATTCACTCATTATTATGTTATTCTGTATGCTCCATTTAAGTAATTTTCTTTTTAATTCAAACCAGCCACTTTAGTATCTAAACCTTCATTTACCTCAAAGCTATATTTATTTCCCCAGACGCTGCTAATCCTAGGCTTAAATCCCTTTTTGGATTTTTTTCTTTTATCAGTGTCTTGAACGCCACTGAGCTGTGAAAGGGCAGAAGCCCTCATCAGAATTCAGCCAGAGACACCCATCAAACTAACCACAGCTCAGCCAATCGGTTACAGGGAGGGGCGGAGCTTTTACCGTCACTATGCACATTTTCTTAGGGCTTTTTTTAAATCCAAGGATCTCAGAGCTATTCCATTTATTTTCAAAGCAGACAGCACCTGGGGTGGCAGAATTAGGTGCGCTCAGTTGATCTCTTCCTCCGGGTTTCCTCCCTGCATCACAAGAAGCTCTACCTGGTAGTTTCTCAAGAGAGGGAGCGGCTGATGGAAGAGAAGACCTGCTCTTGCCCACTGTTGAATAATTTAAGATGGAGTTTCCTGAAGCTGAGTGAAGTAAGTGTGAGTCAGAGGAGCTGCGAAAACTGAAGACTGAGTGGGAGACAGACATCTAAATAAAAGAAAGAAGAGTGGACATCCAAGATCCTATGTAGTCAGTTATGTCTGTATAGGAGAGACAGACTCCTCTTGTTTTTGCCTAAAAAGAGAAAGAAGGAGAGAGGTGTGGTTATAGAATATGAGAGAGAGAGTGTGTTTTTTCTTTTTTTCTTGTTCTCACAGGAAGGAGGTGTGACTGCACTGACGGGGACTGCTCTCAGTGTGTCAGTGGAACTGAACGAGAGAGGATTATTCTACTGCATTGCCGAAAGCCTAAGCTGACAGAGGAAGCGAGAGAATAGAGCAGCTCAAGCGCACACATTTATTCCTGTCTGACACACAAAACATCAGCCTGCATGGCATAACCTCTAGTAGACTGAGGGAAACGGAGGGAATAGTTAGTAGTGTGACTCAGACTGGGCGAAATAGGGCTATTTCAACCCGCAGCATCACCATGTCATCCAATGAGCTGAGTGCTCCGGAATTGGACCCCTGCATCCGTACCTTTAAGGAACACATGCATTTGGAGCTGGAGCCTCCGAGACTGGGTGCCGGCAACAAGCGCATCACCTCCCCCAAAATATCTCCCCGCAGCTCCCCGCGTCTCTTCCGCAAGCTTATGGTCAACAAGGGCAGCCGCCACAGGCGCCGATTCACCGTCGCACACACCTGGTAAGCCTGTCTGGGGCATGAAGGGTAAAGATTGGCAGATCGCAAGAGAAAGTGTGAATGGGAAGGGTTTCGTTAACAGGTTTTTTTATGAATGACACTTAAATGTTATTATGGGGCAGTGAGGTGTGATGGCACTGCAGGTAGCACTATGACCAAAAATGAGATCTTAATGAGAAATGAAATTAGGGAATGACAGGTGATGTGTCGCCTACCAGAGAAGCTGAAACAGGGTAGTTTTGTCAATGTGACATGACATATTGTGATGCTCTCTTTGCTCTCTCTAAGTGGAACCATCACAGTCTTCCTTTAGGAACGAGCAAAGTCTGTTAACCCTTTCTATGCAATCTGTCTTAAAGATTTCAGAGGCATTGTATGCTAAAATGGGAGATATGAATTTTATAGGCTGTTGGCAATGTCAACATCATAGCCTAAACAAACATAGCCTGGTCAAACCTAAAGTATTTCCAGAATTGTGTGTTTGATTTCTTAACATTTCTTAACAAAATATGTATTTATAATATATAATATTAATACGTATAATGTGCAATAATTGTATGTGTAATGTGATTTCTTTCTGATTTTGTGTTAAACTATGTTTAACGTAGGCATATATGTGACCTTGGACCACAAAACCTTAAGTCTTAAGTAGCATGGGTATATTTGTAGCAATAGCCAAAAATACATTGTATGGGTCAAAATAATTGATTTTCTTTTATGAATTTAATCATTGGGATTTTAAGTAAAGATCATGTTCCATGAAGATATTTTGACCCTTATGACTGGTTTTGTGGTCCAGGGTCACATATGTGTTTATGTGACCCTATAATTTTATAAATGTAATATATTTTGACATTGAACTACTGTTAATGCAAAATAAGCTCTCCTCCGTATTAATTATTTCAAACATTAATTTAGAAAATGAGTTGCTATTCTTGTCATTTTTTGTAAATGTGTGGCCGTTCAAAGCATCTGGTTTAAATAAGGTTTTGCGTCACTCAAAATAATAACATAGCAAGAGTCATACCCACTCTTATCGCTTACTGTAACAAAATGAAAGCTTTGTGTCGTGAGATGCTTCCTGTCTATTGGAGAGATTGGATCAGAGCTAGGAGGATGTGGGCAGGATATGATGTGACACGGAAGGTTTTTATCCTTTAGTAAATAGAACATTTGTCATCCTGTCTAGACTCTTGCTACGGTTATGTTTTTACAACAATGGAACAGCGAGCTCCTTTTTATGAGAGATCGTATTGGATCCTTTGAAAAATAGTCACTGTGTGCAAGAATATTTGAGATTTATGTTCTAGAATTCACAATATGCTTGTGATCTATGTGAACTGAACCAGGCTTTGCGCTCGTCTTAGTGCCTGAAATATAAACCAGCAAGACGTGTTATTCTTGGAACTGATCCGTGGACGTTCCCCACACATGTACCTCTGTCCATTCTGTGTCTAAAAGGTATCCCTTCTTCTGCTTAGTTAGCTACTCACAGCGTGTTTAAGGTTTAATGTGTCAGGTACAATACACACTGTGACTGGATTACACCATGAAACATACACAGCCACCAGCGCCTATGCATTACTCATCCAGACAACCATTAGACATAGACAGAAGAGCGTTTAATAGAGGGAGTTTAATGGTGCAGGCTGCAATAACTGCAGTGATTTGTATGATTATAGTGGCTGAGACTTTTAGTACCAATCTGCTGCGCACAATGTCAATGGAAGCGCACGCTTTCAATCTCGACCATTCATAAATCAAAGCACAAATGGAATCAGAGTGATTTGAAATGTCATAGCAGACCTCTGAAAGGAATACTATAGCCTTGAGTTACTGTATGGTTGTCATCTTTTCAACCTGTCTTGATCTGACAGATTCAAGCCTGTGTATAGTGAAGTTTTTTTTTAAACGTCTAAATGCAACCTTTATGTCCTCAGATGATCGGATGTAAACTTTTGCAACTCATCGAACAGCTTATCGCAGATGTGCATTGTGTAACCAGTGATTTCACATTTTCTGCAACAGAGCATCTGAATTATCGTGAGTGGAGGTTTCTGTCATTGTTTTGTTTGTGGTTTGGTCCTTGTCGTGTTAGGAAACACACACCGGGAATGGAGGGAGGGGGCAGGGTTGTCTTGAGGGAGTGAGGTGGTGCATGAACATGGAGGTGGAGAAAAGACAAGTGCAGTGGTGTGGAAAATCGCTGAAGAGAGTCTCATCCCTTCAGAAATGACACTCAAGGAAGGATGGAAGGATAATCTCTGATTAACCATAAGTCTGTGGTTAAAAGCGGGTTTTGTTAATATTAAGCACTCTATCAAATATTGGAGAGTGGCAGGAATTTGTAGATAGGGGCGATGGGGTTGAGACATGTTGCAGGTCAGACTTAAACTTGCAGTTTTCACATGAGCACCACACCATGTCTCTGACACATTGCTTTTATGGATTTAAAAAAAAAAAAAAGGTTTCAAGTTTGAATGAGATTTTTACATTAAAAAATGCTTTTTTTTAAATAAAATTTAAATTCATGTACCAATCACATTTTCTTGGTTTAATAAACATTACATCAGAAAAAGAAAAAAATCTATTTTATATATATTTTTTGCCAGCATATCTGGCCTGAAAAACTATTATATTTATACAGTATAATAAATATTATATTTATTAAAGCCAAGAATGAATATCATTTTGCATTTTACATTTATTCCAAAATAATAACTCAAGGCATGAATAACCTAAATGCATGAATGTTTCGCCAATCATTATTACATATTCGGGTCTTTAGTGACCCAGGCCTATATATCCAGCACGGATGGATCTCTAACTTCTGCATATTTTATTACCTTTTGAACCTTAGAAGGGTTCAATTTGAGCAGATTATTTTACCATCGCCGTCATCGTCAGAGCACACTTCCACATTATATTCAGCATCCGGCTCATATTTGCGATCTCAACCATATTCTCAAAAATTTCAATGACTTCAAAGTCAATATTTTTATCGCTGGCAGCTTATTCACCAAATCCACCATCAAACAAACAGTGACATTTCTTTTTTATTACGTACCGTAATTGCTCTGCAGAAAAGCCATCCAAACCAGTTAAATATTTGCTGATGATATTCTTTTGTTTTATGCCTGCGATAATTATGAGTAAAACATCATGTCATTATTGTACATCAAACAGTGCCACCACCAGGAATAAAGATGACGTGCATGTATTGAGTCATCAGATATTTACATAAAAAAATACTTAAACACCTTGGGTCTCTATAGCGACCCTATACACTTTTTACAACAAAAAAAATCCAAAAACAGATATTCTTTTATATTTTGTTATTTTTTCGTGTTATATAGTTTATAATGAATAGATTGAGGAATGCTAAGATAGTTGATGTCAAACTTGAATGAAGGAAGGAGAGAGTAGTGAATGACGTCCCGGGTCGCTAAAGGCCCAAGGTATGCATTTAAGGGTTTAATAGTATATTGTATTTGTGAAGTTGCATTCAGCTATTCTTTTTAATAGTTAACTTTTAACTATAATTTTAAATATTTCAGATCATGAGTCATCAAAGCTTAGTAAATATTAGTCACAGACATTTGCTTACAAAAAGTTCTCACAGACGATGTTTTCTGACCATTTTAAGTCTTATTTTAACTAACATAGTGGTTATATTTTAAGTGTGTGAGTTGTTTACTTACTTTTTTAAATTAGTCTTCCCATTAACAGCAGTATATTGTTCATTCAGCTTGATTAATTAATGCAGAACGCGCATGACTTCCCCCCATTCATTCTCAATGACCCCCCACTAAACTCACCGCATGCTTTAGGGGGTTTGTTAAAACTTAATGGGCTCAGGGAAAGCGAGAGAAACGCAGATTCCCGCTGTAACTTTACCTGCTAGTGGAGCTGTTGGACAATGTTTCTTTAGAAAAAACAAGTTATTTATGTAAGGAATAATTGACGAAGGGCCGTTGAATTCTTAGATAATAATGCACACCTGAAGTTACACCTTGGGTGTGCATTATTTTTGTAGAATTCAACAGACTGAAGTCAATTATTCTACTTATACTACGGTCACCACACCTCAAGACATCTATCAGATGATATTCCAAGACATTTGATATTCCAAGATTTTTGTCCTTGAAACGCTATTGTGAGTAGGATTAATTTCTTATGCAGTTCATCCAATGCCTTCATTGCTAATTCCAAAATGTAATATTGTGGCAAAAACATGGAAACATTCTATTGTTTTTATCCTATTGTTTACTGTATTTATTTGTTAGGCCAGTGTCGTTGTGGGTTTTGGTTATTTTGCTGTTTTGGGCTGTAAGGACCTTTGAAATAACTGAAACCGTGTGGCGAAGTGATATAGACATGTAATGCAGTCAAGTGCTGCCTAGAACTACGTTCGCCGTGCATTTCCCTGAAAATAATGCACACCATTAGAACGTTCGTTAACCAATCAGATTCAAGCATTCAACAGCCTTGTAGTATAAACACGTATTAATGTTTTGTCATTTTGCCATTGTTTTCTTCATTCTTTCAATCAACTCTACTGATTGTATCACATTATTCACACTATCAGCATGAACAGAGAAATTACTTGTTGTTTAAAATTTAGAGATGGTTCGACAGTTTTCTTCAGGTTTTGAATTTGAAGGTTATCAAACATACATTTCAAAATTCTGTGCAAGGCAGATGTTACTAAATATATAATAATAACATTCCCTCAGCTGTATCCAAAACAAGAAAAATCAACATCCTCTTTCCCCCATTTTTTCATACTAATCTGCTTTCTTCTTCATCTAATGAGATATTCTTTCATTCTGCCTCCCCAGGGCCTAATATTTGGATCTGTTCCCTCTCTCTGTGGGAGACATTATACTGCATTAGCATACATAAACATCCGAAGCATCCTTAAAAAGTTTAGTACGCTCTATTAAAAGTTAAACAAACAACTCCTTTCCTTTACTCAGTTCCATTACTGTGGCTTTGGTGCAAAAATGAGTATGAAAGGGTTGTATTCACATGGCATTTTTGGCAAATGCTAAAGTCTCAACATCATTTTAAACTTGGCTCTGTGTTTGCTGGAGGAAGTCAGATTTTAAACCTAGTGTCATGCTTATACAATTCTTTATTTGGACGCACCAGTGACTTGCATTGTAAATGGGCCAGTTGTGCTAATTATCTTGGCATGTCTTACATTTTGTGTTGTAAACTATCCTTCCTGTCCCCAGTCATTCTGAAAATGCTTGTTTACTCGTGTTTTGTGCAACATGTCAGTGTTTATGCTCCTTTGCCTATGAGATTTATCAGGCCACTGGTCTGGAATGGTTGATATTTCGTGCAGAGCCTCATACATATTTGCTTTCTTTAATATGACAGGCCTGAATTCAGTGCCATGGGGTCACATCTTAGCTCTTGGCATGCATCAAGAATTTGAGCCTTTTCGTGTGAAATTATATTTTGTGTCAAGTCAAGCTTGTGGGCAATGTTCAGGTTTTTCCTCTTTTTAAAAACTAGTTTCAAAGGAAAAAAGTGGTGAAATTATATGTGACATTTACCCATATTGTGATATTCTAATATGATTCCATCCTTAAGAATTGTGAGTTAAATACAATATATTAGGACATGTTATGTGGTTAGGAAAGTGGCATGGTCGATCATATCGATGACTTTCAGTACAAATAGGGGGAGGGTGGTGTGGCCTTTTAACAAAGTGCTGAGTAACAGGATAAACAAAACTAACACACAGCAACACTCTCATTAGACACCTACAGGGTCAAATGCCAGTTGCTTTTTGAACTGAAGTGACTGTTTACCAGTTGCACGGGACAAGTAGAGTTAGGAGCACAAGTGATATAGTTTCAGCATCTCTTCCTCTTATGCGACTGACTTCGCAAGTTTTGGGTTAAGAGCTCAAGATCATTTGCTGATAAATAAGTTTACCAACAGCTTTACCACAGATCTGATCAGTGTTGCACACACTTTAGATAGAACTAGTTATTTGTGTCTTCATGCTCTTTATTGGCATTCATAATGCTGATGGAAACACACATACAGTTTCTTTGTTAGGCTGTCAGTACATTTAATTAAAGTTGTGAAAAAATGTCTGTGTGTGTGTGTGTGTGTTATACTTTGTTTGCTGTGATCGCATCAACCTCGTGACTCATAGTAACAAGATAAAGATACAGTTTACAAATGTTCTCATAACTAATAAAGTAATGTACTGCTTTGAAAACACCCACAGACGCATAGAGTCATTTTTTATACAGTTGAAGTCAAAAGTTTATATACACCCTGCAGGGACTCACATGTAAATATTACAGATGGTTGAAATTCTCCCTATGCTTCAGAAGGAAACAATGCATTAAGAAGTGTGGGGGGGGGGGGTGAAAACTTTTGAATTTAAAGATCAGGGTAAATTGAACTTATCTTGTCTTGTGGGGAAAATGTAAGTGTCTTCTGAAGGGCAGTACTAAATTAAAAATATGATATTTAGGCAAAATAAGATGAATGTACTTACTTCATTCTGTTCAAAAGTTTTCACCCCCTGGCTCTTAATTCATTGCGTTTCCTGGAGCAACAATGAGCGTTTGTCCTTAGTTTAAAAAGATAGTTCTCTGATTCATACAGTCATTGTTGGAAAGCATTCAAAAACACAAAAATGTTGAAAAACCAAAGAATTCGTGGGACCTAAAAGATTTTTCTAAAGAACAGCAGGCAGTTTAACTGTTCAGGACAAACAAGGGACTCAGGAACAGCTATCACTAAACAAAAAACAGCTGTGGATCATTCAGGTAACAACACAGAAGAGTCAAGCGTGGGGTAATTTTTACATATTCAACTATTATTTTCTTTTGTGAACTATATGTAAACATCTTTTATGTGAAAAATCTTATTCAAGTCAGTACTAAATAAAAAATGAAAATGCTTCTATTTTTTATTACTTGTTTTAGTTTTTTTTTTTTTTAACCTCATAATTACGACTTTTTAATCCAACTGTAGAGAAGAAAGTGTTGTGGCAACATTGTAAGAATAGCTAGGTGACCTTTTCACTTGCCGGTTGTTGTTAATGCACCTCATTCTCTGGCTCTCAGACATTTTCAGGCTGGTAGACTCACTTTTTGCCAGCGAGTTAATCAGTCTCCAGGGTTGAAGTATCTGGAACACAGTGGGTCTCCTGGAAGCAGACTCTCTCAGCTGGATTTATGGCTGCAGTCTCATCTCCTCCATAATTATTACGCTATCTTTCACAAGACCGCTGGTCAAGGCCTGCATACTTAAAAAAAGCAAACACACAAGGGACTACAGTTGTGGTTTAGGGTTTGAGAAGCTAAGTTTCACAAATGTTGTCACCAAACAGACCATATCTTTAAATATATCTTTTAGAAGAAAACAGCATACTTTAGTAGACACTGTCTGGTCTGTTTTTTTAAGTAAATGTAAAAATTCTTCTGTACAGTTATACTGTTCCCAATGCATACAGGCTTTAAAACTGAATTAAACATTCATGATTGTAAGACCGTTTGAATTATCTGCTGAAATTATCTCCTCAAATGAGTGATTACTGTTTACTGACACCCACTGCCAGCCTCCATCCCACCACCCATTTATTTTGCTGTCGTCAAGATCTTTAATCAATCGATGTGTCTCAGACAGAAAGTAAACACTTGTGACATTTGTTTTTTGTCCCAAAGCCGTGATTAGGATATCAAAGTGGGCTCAGCGAGCTGGACAAGAAGAGGCAGTGAAATATAGAGCTGAGCGGGAAGAGCTCATATAAATGCTGATTTGTTTTCTTTTTAGTTGATTCATTAATAATACAATCATGCACAAGAAAAGACTAGTTTGTGGTCTGAATGTAGTTCACCTGACTGCCTTTACCATGACATGACAGCAACCCCATGGAGAGTTGCCCTCGCACTGTATTGTGGGACCATTTCAGCATCTGCCATTGCAGTAGTTTTGTCATGAATAAACCAGAAGCCAAATGCACTCTGCTATTAGTGCTCTCTGTTTGTTTGAGAGTGATTTCAGTCGAAAAGCTTTAACGGACTTGCGCTACATGTGTTTGTGTACCAGCGGGACACATTAACTAATGGTCTGCTCTAATTTAAAGCATACTAGAGACATCACGGCGCTGTTTACTCTTTCTATTTTGAAGTTCGAGCAAACACTTCTCTCCGTCTCCCTCTCCCCATAAAGATTTCCCAAGCTAGCCAGTAATGTGTGATATTTATTGTTATAGTACACTTTTACACACTTGCATTTTTATCTTTTCTATGTGGAGCTGTGTGTGGGAAAAAATCATACATTAGTATGAATAGGATTGAGGTTTAGTGTTAATTTTGTTGACAAAAACTGATGGAAAATGTTCGCTGTCAAGCTTTTTTTCCTAGGACTAAAACAAGACAACAGTAAAGTCAATAAACAATAACTGTGACTATATCAACATGCAATATTGTTGACTTTAAAGACTAGACTAAAATGTATTAAAAAATTAAATTCCAAAATCTTTTTTCGTTAGAAAAAAGTAGACAAAATTTTATTACGGACTGCTGTATATGTCTCTGCTACGCGAACTTTCATGCCTGTGGTTGCCAGATATCAAGAGTTCAAATCCCCAAATCAGGGCTTTATTGTGAGAAGGATACATTTTCTGCATTGTGGATGCTGAATAAATGCACTTACTCAACTGCTGTTGTTTAAATAGAGAAGCATTAATACAATTTGAATTTAATATAGAGGGTTTAAACTTTCATCACGATTTGGTCAGTTTCCCAGATACTGGTGATACTCGGATGTAAACAACAGCATAGATCGCATGGTTAATGTACTACTGAATACGTTGTTTTGTTAATTTACGCTGTGTAAACCATGGAAAAAAATGTGTAGACGCGGCTAAATCATGTAAAGTAGGACTTAGTAAGCAGGAAAGGGCGCAAAATTTTGACAAACTAAAGTAAATAGGTGGTAAAGATGCGTACAAGCAGTATTATTTGATATTAGCCTAATATTTTACCTACCTGACCGGAAACGATAAGAACCAACATGAATGTTTTTTTTTTCAAGATTTTTGCCCTGGAAATCCTGGTTTAGTTTGACCAACCACAAACGCATTTTGTTCCTCAAGACTTGTTCTTTTTTGCACTGTTCTCCTTGATTTGTTATAACTTTTGGCAGTCTATAGTACTTTAAATGTTTTTCCCAGTCTGACCGATTAGTCCAGCCCAAAACTTGACAATAATTGACCATTTTCAGCAGCAATAATCAGTAAAATATGCGAGTCTTGCTCGGTTCAGTGGCATTGTTTACATTCAGTGCCCCCAATATGGCTGATGTGCTGACGTGTCTTGAAAACAATCTATTAGGAATTCACTGTTATAATATTTTTTGTTTGTTTGTTTTTAACAATTTTCATAATGTGGACAAAGAGAGTGCATATCTAGGACGATGATAATAAATATTAAATATATTAAACAGCCTATAATAAATAAATACACTAGATGAGGTCAAATAAACCATTTGTACAATCATGTAAGATAAACAGTCTTGGCCTAGAAAAAAGTTGTTTTGTTCTACAAAAGGTTTGGGGTCGTTGAGTCTCTTGAGTCGTTGAGGCTGCATTTAATTGATTTAAAATAATATTGTGAAATATTATTACAATGTAATATTACTATTTGAATATATTTTAAAATGTATATTCCTGTGATGGCAAAAGCTGAATTTACATTTGAGGTCAAAAGTTTACACCCCCCCCCCCCCCCTTCTGCAAAATGTTAATTATTTTAACAAAATAAGTTGACATTCTATTAAATTGTGCATATTGGTAAAAGTACAGTATCTGAAATGCTGTATTTTTTTTCCAAAATGTGTACAGCTTTGGTGAACAGTGTTCTTTAACTTTTAAACTGTAGTCTGTCACCTCCTTGGTTTTCTAATCAAAACAGGACCCATAAAGAGCCTGCATGTTGCGTTTTTTGTGTCCTTGCATTTCCAGAATGGCAGGTGGACTTTGAGTCATTGGGTGTCAGCTGCAACACCAGATCAGTTTGTCATCCTCTCCAGATTGCCAATGTGAATGCCAAGAGATTTATTAGGGGCTTTATCATGGTCTTTGATTCAAAAGCTGTCTCTAAATATGAGCATGTATCCTTTTATTGAATATTCTCTTTTAATCACTATACAGACTGGTGGTACACGGTCCGGTGCAGTTTTCCAGTGCCTCATTAGTTGCATGCAAGATCCAATTTTGCTTCTTAAGAAAGTCCACCCACTCCCTCAAGAAACTCTTAGTGCTCATTAACAGCCTGTTCATTATGGAGTACCTACTGAACATATACAGTACACAGACCACAGGTGACCACTCCTCCTACGCACTGTACTCCCAAATCACAACTATAATTAGAACAGCTGAATTTGGTTTTGTTTCTTCACTTGAAAGCAAGTGCCTACCACAGCGTAGACTCAGAGCTGTCTGTGACACTCTCGTGGGAATGTGTGCATGCGTTTGTGAAACTGAAAATCTAAATTTGTGTAAACCACATCAGATACATTTAGAGAAAACTTGAACACTGAAAGTGTGTCACTGTAGTCATTTCATAAAGGTGCACAAAACAAATGAGTAGCACTTTTGGGAAGCATGATGTACAATCATGTAAGATGAACAGTCTTGGCCTAGAAAAAAAGTTGTTTTGTTCTACACTACAGTTCAAAGGTTTGGGGTCGTTGAGTCTCTTACGTTCACCAAGGCTGCATTTAATTGATCAAAAATACTGTAAATACAGTAATGTTGTGAAATATTATTACAATGTAATATTACTATTTGAATATACTTTAAAATGTATATTCTGTGATGGCAAAAGCTGAATTTACATTTGAGGTCAAAAGTTTACATCCCCCTTTTAGAATCTGCAAAATGTTAATTATTTTAAAATAAAAGGGATCATACAAAATGCATGTTATTGTTAATTTAGTACAGATTTGAAAAAGATATTTCACATAAAAGATGTCTACATATAGTCAACAAGAGAAAATAATAGATTAATTTATAAAAATTCCCCTGTTCAAAAGTTTACACCCCCTTGATTCTTAATACTCTGTTCTTACCTGAATCATCCACAGCTGTTTTTTTTAGGGATGCACCGATCCGAATCGGCCGATAATGCTTGCACGTTTTGTCAGTAAAGCTGGTTCTGTAATCAGCGGTAAATGCCATCAGGTGCGTGATTTCACGTTGAGCCGTATATACTAGGGATGCACGATATGTATCGGTCGATAACTTGCGCGTTTTGTCAGTAAAGCCGGTTCTGTAATCAGCGGTAAATGCCATCAGGTGCGTGATTTCACGTTGAGCCGTATATACTAGGGATGCACGATATGTATCGGTCGATAACTTGCGCGTTTTGTCAGTAAAGCCGGTTCTGTAATCAGCGGTAAATGCCATCAGGTGCGTGATTTCACGTTGAGCCGTATATACTACACACAGCCGTTGTTTACAGACGAGCTGCGCACATTCACACTGATAATGAACATTGCTATGCGCAGCTCGTCGGTAAACAACGGCTGTGTGTAGTATATACGGCTCAACGTGAAATCACGCACCTGATGGCATTTACCGCTGATTACAGAACCGGCTTTACTGACAAAGTGCGCAAGCTTTATCGACCGATTGGTATCAGTACATCCCTAGTATATACTACACACAGCCGTTGTTTACCGACGAGCTGCGCAAATCAATGTTCATTATCAGTGTGAATGTGCGCAGCTCGTCAGTGAACAACGGCTGTGTGTAGTATATACGGCTCAATGTGAAATCACGCACCTGATGGCATTTACCGCTGATTACAGAACCGGCTTTACTGACAAAACGCGCAAGTGATCGGCCGATACGGATCGGTGCATCCTCTAGTTTTTTTGTTTAGTGATAGTTTTTCATGAGTCCCTTGTTTGTCCTGAACATTTAACCTGCCTGCTGTTCTTCAGAAAAAGTCCCACAAATTCTTTGCTTTTCCAGCATTTTTGTGTATTTGAACCCTTTCCAACAATGACTATATGGTTTTGAGATCCATCTTTTCACACTGAGGACAATTTAGGGACTCATATGCAACTATAAATTTTACTTATTTTGTTTTCAGGGAACATGTAAGTATCCCCTGTAACCTCTGAAGGCAGTACTAAATGAAAAAAATATGAAACAACCCTGCTGAAAAAACCAGCATATGCTGGTTTTTTCAGCAGGGAAGAAAAATGTACACTACTCCATTCTGTTCAAAAGTTTTCACCCCCGGCTCTTCATGCATTGTTTTTTTCTTCTGGAACATCAGTGAGTGTTTGAACCTTCTGTAACAGTTGCATATGAGTCCCTCAGTTGTCCTCAGCGTAAAAAGATGGATCTCAAAATCATACAGTCATCATTGGAAAAAGTTAAAATACACAAAAATGCTGGAAAACCAAAGAATTTGTGGTACCTGAAGGATTTCTCTGAATAACAGCAAGCAGTTTAACTGTACAGGACAAATGAACAACTATCACAAAAAACAAAACATAAAAAACAATTGTGGATCATTTAGGTAATAACACGGTATTAAGAATCAAGTTCCAGACCATAATATGCTCATCTTCAGAAAGCAAATTAAGATATTTTTAATGAAATCCAAGAGCTTTCCTATCGTCCATAGACAGCAACGCAACTAAGTTGTTCAAGGCCCAGAAAGGTAGTAAAAACATTAGTTTGTTTTATCAATATAATCTCTTTTCAGAATATGGCACAATAATAACTCTAGTTTACATAGCGAGAGAGATCATATTTACTCTGTAAAGTACAATGACCTAGTTAAATACCCTATGCAGGCACAGAAAGAAGTTTAAACTGCTTTACAGGTGGTTGGTTTACCTAAGTTTTTGTCCAGAAATACAACACACAGCTTAGTGAATTTGCAAGTCTTTTTTTTCTCCAAAGCTTTCCATTACACAATAACAAGGACAAGTAAGGTGCCACTTTGCTCTTTCTGAGCGTGTCTGCTTATATGTGTGTTTCATGTGTACGTGTTAGCCTCCTCCACTCAGCGAAATCTATTTATTTCTCTCCAACCTATGTCCTTGAGTCGTGCGGGTGTATTTATGCCTCTATACTTTGTGTGTCGTGTGGATGGATTGTTTCTTCATGGTATATAATAGCTAATTTCCTAGAAACTGAGAGGAAACCAAAGCTGAAGCATAGCACAGTGTGTATGGCAACCTTTTCTATCTAGCACAACACACGTCATTTGAAGGTCATCGTTTCACATTTCTCTGGATGCTGTGATACCAAAAAGGTTTTCAGGCCTCATGACTGGTGTAACAATGCAAGTTGGATAATGGAATTTTCATTTCTGAGAAAAATGTTGAGCAGAACGAGATTTGCAGCCTTTGATGGAAATACAAGCCCTTGGAAAAAAGCTCATTCTTTTTTCTTTCCTTTTTTTTTTAATGCTGCATGACACTCAGCACACACCTTACCA
>NC_133372.1:26778186-26846294 GCF_049309525.1 Garra rufa | reverse complement strand
GGTCATGTTGCTGGTTAATGCTGGTCCTTTGCTGGTTTATGCTGGTCCTTGACCAGCAACATGACCAGCATAAACCAGCAAAGGACCAGCATTAACCAGCTAAGGACCAGCATAAACCAGCAAGGGACCAGCATAAACCAGCAAGGGACCAGCATAAACCAGCTAAAACCAGCATCCCAGCACCAAAACATACCTAACCAGCATATGCTGTTTTTTTCAGCAGGGCAACTGTATACACACACTATATAATATATGTAAAAATTTAGAGAAACTCTCTCGATACTTTATCATATTTGTTGTTACAGTTTGTAGAGTTACAGTACATACTTGCCTCATTATGCTGTATGTGTGTTGGTGGATCATCAGGATAAATAAGGTGCTTTACTAACTTTTCGACAACAATATGCAGTGACAGGTGTTTAGCTGAAACACAGACACACAAATTTTAATCTGTAATGTGTGTGTGTTGCAGTGCTAGCTGTATGGGGAGGCTGCTTTTAGCAGGATGATTTATTGGGCCTGTTACGTTTTAAATGAATGCAATTGAGAATCGGTCGATAGCAGCGGCTGCTGTGTCATGCAGTCTCACTTTAACCTGTTACCCAGCGTTCAGCTTAAATATGATTCAGCTCCTCTGGGAGCACCGAAAGTGAGAACAATAAGGGGAGAAACGCAGATACTGAAGAACAGAGAGAGAAAGAGAGCGGATAAAATAGTTTTCAGATACACATTGTAATAGCCCTTGTTGGTTTCCGTTTAGTGTCTGTAAATCAAAAACAAGCTTCCTATTCATTATCACATGGAATACAATAGATTCAAAGGAACCAATAGCAACAGATCTGCTTTGTCCTCTTTTCTGTCTCCCGCAACACTGGCTAAATCAAACATTCAGTTGGAGCACAGCTGGATGCATGTTTTGTTGATGAGAAGTGTTTGCTCGTCACTGCTGCTTGGTGGAATCTCAGTTCCGATTGCCAGCACATGTCTGGCGGATTAGGTTGCATTATTAGGATCCGTATTAATTTAGGTGCCAGGGTTGAAGATTTAGTAAAAATGCCTATAACATGGACTCTATGTGGCAACATCTAAATTAACTGGCTTTAAAGGAGTAGTTCACTTTCAGAACAAAAATTTACAGATAATGTACTCACCCCCTTGTCATCCAAGATGTTCATGTCTTTCTTTCTTCAGTCGTAAGGAAATTATGTTTTTTGAGGAAAACATTTTAGGATTTCTCTCCATATAATGGACTTCTATGGTGCCCCCGAGTTTGAACTTCCAAAATGCAGTTTAAAAGGGCTCTAAATGATCACAGCCGAGGAAAGAAGGGTCTTATCTAGCAAAACGATCAGCTATTTTCTAAAAAAAAATTACAGTTTATATACTTTTTAACCTCAAATGCTTGTCTTGTCTAGCTCTGTGTATAGATTAAAAAGTATATAATTTGTAAATGTTTTTAGAAGATAACAGATTGTTTCACTAAGACTAAGACTAAGACCCTTCTTCCTCGGCTGGGATCGTTTAGAGCACTTTGAAGCTGCATTTAAACTGCATTTTGGAAGGGGGCACCATAGAAGCCCATTATATGGAGAGAAATCCTGAAATATTTTCCTCAAAAAACATAATTTCTTTACGACTGAAGAAAGAAAGACATGAACAGCTTGGATGACAAGGGGGTGAACACATTATCTGTAATTTTTTTGTTCTGAAAGTGAACTACTCCTTTAGGTCAAACAACATGAAGGTGTGTAAATGATCTCTGAATTTGTATTTTTAGATTAAAGGATTAGTTTACTCCACGATTAAAATTTCCTGTTAATTTACTCACCCCTACGTCATCCAAGATATTCATGTCTTTGAAACAATCTGTCAGTTTCTAAAAAACATTAAAGAAAAATTTAAACCACAAATGTTTATCTTGCACTAGCATCTCCATCCATGACTACTTGCATTATGAAGTTGGGTTGCAAAGAAAGTCAAATGCCCTTTACAAAAAAAGGTAAAACAACAATGTCAGAAAATTTTAAAGTTGGAGGAGAAAATTAGATGTTTTTCAGATTACCCTACTTTAAGTACACAGATAAAGTCGTAGACGTGCATCGCTGAGCTAATGCAAGATGAGCATTTGTGGTTAAAAGTATATACATTATATTTTTTTAAGAAAATGAGCCTTTTGAAGCTGCATTGAAACTGCAGTTTGGACTTTCAACCCATTATTCCCCATTAGTCCACTATTTGGAAAAAATCCTGGAATGTTTTCCTCAAAAACCTTAATTTCTTTTCAACTGCAGAAAGAAAGACATGAGCATCTTGGATGACGTAGGGGTGACTAAATGATCAGGGAATTTTAATTCAGAAATGAACTAATCCTTTAGCTATTCTTTTAAGTTTACAATTGCACATTTCATTTTATACAGCGACAGATTTCATATGTCTGCAACATTGACAACAGGTGTAATGTGAAGTCTAATAAATATATTTATAGCATATTTAATCCCTTTGCTTGCTTTCCAGAGAATGTTTCATGATGAAATCATAAAAAGGCCTGTTTAAAAGCTGACTTTTAAAGTAAAAAAATATGAGAGGTCATTTAGGTTTTGACGTCATGTAGCATAATGAGATTAATGTGGGATATTAATGAACATGGGCTTTTATAAAGAAGAAAACAAACACAACAAACAGGATATTTATTAAACACTAAAGGATGAAAAATACTGAAAGAATGCTTGCTTTTGCCTTAGGAGAGCCTGCTGGATAGTGGCAATTTTTAGACTCATGAAAAATGAGGCCCTTCGGTTGGATAGTCTGTCGTATTGTCAATTCAGACTTGGTGACACTTCAGCAAGAAAAGTTCTGCGCCCACAAGATTTTTTTCCAACCCATTTTTGATGTAAAAGAAATCAAAATGAAATCAGAAACTTTGATTTTAATGTGCTTCAAAACAAACCATAATTAAGCACAGCATAATTCCCAAATTTATTTTTGGGAGAGATTTTTGCTCTTTTTAAGTCCTAAGTCCAATTTCGTGCCACCAGAGCTATTGAGGAAGAGTCTTACATCCGGAAAGTGAAACATATGGAGCTGTAATCATAACGGTGTATGAAAATGATTACAAGTGCTTGCTGTTTTACTGCCTCTAGTGTTCATTTCTGTTGGAAACTGCAGTGATATGTACTTATTGGTACATGTTTAACGTCTTTAGTATTTAGGAAACCATGAAATGAACTGACAACTGCTTTTTTTCTCTTGTTGAAACAGGAAGTCAGGATTATGTTTTGGTCCACTTTCCCAGTAGAGCATAAATCTGCTTAAAATGCATAAATCTGCTAAAGGTTTCAAGGAGTAAATTAGCATATAGATGGTCTAAATATTAATAGACATAAAGCAGAACTCCAGACCTTCAAATGACCTTCAGAGATTCCTGGTTAACAAAAACTGCTTCACCACAAAGCATCAAAAACTTGCAAAATACTGTGACTACTTCCCTGCTGAAAAAAACAGCATATGCTGGTTAGGTAGGTTTTGGTGCTGGGATGCTGTTTTTAGCTGGTTTATGCTGGTCCTTTGCTGGTTAATGCTGGTCCTTTGCTGGGTTATGCTGGTCCTTTGCTGGTTAATGCTGGTCCTTTGCTGGGTTATGCTGGTCCTTTGCTGGTTTATGCTGGTCAATTTGCTGGTCAAGGACCAGCATAAACCAGCAAATGGCCAGCATAAACCAGCAAAGGACCAGCATAAACCAGCTAAAACCAGCATCCCAGCACCAAAACCTACCTAACCAGCATATGCTGTTTTTTTCAGCAGGGTTTTGAGCACTGACTAAACTTCCCATACACTGTTAATATTCCATTTGATTAACAAAGAAATAAGCAAATATTTAAAGTCTCTTCACTAGCTACTCTATCCATGTTTGAGAGCCAGGACACATGTCATGTCAAACATTCATTTTAAAAGACTAATCATTTTAAGATGAGCTTGTGTTTACAATCACACACACACACACACACACACACACACACACACACACACATTTATTCCCCTCACATACGCAGCATGTTGCTATGGGGACAGGCCCACCAGCTTGCCAAGGGTAGAAATTATAGCAGGTTGTGTATCTGGTTGACCGCTGGCATCTCTTCTCTTTACCTTCATTTCTCCTCTCAGCACAGTAACTGCACCCCATAAACCTGTTGTCATCGCAGCCCCTCTGTAACAAAGGTTTTCCTGACTCAGGAATGCAAGCCAATCGGTCGATCTCTCATTAGTGTGGGTCAATCAGACTGAGCCTCTTTTGTCATCGATTTTCTTGCTGAAGCTTTTGCACATCCTGTTACAAGTGTTCCTGTGTTGGTTAGGAAAGCTGGCCTAATACAAGTCTAATTTAAGATGCTTGATCACAAAAAAAAAGTTTGTTATGCTTATGTATGCGTGTGCAGGTCTGGATTACTAGTGAGGTTTGATTGTAGTTAAATTGGCTTGAGAAAGACAATTTACTGATCTACTATTTAATCTTCTTCCTCTGAGACTACATTTCATTGTGTATATCCTCCTAGACCTTTCAAGCCTCAACCATCAAACTTGGGTCAGATCTTCAGACTGGTTTGACTTGGGTTGCTAAATCTTTTCTAACTGATCCAATGTATGATTTTCATAAACCAGACTTTCAAAACCACCAAAAATTCCATAGTCTTTCATTGAGGGTGTCAAAACTTTTGTATAATGAGAATTGTGTGTATTTAAGTTGTCTGTTGTTATAGCAAAGTTAAACAACTCCCTACTAAAAAAACATGCTGGTAATTTGCTAATCATGTTAAAAGCATGTTATCAACATGCTAATTACATTTGAAACATGTTAGCAACATTCTAATAATTCTAAAAACATGCTAATTATTCTAATAACATGTTAATATTGCTAATAACATGCTAATCACATTACAAACATGTTAACATGGTAATCATGCTAAAATAATGCTAACAACATGTTATTTATGTTATAAAAATACTAGCAAACATGGTTATTGCTAGCAGTAGCCTGTTACATTGCAGTACATAAAATTTCACTTACCACATAAACAGAGTAAGGAGAGATGACTGTGTGGACGATGGCGAATAATTTGCAGATACTGATCACTGCCGACAGCATCTAAACTTGTCAAATGTGCTCAGTACTGCCACTGCCACAAGTTATCATGCATTCAAAATGCCAGTTTCAGTGCCCCACATATTAATAGCGGCTCGAGCTCCGTAATTAAATATATGTTTTCCTCCATGTGTTTCCTTCCTGCTGTGTTAGAGCTAAATGAGCCGCTCTGTGAAACAGCCAATCAGAGCAGAGCTCATCATTATTATTAATGAACCTTCCAAATAAGCTAATAACAGACCATTCATTCTAGGGACAAATCCTAGGGTTGTAAATGGACTTGAAAAACTGTTTCTAGAGAATTTTTGCCCTTACCTAAGCCATATACCTTCTATGTAGATATCAGAGAACAATTTAAAAATATTGTATCAATGCATTCTATGGCACCTTTAATATCGTCTAACACTTAATTTTGAAAATTAAGTATGTAAACTTATTCTACTAACCCTAAACCTAACCTAACCGTCTACTCTGAGAGTTAGTAGACATGTAGTTGTAAAGTTACTTATAGTTAGTAGAATATCTAAAGTGGACCATCAAAATAAAGTGTAACCAAGTTTCTTTCTTCTGTTGAACACATGAGAAGATATTTTGAAACAGTTTAAAGAATAGGAAAGGAATACCAGTATTCTTCAAAATATCTTCTTTTATGTTCAACATGAAAGAAACTTACACAGGTACAGGTTTGGAACAACATGAGGGTGAGTAGATGATGACAAAAATTCCATTTTTGGGTAAACTGTCACTTTACGTATTCAGACTGAATATGTACATTACATCAGTTGCTATGAACTTCCAGATTTGTCCTTAATAGTATCATAAATATATGGCCACAGTGTTCATTACATTAAGCGCTCAGCTTAAATAATATGAACAAGTAGTATTATATAAACGGCCAATGGTCTTAATACAAATGAATGTTATCAGAACATATCTGAGCCATTGCCCACAGGGGGATCAATTAGTATGAGTCAAACTATTTTTAAACTGGTGTGCAAGCTGAAATTTTGCTGATCACAGCGTCAGATTCTAAAGACAATAGCATTTTAGTTTGGTATGGAGTCGTGACTGACTGTCCATAAATAATTCAACATACATGTCACGCTGTATTCTGACTCAGGCATAGAGGAGCAAAGTCTAGGCCCCTGAGAAACAGGTGGAACAGGTTGAAGCGCAATGTATTTATGCCTCTATTAATATCTAGGGCAGGCCATTCCATGCCCCTCTTGGGCCTAATGTTCATTGCTGGCGGGTAAAGTTGCTGAACCCCGTCCACAGACGGCACCAGCCCGGCCAACTGCTGCCATCTGTGCCACCACATTTGCAGTGTTCCTGAACAGAGAGGGACAGAGAGAGCCAGGCAAGAACGGGGGCGTTTGGCAGCGAGAAGAACAGTCGCATAACAGACCCATTGACGGCACATGTGGTGATGGATGTAGTGATGTAAATTACTGCAGGGAATCATTTAGTTGATGATGATAATGATAATGATATTCGTGATGATGATTGTAAACTTCTAAGACTTTTCATTGGCATGTTACACTTGCTATTACATTATCCTACTGGGATCTATCTGTCTCTTTTAGTCATTTTATGCGTTTTTGACATTTTTGTTATTTTAAAAGAAATATTTCTGTTTAGTTTATAGCATTTGTCATTTTTAAGTTAAGTAAAATGTTTTGTAAGTTATTTATTTACATTTATTATACTTTTCAGCTTTATTCAAATTAATGAAAACCAATAAGCACATTTAAATATTTGTTTAATTAGATTTTATTTATTTATTTACTTTTATTATGTTTTTAATTGTATTTTTTTATATTTATGTTTAACTTATAGAAAAAATTCTCATTTTCAGGTTCTCTATTTTATTATATTTTTTCAGCTTTATTCCGATTAACGTAAAAGAACATAAATGTTTTTGTCATTTTTATTTTTTTAAAATACATATTTCTGTTTAGCTTATTTATAGCTAAATTTATCATTTTTAAGTTCTTCGTTTATTTTTTTGTAAATAATTAATTTATATTTTATTATATATATTTTCAGCTTATTTCCAGTAAACAAAAACAGTTACACAATTTGAAATATGTGCTTAATTAACTTTTATTTTTATATTTGCAGTTTTTTTAATTTATTTTTTTTTATTTTAGTGTATGTTTTAGTCATTTTGTGTTTTTGTCATTTTTTTCTAAAATAAATATTTTTGTTTAGTTTATAGCAAAATTTCTAATTTTTTAATTACATTTTTGTATATTATTTATTTATATTATATATTTTTCTCAGCTTTATTCTAAGTAGCAAAAACAAATAAACAAATGTAAATAATTGTATAACTATTTTTATATTTTCAGTTTTTGCTTTTAATTTTTAATGTAAGTTTTGTCATTTTATGTATTTTTGTTCTTTTTATTTTTTTTAAATAAATATTTTTGTTTAGCTTATAGCAACATTTCATAATTTTAAGTTCTTTAAGTGAATTTTTTTGTAAATTATTTATTTATTTATTTTTATTTATTTATATTTTTCAGCTTTATTCCAATTAAGGAAAACAAATAAGCAAATTTAAATACTTGCTTAATTAGCTTTTCTTTTTTATATTTTTTAATTTTAGTGTACGTTTTAGGCATTTTATGTGTTTTTGTAATTTTTTTTATTTTAAAATAAATATTTCTATTTTGTTTATAGCAAAATTCCAAATTTTTTATTTGTTTTTTTTTTTGTATAATATTTATTTATATTTTATTATATATTTTTCAGCTTTATTCCAGTTAACAAAACAAATAAGCAAATGTAAATATTTGCTTAATTGTAAATTATTTATATTTTTATTAGTTATTTTTTAAGTATTTTTCGGCTTTTTTCCAAATGTTTGCTTAATTAGCTTTTATTTTTATATTTTCAGTTTTTATTATTATTAATGTTTTATGTAAGTTTTAGTCATTTTATGTTTTTGTCATTTTTATTCCTTTAAAATAAATGTTTCTGTTTAGCTTATAGCAAAATCTTATAATTTTTGAATTCTTTAAATTAAATGTTTTATATTTTATTAGGTATTTTTTGGCTTTATTCCAAATATTTGCTTAATTAGCTTTTATTTTTATATTTTCATCTATCTGTCATCTATATATCTGTCTATAGTAATTTATATATTTTTCAATCTCTGCCATATTTGATGTATTGTCTTTATAAATCCATCTGATAAAGTCATGTAAAAGTAATTGCTGTTCAATTCTCTGTTTTCATTTGATTAACACATGAATGCTTTGTTTCTTTTTTCTTTTTCATGCTTCTGAATGGGGTTTAGGTAAGTGCACACATCTCCTAACTTGCTGTCTTGTTCTCTGTGTCTTTCTCTCTTTCCCCATTTCTCTTTGAGCTATTAGTGAGTGAGATCCAGCTCTTACATAAGAGGAGTTGAAGTTAATGAGATGGGAGTTATACACTCTCTACCTCCGGTATCATATATCACTCTTCAATAACACTACTGAGGAATTGGTGGTGGTGTGGCTGCCATTACTTATGCAGAATCTATTTCCCTGCTGCCGTCAAAGTGAGGCAATAAGCTTTTTAATTACAGACCGCTTATAACACCTTCTAGAAATTACCATCTTCTATTGTTGCACAAGCAGCTTCTTGGGGCCACTTAGCATTGTTTCTCTTGTCCCTGTTCAGTAACATAACATTTACATTTTTAATGTGCCTCATAAAAAGAGAGAGCATGTGGTGAAAGAGTCTATTTATGCTGCTGTTGACTTTGCAAAAAAAACAAAAAACACTTGGACAGATATCTTAGAGTTTCAAGGCCTAATGGCTGTGTAGAAGTAGATTATTAGCACAATTCCATCAGTAGTGGCTGCTACTTTCCATCATGATCCACAGAGCCAATTTCCTGTTCACTTTTTTCCATTGCAAATGTATGTCTCTGTAAAGTGTTATTTTTAGCTATAGGGTTTTTGTTGAGTTCCATTTAATTGCGTTCTTCTCTGTGTGTTCCAATTCCGTGGCCTTTATTTAATGTCTTCCATTTCATTTGCCACAACTAATCAGATTGAGCAACTTTGTTTTCCACTAACAGTGTCAGGGACTTTTGTAGACGAAATAGCCATTGGGGAGGAGAGAGAGGAAACATTGTGGCTGCAGAGGTGCAAACAAATCAAATCTCACTTTGCAGGCTCAAGATCACGAAGCCCATTTCTAGCCGCTGATCAATATTGTATGGCGGGAGTAGGTAGCGGAAAGTGGTACTAGGGACGGCCGCAAGGGTTACCCTGGAAACAAGCTCTGTGGCATTTGCGTCCCTTAACCAGCCAGATTGTTCACCCAGAGGTTAATTGTCTCATGTCGATACTGGAAATGGCAATATGGGTAGTATTTGATTTCACTGGCATTTACGATGTGTAAAGACTCTTATTTTTAATTCGATTCTACATTCTATCATGATAATGAATGTTAACATGTCTAATGTATTGAATCCTGATACACAGTTTAGTGATTCTGGGAGTTCATTTAGGGAGAGAGTCTTCTTGTCTAGCCAGTGAAGAAAGCGCTATAGAAAGACGTTTTTGGCATAATTTTGTGGTTTACCAGGTTTTTTTTGTTTTTTGTTTTTTATATCCCATCACATTCATTTCAGAATTTATGCTTTAGATTAGTCTAAATAGTGGTTAAGCAATTAAATAATTAAAATTTTCCCTTATTTATATACTGTATATATATATATATATATATATATATATATATATATATATATATATATATATATAAAAAGTCAGAATTAGCCAATTGCGAAATGTAAACTTGCAATTGCGATAAAAAAAGTCAGAATTGTGAGTTACAAACATGCCATTTTAAGAAAAAAAGTCAGAATTGCAAGTTTATATCTCACAATTCTGACTTTATAATTTGCGATTGCGAGTTTATATGACAGCTCTAAGAAAAAAAAGGGCAAAATTGTGAGTTTATATCACAGTTCTGAGAAAAAATGGCAGAATTCCGAGTTTATATTACAATTCTGACTTTATATCTTATAATTCTGACTTTATAACTTGCAATTGCAAGTCTTTATCATGCAGTTCTGAGAAAAAATGGCAGTATTGTGAGATTATATTACAAAAGTGACTTTATATCTCACAATTCTGGCTTTATAACTTGCAGCTGCAAGTTTATATCATGCAGTTCTAAGAAAAAAAAGGGCAAAATTACGAGTTTATACCACGCAGATCTGAATTTTTTTTTAGAATTTCGAGTTTTCATCTAAATTCTGAATTTATATCTCACAATTCTAAGTTTATATCTCGCAATTCTGACTTTATAACTTATAATTGAGTTCTGAGGAAAAAATTGCAGAATTGTGGATTTATATTACAATTCTGACTTTATATCTCATAATTCTGACTTTATAACTTGCAATTGTGAATATATCATACAGTTCTAAGAAAAAAATGGCAGTATTGAATTTATATTGCAATTCTGACTTTATATATTGCAATTCTGGCTTTATATTTTACAATTCTGACTTTATGACTTGCAATTCTGACTATAACCTGCAATGCTAATTTATGTCATGCAGTTCTGAGGAAAAATAGGGAAAAATGGCGAGTTTATATCACGCAGTTCTGAGAAAAAATGGCAGAATTGCGAGTTTTTATCTCACAATTCTGACTTTATATTTCACAATTCTGACATTATATTTCACAATTCTGACTTTGTATCTTGCAATTCTGACTATAACTTGCAATTGTGAGCTTATGTCATGCAGTTCTGAGGAAAAAATTGGCAAAATGGTGAGTTTATATCACGCAGTTCTGAGAAAAAATGGCAGCCTGTGCAGACACAGGCTTCCATAATGTGTTTGTCTCTGTGAAGCTGTTTTGACACAATTGTCATGCGTTTCAGAAACTAGAATTTGCTAGCATATACTAGGTGTGATTGACAGCCGCGTGCTTTGATTGTTTTCCCTTCCCTCTGTTCTTCACCTTTGATCCGGTCTGTCTCCATTTGGCAGGCATTTCCTGAGATTTATGAGGCCATTTTCAATATCCATTCACTGACTTACTCAACTCTGTCATCTTTCAAGTTTTAATACGTGTTCTTTTAAGAAAATTGCTCCTGAAATGAATCTTACAAATCCCTTTAAGGCAATGCTTATCAAAGGCTACCATTTATAGTCACGTTTACACTGCCTAAACACAGACTTTAGATGTTCTTCCACTTCTATTTGCCCAAACAGCTATATTTGGCACGGTAGCCTACTTTTTAATAAGAACCTCTGGTGTGCATTAGTTTGCTGTCTTCAACTATCACTCAAAATTGTTTTCTTAAAGGAATAGTTGACCTAAAAATAACAATTCTGTTTTTGTTTTACTCACACTTACTGCAACTTTTTTGTTTTTTTTGTTTTTAGCTTTGTGATAGTTCATGAGTTCCTTGTTTTGTCCTGAACTGCCCACAATCCTTCAGGTCCCACAATTTTTTTGTTTTTTTTTAGCCTTTTTGTGTATTTGAACCCTTTTCAACAATGACTATATGATTTTGAGATCCATCTTCTCACACTGAGGACAACTGAGGGACTCATATGCAACTATAATGCTCACTGAAGCTCTAGAACGAAACACGATGCATTAAGAGTCGGGGGGTAAAACTCTTGTTGAATTAGGGTCAATTTAAAAACATGTAAGTATTTCTTGTAGCTTCTGACGGGCAGTACTAAATTAAAAATAATATAATATTTAGGCAAAATAAGAAAAATATGCACATCTTCATTATGTTCAAAAGTTTTCACCCCCGGCTCTTAATGCAATGTTTTTCCTTCTTTTTACCATTCACTTTCATTGTAAAATTATATTTTCGTGTTCTATGGAAGAAAGGAAATAATACAAGTTTGGTAAATGATCAAAAATGTTCAATCCATGAGCACTGTTCCTTTTAAAAGAGGATGATGTGAACGCTTTTAGAAAACAGTAAAGTGCCCTTTCGGTTGAATCTTTTGACCATGGCCATTCTTTACGTTTTCGTAATTAGCTGAAATTCTCAATGTCTTTTGAGCACAAGCATTCTTTGTGAAAGAAGAAAAGAATTAAGTTTAAGCCCATTTCAGTACTCTACTCATTCAAAGGTCTGCTTGTACAAAGAAATGTTTTTTCGGATGCGGTATTAATCATTGGTTCTTGTGCAGACAGATCAGTGAAGTTGGCTTTACTTTGGTATTGTGTAATAGGTTATAGTTTCTATGGTGCTGTGATTTGATCCATGGGTTCCAATTTCGAGCCAGACTCCGGGAGATGTGATGTGACATCTGTATGTGGAGGGGGTGTAACACTGGTCCACCTGGGGGTATCAGACGGTGTCGTGCAACAATGACAAGGGGAAAAAGGAGCCTTTACACACACGGTCCTCACAAAAGAACCAACGTCACTGATGATGTCATTCCATCACTGAAAGCTTTCCCGGGTAGTGCTGGCGCAGATTAGGATGGGATATTTTGTCACAGCACTTGCAGCCAACATACTTTATAGTTAACTGGTACTGTTCCATTTCAGCTAACAATGTTTTTTTATTCCAGAAGGTATTTTGAGATTAAATGACATGCATGCTTGCTGAGAATGCAGAATTTGATTGATGGTGTATTAGAAATGAATTGGCCACAGGAAGGAATCAAATGTACAGTTGAAGTAAAAAATTTACATTATTTTACCAAAATAAGAGGGATCATACAAAATCAAAATGCATGTTATTTTTTATTTTCTACTGACCTGAATAAGATATTTTAACATAAAAGACATTTATAGTCCACAAGAGAAAATAATAGTTCAAAAATGACCCCTTTCAAAAGTTTACATACGCTTGATTCTTTATACTGTGTTGTTACCTGAATGATCCACAGCTGTGTTTATTTTTATTTAGTGATAGTTGTACCTGAATCCCTTGTTTGTCCTGAACAGTTAAACTGCCTGCTGTTCTTCAGATACTTCAGGTCCCACAAATCCATTTTTGTGCATTTGAACCCTTTCCAATGATGACTGTATGATTTTGAGATCCATCTTTTCAGAGTGAGGACAACTAAGGGACTTATGTGCAAATATTACAGAAGGTTCAAATGCTCATCGATGCTCCAATGCATCAAGAGCCGGGGGGTGAAAACTTTTTGAATTTGAAGATCAGGGTAAATTTATTTAATGTTTAACTTCTTTTGTCTTCTAGGAAACATGTAAGTATCTTATGTAGCTTCTGAGGGGCAGTACTAAATAAAAGAATATGATATTTAAGCAAAATAAGAAAAATATACACATCTTCATTCTGTTCAAAAGTTTTCACCCCTCAGCTCTTAATGCATGTTTTTTTCCTGCTGGAGTATCAGTGAGTGTTTGAACCTTCTGTAACAGTTGCATATGAGTCCCTCAGTGTGAAAAGATGGATCTCAAAATCATACAGTCATTGTTGGAAAGGGTTCAAACACACAGAAACGCTGAAAAACCTCTTATTTTGGTAAAATAATGAACATTTAGCAGATTCTACAAAGGTGTATGTTAACTTTTGACATCAACTGAAAATTTAAAAAGCATTTTTAATTAAATTCTGAATGATGGCCAACCCTGCTACAAAAACCGTCAGACGACTGACTTTATAACCATAGAATTCATGCAACTAGACAGAATGTTATTATTAACCACTATCATCTTTAAAATGGGTCTTTTAGAGACCTATAAAGTGAATTAGCTTGCACTTATTGCAATATTTGGAGTGGTTTAATTCTAACATGAGAAGTGTTTGGAGCAGTAGCAGTTCTCGTGTGCTCTGAAGTGATTGTTCCTCTGAAGATACATCACGCTGAGATGAGTGTTCGTGAGTGCGCGCTTCGCTCTTCTTGGAAGGACCCACATTTTCCGCTTATACACACAGCACTCAGTGAGCGCTCATAAGAGCATATGATCTATGAGAAAATGAATCTTCTGCATTTCTAATGCCTTGTGAAATGTATTTCGTATTGATTAGGAGAATATCAAGAGCGATCAAGCATAGCAGAAGATGTGATGTGGTGATGATTGCTTAACGCTTTTGCAAAAGTGGGATTCCCATCCATTTGATGCTGATCATGTGATCTTTGTTTCCCAGAAGCCTTTTTTGTGCTGGTTTATAGTGTCTGCTAAATGTAATAGATTCTAAAATATTATTGCAAAGCATGTAATTGCATTTAATGATGATGTTTCATTCATTATTTAATTTAATGAAGGATTGTAGAAGAATGCTGTCCTTATGTACAGTGTGTGCTGGCAGTTTTCAGATTATGACGCAGTTTTCTCAAGTATAAGAGGAAGTAGGCCTACAGGGGATTTTTTACTATTTTTATTTTTTGGAGGCGCTTCTGTCCAGATGAGAGCTGGAAAGGCGAAAGAGCAAAATATCAGTCATCTGATGCCTTAGAGTCATGGCAACGGAAAGACCTTTTGTTTAGCTTGCGTCATGCCCAGTGCCTCGCAATGGGCCCAATTCAGCACAGACTTGCAAATTAGCAAGCGCATATGCGCTAGTCTGTTTCTGTTCGTTGGGTTGGAAGTTAAATCTACAGACTTTTATCTGCAAACAGGTTAAATCCCATTTTGTTGAACACATTTTATACAGAAATCCTACCAAGCACACATCAATCTGATGCAGGTCGTTCTGTGCATTTAGATTTAAATTGTCAATTTTGTGCCTTTCTATCTTTGAGTGTAGGTGATCAGTCTTTGAGTGTAGGTATTCTATATATTCTGTTATTTTCAGTGTAGGACAGGCTTGTAAGTGTGAGTCATATGCTTATTGAAGAAGTACTCCACATTACTCCATAAAATAAAAAGCAGACTTGATTTTTTTTTCTACTTCACAAAATCATTTCCATTACTATTTATAATATGTGACCCTGGACCACAAAACTAGTCATAAGTTTTTTTTTTTTAAAGTGCCCCTATTATGCCATGTTAAAGGTAGTTAATATTGTTGTAATAGTCTCTTAAAACAGGTTTACATGTATGCAAGTTCAAAAAACACTTTAGTTTTCTCAAAAATTAGATTTAATTTTACCCCGTTTCTAAATGATTCGTAAACGACTCGTGTGAAGCAGTTCGAAGAATCAGTCTCTCTAAACCCCTCCTTTCAGTGAGCCCTCACCGCTGTGATTGGTCAGATGGTGCCGTCCTTTTGGATTGGTCTACCGCTTCAGCGCAAAACGAAACGCCCATTGGCATAACTGAATGACAGCTGCGGAGACCTGTTAATGCATAGAAAAGATAGCCTCGATTTTACCCTATCAATTCGAGCCGGAGTCTGACGATGAAACGGTTGAAGTGGCACACATCGACAAGAAACTGTTTTGCAAGCACGACTGGAGCAGGACGTTTCTCAGTGGGTGTCATATTATAACTGTGGAAAGTGCTTGCAATTTGCTTTTGTAAGCGAACCGGGCACACCTCTACGTTGTGAACTTAAACACTGTAACGTACAACCCATAACACTGCGTTAAGCCATCGTTTATCATTATCATTCATTACTTAAACTAATAAGGCAGACAGACAGTCAAGCTGCATCAATCACAATTTTTAGACTACATTGCACTCACAGCTGAACAACAGAACTACAGAAACGCAAGTTAGCCGCTTACCAAGACATGTGCGGGGTTGTTACACACCAACGTACACAAAGACGTATTTTGAACGATCGCTAGAAAATACAATCATCAATTATTAATCATACTTACAGGTAGAAGTTCAGAGGAGCAAGCCGGTCCAAATAAACTGGGCACTGATCCATTTTTTAAAACCAAGCGTTTGGTGAATCTCGCGTTGTAACGTTACTCCCCAAGATTGGAAAAGCAGTCATCAGTAAAATGACGCGAACACAACACAAGATTGGCATTGGACTGCTGAGGTGTTGAAAAAATTAATGTTAACCACTCATTCTTGGTAGTTTAATCTTTCGGAAGGGCATATAAAACAAATTCACTCTCACAGCGCAGGGCGTCTTCTTGACATGATGTAACGTTAATCCACGTGAAAATGGTAGGCCTACTGTTTGTGGGCGGGCAAGTTGTTCGCGAAATTGAACGTGGGCGGACATTACGCAAATGTGTAGCTCGTGACGTGTGGCCGTTACAGAAAAAAGATTCAAATTGCTGACGACTCGTTTAGGCGAATGTGAGCCGACTCTTTTTTTTGTTAGACAAAAACTTCATTTATAGTGCACTGTAGGCGTCACAACTTTGCAGATAGTTTATGTTCACATACAGCTACATGACACACTACATGAAATATCATATTTGAAAAGGCATAATAGGGGCACTTTAAATTGAGATTTATACACCATCTGAAAGCTGAATAAAAAAGTGTTCCATTAATGTATTTGTTAGGATAGGACAATATTTGGCCCGAGATTCAACTATTTGAAATACGGAATCTGAGGGCGCCAAAAAATCTAAATATTGAGAAAATTGCCTTTAAAGTTGAGCAAATTAAGTTCTTAGCAATGCATATTACTAACCAAAAATTAAGTTTTGATATATTTATGATAGGAAATCAAAATATTTTCATGGAACATGATCTGTACTTAGATCCTAATGATTTTTGGCATAAAAGTAAAATCGATAATTTTGACCCATACAATGTATTTTTGGCTATTGCTACAAATATACCTGTGCTACTTAAGACTGGTTTTGTGGCCAGGCTCACATATAAGATAGATTTATATTGGTTGAAGTTTAAAATACTTTATTCGCTAACGTCCCACTAATGCTCACCAAGCAATTTTTATCAAAAACAGAAAAAAAAAAAAAAAAAAAAAACGAATATAATAACAAAAATAATTTTCTATAAAGGAAAGGATGTGACGTGAGGCCAACCATTGCTGCGGCGCCCGGGGAGCAGGTGGGGGTTCGGTGCCTTGCTCAAGGGTCTCATCTCAGTCGCGGTATTGAGGATGGAAAGAGCGCTGGTTATTCACTCCCCCAACCAACAATCCCTGCCGGACCTGAGACTTGAACCTGCAACCTTCGTATTACAAGTCCGACTCTCTAACCATTAGGCCACGGCTGCCCCACACCATTTTAAAATGTTTTTTTTTTTTTTTTTTTCAGTTTTAAAAAAATGTGTCCTCCATCATGGTACTCTTATGAACGCACATCAAAGACTGACACGAAAGAAAAGAAATCATTGAATAAAGTCATAGTTTTTGTTTTTTTGTTTTTTGCGCACAAAAAGAATTCTCATAGCTTCAGAAAATTACCACTAATGTCACATGTACTATTTAAATGATGTCCTTTCTAACTTTCTGAGCATTGAACATGGTAGTTGCATTGCTGTCTATGCAGGGTTAAAAAGCACTCAGATTGCATCAAAAATATCTTAATTTGTGTTCTAAAGATGAACAAAGGTCTTACAGGGTTTGGAACAACATAAGAGTGAGAAATAGTATCAGAACTTTAGTTTTTGTATGCACTATCCTTTTAATAATAGGTCTACACTATCAATTCTCCATTCTCAAAGTCTGGCCACAAAAACAGCAGTTATGATGATCAATCTGCCTTTCAATTGCATTAATTTGCAACTTATATGCACTATAAATACATGCAACTAAAAAAGCCAGTACTCTAAATATACTATGTTATTATAGTAGATTAAGCATGCACGTGTTGTTATTCACGCAAAAACATTAGTAAATCAGGTCCTTAGTCATGCAGCCAAATGTGTAATAAATTTCATACCGATGAGCTAATGTTTTATCTTCTGGGAAAAACATTGCCTCTATTTGGATGTATCACTATTTAGCACTAGTTCTGAGTCCAGAGGTTATTTCTGAATCACCATCAAATGTTTCCCGTGGGTTTGACGCAGCTTTTGTGTGTGTGCAAATGTGCACATGCACCTGTTTTATATAGGCTAGTTTATTGAACAGCTGTGCTATCTTGGCCATGTTTCACAGTAATCTGTGAACCCAGCCAATTAGTGTGGCAACAGCACACCATCCACATTTGTCTGTGTCAAGCTGGCCGACTGCTACACACACAAACGCACTCACACAAACACACACAGACCCTATACCTGGGTCAGATTCTTGCAGCATTGCCAATATCTGTC
The DNA here is from genome assembly GCF_049309525.1 of Garra rufa. Lineage (NCBI taxonomy): Eukaryota > Metazoa > Chordata > Actinopteri > Cypriniformes > Cyprinidae > Garra > Garra rufa. The sequence continues at coordinate 26,828,054 of NC_133372.1, read as the reverse complement.
CCGGTAAAAACCAGCATCCAATTATCAGCTCTAACCACAAAGGAATACAGGGTAAATACTCAATAATGAAATTACATGTGGGGTAAATTGCAAACAATTCTCATAGTAATGACTATTATGTATTAATAAGGAAAAAGAAATACATTCATATAGTGTCGTATTGGTCTTCATAGCAATTCGACCTACTCTGCTGGCAGCTGCTGGATGTTGTAAATGTGTGTTAACCACATGTTACTATATTAGCACCCACCCACACATGCAAGACACACTAGGTGTAGATTTGCTTTGGGAGGGGCAAAGTCACAAACCTGGTTGCCATGGAAACAAAGGCAGGACATTAAAGGGATTAAGTGGCGAGGTTGCCTCGACGACCGTGTGCGCTTGTGAGCCTGACTAGCATGAGCATAAATGCAACGTCATTAAAGTGCAGTGACGTTGTTTGCGCATCATCATGAATGCTGTGGATCCGCTGCATCCAGAGGAGCCAAGTTTCTGCTAGTGATTTATAGTGCAGTGTGTATGAATCATCTGTTATTTACTGAACAAAGCCACAGATGACGTTTGAAATGACAGGATTTTGACTGGCGAGTGTGAGTGTGAGTTGGATGTGAATGTGAGAAAATCTTCTGCATTCTGCAGATAAAGCTGTGTAAATCCCTGTTGTATTTAATGGTAAGGTTTTTAGCTATTATTAGCATTAATATGGCTACTCTGACTCAGTAAAACACAACTTAGAATAATACAAGAGTGAGCTCTTTAAAAAAAAATGAAATTACTGATACAAATGTTACCTGTTGAAGATTTTTTTTTTTCTATTTGTTATTGTTAAATGGATAGTTCGCCCCAAAAATAACAATTCTGTCATTAATTACTCACCCTCATGTCGTTCCAAACCCGTAAGACTATTGTTCAACTTCGGAACACAGATTAAGATATTTTTGATGAAATCCGAGAGCTTTCTGACCCTGCATAGACAGCAACACAACTGACACGTTCAAGGCCCAGAAAGGTAGAAAGGACATTGTTAAAATAGTCCATGTGACATCAGTGGTTCATGGTTCATGACATGGAAGATACATTTTTTATATATTTATGTACTGTTATATATATGTAGTTGACAAATAGACAGCAAAACAATGCTTTTTTTTGTAAAAGAACATTTCTGAAGGAAACATGCATATATTTATGTAGTGTGAAATCTGATATTTGAGAAAATATAAAGGGTTTTTTACATTTTGACTGAACTGTACAATAGGTTTGTCCTATGGTGTGGTGTGTGACATAACAGTGTGAGAGAGATTTCTCTTCATTGTTAGACACTTTTTTCATATAGTATTATTTATTTAAGATGAAATTATAATTAACACAATTTTTTACCCATGACTTGTTGGACAATTTCAAGACAAACTTTTCTGTCATCGGTTCAAAACTGCTGAAAATTATACAATTTATGATGAGTGATCGTGATGAGTGATGTGGGTGGAGCCGGTTAGCCACGCCCCTAATTATGCAGAACTTTAAGGCTTAATATAAATTAAATGGATGAGTTATAAAAAAAAAATCACCCCCTCTCAGTTGACATGAAGGGCGAAATTAGCTATATAGACCAAAACCACTTTTTGTACCAGGCTGTAGACATATTTTTTTCTGCTGTAAATTTGAGCATTTTAACATGGGGAGTCTAAGGGATTGACTCCCTTTTGCAGCTAGTCTCTAGCTGTCAGTCGATGAAATGCGGTTTAAGTCACTTCCGTGTTGGTATCAATAGAGAGAAGGTTGCCGGTTGTGCAATGCTCAACTGTGTTTTTTTTTTAAGATAGATTTTAAACAAATCTGTGGTTCTTTTATGTGTGTCACACTAAAGGACAGAAATGGTAGTTATTAAAGTTTTTCTATTTAATTTTGAACATGTCAAAATAGAAAGAAACTGTAATTTTGGTACAAACAATATCAACATGTTTTTTAAACAAAACAAAACAATTTTAATTGACACAATTCACCCCTGGTTTCACAGACAAGGCTAAAGCCTAGCCCTAGACTAAAATGTAAGTCTGAACCGTTTCAACTGAAAGAACTTTGCGCTGACTACTCTAAAAATATATCAGTGCTTTTGTTTTGTCTCAAGATGCACACAGTAATGTTTTTGTCTGAGCATGTTTATAAAAATTACTTAAATGTCCTAATTGAACTATGGGCTAATCCAGGCTTAGTCTAAGCCCTGTCTGTGAAACCGGGCCTTTTTCTCTTAGTCAGTCGGTATGCTACGGAAAGTCTTCTTGATTGGTATTCAAACTATGTTAATTAAGATTTTATGTAAAAAAAAAACTATATAGCTACTCTTTTTAAGGCATCATTTTGATTCTATTTACTTTCTGCATCGTTCTCTTAAGATCTCCTCCTAATTCAGTTTTAAATTAATATAATTTAGGGTGTCACACCAAAGGGCAACAAGTTAACTTTACACTTTTGTACTGGTTCCAAAGAAAGTTAAATATTTGAACAATTCTGAGACTAAAAAATTACCAAGTGCCCATGTCATGGGCTTCACAGGGGGCTTCAGTAACATAATCATTAATGGGGTCCTTCAACTAATTAAAGTTTTTTTTGGAATTGGCTGATTTAAAATCAGAATATGTTGTCGCACCAGAGGACATGGTTCTCAGAAACAAAATGTATCAAGTTTCCTACGCTTACAGAAATATATGGATGAAAAAAAGATTGCCATTTACTAGAATAGACACTTGTACAATTATGCCAGAAGTATTTATTAACATTTTTATGGTTTTCTTTTTAATTTATAAAAATTGTAATTTATTGAACCATGCTTGAGACAGTCACACCATAGGACAATTTTGACATTTGGCTGAAAAGTAAAAAAAAAATCGAATAACACTGCAGCTTTTATAACAACAGGTCCATGTAGGACAATGAAATGTTTAACAATTTACTGCATTTTAAATAACAATATTAATTATATTCATTTTTATCTTGTGGGACAGTAAAAATGATGTCATGTCAGCAAACCATATATATTTTCTTTTAGTCTGACTGCTAATAGTTTATTAACTCTTTGTTTAATAGGATGAATTGCTGTTCACATGCAGGTTTCCACATTGTCCTTGGATGGAGAATGATCTTGACATGAGAGAAAACACAGACGCTCCAACAAAAATGTCTTCTTGTTCCAACCATATTCATACAGCTTCGCACCCAGCTCCGCTTCCACTGCACACTACTCACATACTCAGGATGTACGAACACCCAGTAGAAGAGATAAAAATGAGCTTCTCTGCCAAAATAGGATAGGAATAGGACTGGACATGTTGTTGATTTAGAAGCACCATCATTTTAAATGACCATTGTTCAGTTCCTCCTCCAAAATTGGTTCGCTGACCTAATCAAATGTCATTACCTTGGTAGCGGCACATAATTTTCAAACAAATTGCTTGTCTGATGGGCACATTTCTATGGTAGTATGGTTTTAGTTTTTTCAAAAAATCGAATGATTCTTCAGAGACAAATTCATGCGCATGAAGTACAGTCACCTTGACAACTTAAGCCAAATTAAGAGTAACAGCAGGGAATTCAAAAGCTCAGTTATACAAATCTGATTGGAGACTGAGGGACCATTATGTCTTGCATTCAAATGCTTTTGTCCTTGCGTTAAAGTAGAAACTAGGGACTAGTCCAAGCAGCATATGGCATAGACGTTGCCAACAGGACAGGCCTTTGGCAAGTTTGAGTGCACTCAGCTTCCATCCCTTGAGTACATATGTGCAACAGCTGTGTTTCATGTTCCAGCCTTGTGAAAGCCAAGTCTATCTCTAAGATGAATTTCCAGCATGGGTTTCTGTGTCCGAAACAGGTATGATCTCAGGTGGTTTCTGCACCTGCAGAAACCTGACCGAGGAAATTCGCCTCCTAAGGATACACCTGTTTATTTTGATTCCCCTGCTCCAACATTAAGCAATTAATAAAACCAATGTCCAATTTTATCTAACACCTGGATTTTGCTGATAAAAATTCCATGATTCATGATTTGACAGACAAATTCTGTCATTAATTACTCACCCTCATGTCGTTCCAAACCTGTAAGGTTTATCTTTGGAACACAAATTAAGATGTTTGATGAAATCCGAGAGCTTTCTGACCCTAGACAGCAATGCAACTGACATGGTCAAGGCACAGAAAGGTAGGAGGGACATTGATAAAACTGATAAAATCACAGCTATTTTAATGTTTTTAAGCCTTGAATGTGTCAGTTGTGTTGCTGTCTTTGGATCAAAAAGCTCTTAGATTTCATTAAAAATATCTTAATTTGTGTTCCAAAGATGAACAAACTTACTTTGTTTGCTAGGAAACTAACAAGTAGAAAAGAAAAAACAAAAACATTATCTGCTCCATTTAAATTCAAAACATGAGAAAGTAAATAGATTTGTGTAAATTATTAATTATTCATGCTTTTGCCAGGGTATAGAAGCTATTTTCAGTACTTCAGTTATTTGGGGAAAAATTTATTCATTTAGTCTCCTATGATTAATATTCAGGCACTCCAATGTGAACCAGTTAAAAAAATAAATATTGCATAATCGACATACAAAACCTCTCAGCCTAGAGATCTTCGTACTACAGTATGTTAAATATGTAAGTATATGTGAACTAGGGCTGACACAATATCAGATTTTCACCTCACAAATATCATTGCAATATGTAGAAATTTTGAAAAATAAATAAATAATAATGTTATCCATTCAACTAATCTTTAACTTTATTTTGGGTTTTCTCTTTTTATCCAATGAATCCAGTGAGTGTAGAGAGGCTGAGCGAGTTTGTAACCATAACTGTACAAAAGCATACAAAGAAAAAAACTGTTAATCGGCACTTCCTGCTGACTTCCTTCTCCTTTTTTGTTTTGTTTTATGACTAGTGGCCACCAACATTAAGATGTTACAATGTTTTAACATCAGTTTCGTATTTTTAAATATCACAGTTAGCTGTGTTCTGGACATTCTGAGTCATTTTGAGTCTCAAATCACAGTAAAAGTCACCATGTAAAAATAGATAGCTAAAGCTGCTGATGTTGTGTGCTTTAAATGATTCTTGGCAGCTAATACTGTCTAGCTGTTCAGTTGGCTGTGTCCCGGACTGAGTCATTTTGAGCTGGTAACCATGACATAGCTTTACATTTTTTCCATTTGAATTTACCAGCCTCTATTTCTTTAAAATAATTCCTGATGAAAAAAAAAACAGCATATGCTGGTTAGGTAAGTAGTTTGTCATGAGCTGGTTTAAGCTGGTTTCATAAGCAACTAGCTCCTGTTCATGACAAGCTCATAACCAGCTCAGGACCAGTTTAAACCAGCTCTTGAGCAACTAAGGACCAGCTTAAACCAACTCAAACCAGCTGCCATGCTTTAAAACATACCTAACCAGTATATGCTGTTTTTCTCAACAGGGTTCAGGATAACTGAACTAACAATTGTTTGCACATCTAAACATATATTGTTATTGTTTCATATACTTTTCATATTTGATATTTGATATATTTGTTTAATGTCTAACATCTTTGGAATGCGTTTTCATATTCACAGCTGTCCTTCAGACTGACAACTTGTGAAATTGTGGTAGTTATTTTAATAATTCACAGATCAATTCACAGGCTAATTGCAAGGCAATTATATCTTTGTAATGGGCAATTTGCTTTCTTACTGCATAAACTTCTGAAGCACAAAGGCTAAATATTTAAACAGCTGTTATATAATATTTTACTGTTGCAAAAGGTGCCATATTTTGAAGCAAAAACAATTTGTTGTTCCTATCAGTGCTCAGTGTTTTTGAACAAATCTTCCATGCATCTCATTTGTAAACGAACTGAATGAACTAGGGGTTCATATTAATGAATGAACTGGGGCAGCTTGATTTCAAACAAACTGAATGAACTGGGGAGTCTCCTTTGTGAATGTGGATCTGCTGATGACTGTGGTTCAATATGTTGGTCTCATTCACAAGGAGAGAAAGAGAAAGAAAATTAATAATGTGTAAAAATTAGACTACTGATGCTGTACACAAAATTATGTAACTGTCTTATTGACCTGGTATTGAAATTTATTATGGCTATTATTCTTGGTTTTTTATGCTTTCTTAAAAGTAATGCTCAGCAGTTTTAGCAGACATGATAATAAAATTTGTGAACGACTTCACTCAACACACAAAAAGTCAATGACTGATACAAAAAGTCAACAAGTGGTGTTTATAGAGTACGTTACCTGAGGAAAGAGTCAGAACAAATCAATGAACAAATGTGAATTATTAAACAGACTGATAGGAAATGAGAATCAGTCCCTACTATTGCTTTGTATCAGAACCTAAGGAGATTTTTTCTTATTTTAAGATGAGGATTGTTTCAGAATAAGTAACAACAGCTTGCAGCACATATAATAATGAATAAACATTTATATTAAAGGAAGAAGTGCATTTGATTATCAACAAATATTGCCACAACTCAAACAGTGAGGTGGTAATTAGCACGATTTATTTATACTGTGGTGCATTCTGGGAAAAACAGTGAGAGAGAAATGGATAATAAGGTAGGCCAGTAATTAAGAAGTCTCACCAAAAATACAGTTCTAACATGACAACTCTAACAGAACAATTTTAGCATATGACAATGTTAATGTATTTGGACTTGGCTGTTGTTGTAGATTATTGCTGCTGCTGCACAAATAGCATATATAATAACCTGTTGCAGATCTATACAGGTGGAGCTGGGGAGGTGGAGGGTTTCAGAGGAACTCTGAAAGCACGCTGCAAATTGCTCTATAGTGAATGCTAACCAACCATTTAAATGTAAAGCAGCAAGCACATTGGCTGCGTATGCAACGTGAACCAGTCAGCTTGTGCCAAATAGTTTAACGCTGTGATCATCAGCCTGCGTAAAATATTCAACCTGATCTCATGACGAAAATGTACTTGCAGGAATTTTTTACGTACCACCATGTGTATTTCATGACATTTGATGTGAAATATCCACTGAGTGGTGCTAAAATAGTGCTATTTTTGTCCCTGGAACAATTGAACTTACATATGTACGTTTTATGTGACGTTGGTTTTGTACATGTCACCACAGTTCTGACTTGAAATGTATGTTGAGTGATGCTATAACTCTAATGCTCCATGACGTTTTAAAGGGGTCCTATTATGCTTTTTACTTTTTGAACTTTAGCCAGTGCATGGTGTGTATGTTTGGGCATAAAAAACATCTACAAAGTTACAAATCTCAAAGTCCACTCCAAAGGGAGATATTTAGTTTTTAAAAAATCCCTTTTCAAGAACTACAACGAACGGCTCCTTTGGACTACAGCATTAGTTTTCCTGATGCTATGATGTCACAACGTAAATTCAAATCGTTGGCGGGTGGGGGATTCGCCATAACTTTAGTGATGTATTATGGACAGCTGCTTCTGGGATGCTTCAGCGAGCCGCAGGGTGGCTGGTATAAAGGCATGCATAGACTAAAGTGTCCGCGACCTGCTCCGGTAGCTGTGCTGGAGCCGCACCGTTGACCTGTGCAGTATAGTGGGTCGAAACACACGCAGAGCTCCGGCTGCTGTAAACACGAACATTGACTAGAGTCATTGGTGGTCGCATCGGAGCCGTGCCGTAGACGTGTGCAGTGTGTGGTAAGACGGTCAGTAAAAGCCTCCTTTTAGCATTCCAATGTGTTTTTGTAAGAAAAATAGCCATATTTAAAACGTAAAAATCACTTTTATCCAGCTTGCTGGTTTGGGAAGGGGTGTGACAGAACTGAAACGCTGTCTAAGCTGTTTGCCAATTGCAACGCAGTGGGACTGCTAACCAATCACAACACATTTGGTTTTTCGGAAGGTGAACCTTCATCAAACCCGGAACTAATCGAGCAGTTTGTGCCATTTGTGCCTGGGGGGAAAGCCATTGTAATAATGTAAATTATATGAAAAATTACGCGTTTTTCGAACCACCACGCATGAGAGCATGTTCTAGTGCACCCCCAAAACAAAATAACGACTTTGCAAAAAGAGCATAATAGGACCCCTCTAAAATAACGTACCATCTGCACTACACCTAAACCAACCCGATACTTTAAACAAATGCGTAATGTGATGTAAAAGCGCAATTGCAAGCATGCCGTTTTAGCTTGTTTTTCGATCTCTCATCTTTCAGCTGTTTCATTGTGAGTCATGTTTTTCACCAGATTTGTACCCAAGGATTCCACATCCTAAGTCCAATTTCCATGCCATCTGATTTACAGAGCAAGCTTGTTATGTCTGGAAAGTAGGGGTGTGACGAGACACTCAGCTCACGAGACGAGACGAGACACGAGATTGGGTTCACGAGATCGAGACGAGACGAGATTTTAAGAAAACTAAAACAGACTTTTATTTAACTTAGTTGCACAAGCCTTAACATTCAATGGTCTTCTTCTTTTTAATAAACTTCTTAATGAACTTCTTCCTCTACAAATTGAAACTAAAATGTTATAAAAGTTAAAATAATATTTAAAAAATAAATAAAAAATACAATTATATATTTCTCCTTTTTTCCAAAGCAAACAATATGTGCAAAACAAAAAGTTCTTCTCTGTCAATACAGACGGCAAATAGTGCAAACAGATCCTGACCAAGTATGTCACTTCTTCCTCTACAAATTGAAACTAAAATAAAATGTTATAAAAGTTAAAATAAAATAAATAAAATTATATATTTCTCCTTTTTTCAAGTGCAAACAATATAAGCAAAACAAGAAGTTCTTCTCTGTCATTTACAGACTGAGATGTATCAAGTATGTCACTGACAACTACACATCCATGTTCTTTTTTAAGAATATTAGCATGTCCACATTTTCTGGCAGTAGTTGGGATCTTTGCGCATTGACTATGTCTCCAGCTGTGGAAAAGATGCGCTCACTGCTCGTATTAGCCGCGCTGTACGGCATTGTTTGCTTGCATTGTCTGCATATTGTCCGTGTCTTATCACTTACTCTCTTGCCATTAATCATTTCTGTCGGGAACCCAAAATGCTGCCAAACAAAAGATTTGAACGTGGTGGGGGCATCTTCAATTTCAATATCTGTATTGTCCGTCATTTTGCTGCTTCTTGGATCACGATTTGAACGTGGCGGGTGCGTAGTAAAGAGTAATGCCTGTGTTTTCCGGTTGCTTGTTGGATAACAAATCTCGCGAGACAGAATTTTAATGCGACGAGCAATCTCGCCAAATTTCATCTCGCGAGATCTCGTCACACGAGATCTCGTCACACCCCTACTGGAAAGCAAAACTTTTGGAGCTGTAATCATAACTGTGTACCAAGACGATTACAAGTACTTGCTGTTTTACCACCTCTAGTGTTCATTTCTGTTGGAAAGTGCAGTGATACATACTTATTGGTTTGTATTTTGCAAAAGTTCCCACAGGTACATTTTCTTCCCGAGATCAGGAAATATTATTACAACATTTTTCGATATACTTTTATTATTCATATATATTTTTCAATTTTAATTTATTTAAAAATGTCATTTATTCTTGTGATGTGAAAGCTGAAGTTTCAGCAGCTATTTCGCCAGTCCTTAGTGTCACATGATCCCTAGGAAATCATTCTAATATGCTGATTTGGGGCTCAAGAAACCTTTTTAACCATTATTAATATTAAAAACAGTTGTGCTGCTAGTTTAGTGGAAACTGATACATTTTGCAGTGTTCTTTTGTAACCTTAGTGTTATTGTTTTTTAAATTTCACTAACCTCAAACTTTTAAACTGTGGAGTATAGTTTACTTAAGCTGTAGCCCCCCCAACCAAAGATGTTCAGAATCTAAATAAAGCTACAATAAGAACTTCAAAAAATAGTCCTAAATATAGAGCGAAATAGCCAGTCAGGGCCAGAGGGACACCAAATAAAGGGATCATCTGCTAATCTCTCTCCTTTAGGACAGAAAGATACAACTGTAATGGATTTTGGATAAAGCATAAATCCTCTGAGACTGTCATCACCGCAGAGATCAGCAGGGCGTCTGGTTTCCATTTGCTAGACTGTTACCATGTGTATTGTCTTGTTGTTGATGAAATCCATCAGAGTAACGTTTAAACTGTGCAAGAATAATAGGTACGTGTCTTCTGTCTCTAAGTGCGATTGGAAACAGACTTACTCAATGTGTGATTTCCCCCGCACTCCGGATCTTCTTGTTTACTGCTGAGCAGAGGCCACCGTCTTCCTGTTTTTGAAAGTAAAGAGCTGCGGTACATTCAAGAGACACTGTTTCTGCCAGGTGTGAGCGGACCTATGATACTCGACCCCCTGAGGAGGTAGAAGCGTGACCAACTGACAATGCAACCAGAGACTCCCACTAACAGATACAGTAACCCTCTCTCTGTTGCCCTGAGTCCCTCCAGCATTTTTGACTGGTGGAAGGATGAGTTTAGAGTTCAAAGAGCTTCCACTGGACAACTTCTGAATCTGTTGGGAATTTAAATATGACGGATTTGAACCTGTCAGAGAACAAGAGCTTTCTAAAATCCTGTCTGAGTCTGGGTACCTACTCATATCGCCGGCACTCTTGGGTCTGGTAAGCACAAATGTGGGCAAACGGTTGTAACCACTGCAGCCACCTGTTTGTTTGTTTGGATTAGTTGACTTCACTTGCGTAGCTTGTTGTAATGGCAAATCAAACTCATTTTTACTCTAGCTGCACAGTGTTTTGGCAGCAGAATGTTAAAAATAAGATCTTAGACTTGTGGCATTACAGTTGTAAGGTTGTCATTCCTTGTATCAGAGGATTCGGAAAGCCTACATGCCACCCTACAACTCCAGCACAATGAGATCCAGGTGGATGAGGTTTAATTTTACTCATGCAAAGGAAAAGATGGCAGTTTTCTACAGCAAGGCTAAAAATGTCTTAGAAAAGAGAGTGAATTTCTTTAAAAAATCTGCTGTTTTGCTCTTTAAAAATGTATGACCTTTTGCCACTCTCTCCATTCACTGTCTCTCAGCTTGACATGTTCTCATTGCTCTCTCTCATTGATAGCCAGGGTTAATGGAAGAGCCATGGTGCTTGAATGGGCTCAGTTTGAGGTTGATTTATTGCATATTCAGGTTTTTTTTTTTAAATATATTCAATATAATGTAGCAGTGAATTCAATACACTGCGATATTTAGTATATTCAGTCTCATCTCTGGCCTACACACAACTAAACAGGAGGTGTTCCACAATTATTTCTAAAGCTCACATTTCCATTTTCCTGGAGAGAGATGCTTCAAGATGCTCTTTTATGTTTATTTTGTTGGTTATTATGTTGATGAGTTGCCTTGGATGTTATACTGACACCTAGTGGCTGGATGATGTAAAAACGAAAGGTGTCTGATGGCATTAAAGAAATGGACTATTTGCAGTATGTCATTATTCAGTGACCCTAAAATATAGGAATAGTTAGGTAATATATGCTTTTTGGTGGGTTATTTGATCTCAAAATGATCTAAAAAAAAACCTTTTAATTAATGGAAATTATACTTCCAGAAAAAAAAAATTCTGATAATTTACTCACCCCCATGTGATCCAAGATGTTCATGTCTTTCTGTATTCAGTCTGTTTTCTGTCTTCTCTTTTTGAGGAAAACATTCCAGGATTTTCCTCCATATAGTGGACTTCAATGGGGATCAACAGGTTGAAGGTCCAAATTGCAGTTTCAGTGCAGCTTCAAAGGACACGATCCCAGACGAGGAATAATGCTCTTATCTAGTGAAATGATTTGTCATTTTATTAAAATAATAAAAATGTATGTAACTTTTAACCACAAATGGTCATCTTGCACCAGCCCGACCTCACATAATCATGTTGAAAAGGTCACACGTGACATAGGCGGAAACAGGGCCTAAAACTATCTTTTTGCCACACCTGCCAATTGCCGGTGACATGATCAAATTTACTGGCCAAATTATTTTTATTACCAGCCATGAAACCCTTTTTGCAAAAACAGGCAGTTATTACTACTACAATGACTAAACATATTTACAATGTTTTTCATTTGTCCTGCTACTGGTGTCTCTTTTATTAAAGTGCCCCTATTATGCCTTTTCAAATATGATATTTCATGTAGTGTGTCATGTAGCTGTATGTGAACATAAACTATCTGCAAAGTTGTGACGCCGACAGTGCACTATAAATAAAGTTTTTGTCTATCAAAAAAAGGAGTCGGCTCACATTCGCCTAAACGAGTCGTCAGCAATTCGAATCTTTTTTCTGTAACGGCCACACGTCACGAGCTACACATTTGCGTAATGTCCGCCCACATTCAATTTCGCGAACAACTTGCCCGCCCACAAACAGTAGGCCTACCATTTTCACGTGGATTACATCATGTCAAGAAGACGCCCTGCGCTGTGACAGCCTGTGAGAGTGAATTTGTTTTATATGCCCTTCCGAAAGATGAAACTATCAGTGGTTAACATTAATTTTTTCAACACCTCAGCAGTCCAATGCCAATCTTGTGTTGTGTTCGCGTCATTTTACTGATGACTGCTTTTCTAATCTTGGGGAGTAACGTTACAACGCGAGATTCACCAAACGCTTGGTTTTAAAAAATGGATCAGTGCCCAGTTTATTTGGACCGGCTTGCTCCTCTGAACTTCTACCTGTAAGTATGATTAATAATTGTATTTTCTAGCGATCGTTCAAAATACGTCTTTGTGTACGTTATGGTGTGTAACAACCCCGCACATGTCTTGGTAACCGGCTAACTTGCGTTTCTGTAGTTCTGTTGTTCAGCTGTGAGTGCAATGTAGTCTAAAAAGTCTTGTGATTGATGCAGCTTGACTGTCTGTCTGCCTTATTAGTTTAAGTAATGATAATGATAAACGATGGCTTAACGCAGTGTTATGGATTGTACAGTGTTGAAGTTCACAACGTAGAGGTGTGCCCGGTTCGCTTACAAAAGCAAATTGCAAGCACTTTCCACAGTTAACATATGACAACCACTGAGAAACATCCTGCTCCGGTCGTGCTTGCAAAACAGTTTCTTGTCGATGTGACACTTCAACCGTTTCATCGTCAGACTCCGGCTCGAATTGATAGGGTAAAATCGAGGCTATCTTTTCTATGCATTAACAGGTCTCCGCAGCTGTCATTCAGTTATGCCAATGGGCGTTTCGTTTTGCGCTGTAGCGGTAGACCAATCCAAAAGGACTGCACCATCTGACCAATCACAGCAGTGAGGGCTCACGGAAAGGAGGGGTTTAGAGAGACTGATTCTTCGAACTGCTTCAAACGAGTCGTTTACGAATCATTTAGAAACGGGGTAAAAATAAATCTAATTTTGGAGAAAACTAAAGTGTTTTTTGAACTTGCATACATGTAAACCTGTTTTAAGAGACTATTACAACAATATTAACTACCTTTAAAATGGCATAATAGGGGCACTTTAAATACATTTTCCCTCAATTTTCCCTATTAATTATAGCTATTCAACATTACAGTATAATTGAAAGCTATTGTTTCTCATTTTTATGCTCTAAAATAGAAAACCATTTTAAATTTAAGTGATTTTAAAACAATCTTCACATAAACTATAAATTGTATATGCATAAACTGTACAAATTAATCCAAATTAATCAGCGACTAGAGCAGTCGAGTGATGATTTCTCTTTTTCTTTTGTTCTTTAAATTCCATGAATGACAGACTTTAGCAGGTTTCACTTTAAAATCAGCATGGTCTCTTTAAAATCTGATGCACATGACACGGATCTGACATCTGCGATTTTCTCAAAACTGTTTACAGTCATTTAAGACTTTATAACTCATTTAAGACTAAGTTTACGAGCTAACTCGCCAAAACGGTGCATTTTGACATAACTGTGTGTGATTTCGTCTATTGAAGTGCTAAGTTACTGGTGCACTGCCTGAAGCGGCTCAGCGTATGCGTAATGTTACAGCCGAACGCGCACCTTTCAAACTTTACTTCAGGGCACTGTTTAGGCGGCATAACCCCAGGTGTTTTCACTACATTGCATTATATTTCGTAAAAGTTTTACCCGCCAACTGCTGACTGACACTGTTACATATACTCGCCAATGTCGATTTTTACTTGCATTTGACGCTTGGCGAATGTTAATTTTAGGCCCTGGGCGGAAGTACCAACCCAGTGTTTATGAGTCAAACTCCCTTTAAAAAAAAAAAGGTAGAACGACAGTGTCGGACGATTTTGAAGTTGGAGGTAAACATAAGATGTAGTTTTTCGCTCTACCATACCTTTTTTTGAGCTAAAGTACTGCACACAGATGAACAACTAACCACATGTGATATTTCCAACATGGCAGAGCTAGTTCAAGATGAGCATTTGAGGTTAAAAAGTATATAATTTTTTATTTTAGTTTAGAAAACAACCAATCTTTTTGCTAGATAAGACGCTTATTCCTTGGCTGGGATCGTGTAGAGCTCTTTGAAGCTGTATTGAAACTGCAATTTGAACCCCCAACCCATTGGCCACCATTAAAATCCACTATATGGAGAAAAATCCTTGAATCTTTTCCTTAGAAACCTTAATTTAATTGCGACTAAAGAAAGAAATAAATTTTTATTCTGGAAGTGAGCTTCTCATCTAATTTAGTTCACTTTAACAATTTAGTAAATCAATTATCGTAAGAGTGAGATAGACTGTTGCTTTGCTTATCTAGTATGCTTGTATTGTTTGACAGGATTAGGTGCACATGCTCCCCTCACAACTTTTTGTTTGGGAGCTCATTTGTAAAATCCGCACAGGGGCACACAGAAGGCAGCTGTCATGCCTGTACAGCAGATCAGCTTACAGCATGCTTTGTGACAGGGTCATAGAATACTCTGCTCGGCGCATATCATGTCCAACAACAGCCCTGACCCCTCTAACAGTGTAATACAAGTGTCTGATATGGAAAAAGCGTATGTTATTGTTATAGCATACGTACAGAAAACAGTGACAGTCAGGGTACCTTGTGGATTGAACTAACCTGCATGATTTTTGAGTTTAAAATTATAATTTTTTCTTTCATGCCAAAAATCATTAGAATATTAAGTAAAGATCATGTTTCATGAAAATATTTTGTTAATTTCCTACCATAAACCTATATTTTATTAGTAATATGCATTGCTAAGAACTTAATTTGGACAACTTTAAAGGCGGCTTTCTCAGTATTTTGATTGTTTTGAATCCTCAGATTCTAGATTTTCAAATAGTTGTATCTCGGCCAAATATTGTTCTATCTTAACAAACCACACATCAGTGGAAAGCTAATTCTTCTTTTAATTTCTAATTTCTTTTCATAATTTAACATTGACCCTTATGACAAAGGGTCACACATATGTGACATATACTGTAATATGATAGCTTGGTGTATCTTGTATCTTGTTTACTGGCCTGATCAGGGATTATACATTATTCCTTACAGTACATATTTGAGCATTTTTATAAGCTCTTTGATAGTGCATTGACATTTAAAAAATTCCAATTCCAGGTTCAACCACTTTTTGAAATCGACCTGAAATGTAATTCACAGTTCCACATCCTTATATCTCCACTTCCTCATCTCACGTTCAACATAAGTGAGATTTGAAATCGACTGCATTTCAAATGGAACTGATCCCAGTGCTTTAATACAGTCTATTTGCTCAATTATGGAATACATTACGCATTAAGCAGCAGACACCTGATAGGGTCGCATTACTCATGAAAATGAGAAGCGGTTATGTGTCATTTTCATGATCAGCAGGCTGTTACCCTAGTAGCTGAAACTTAAGTGCTATCCTGTGTTTTTGCCAGTCAGATAAGCTTGTATAGAGTGAGTGGTGAAAGGTGAAAGCGTGTAGATTGGGTCCGCAGGGCTCTCAGATAGCCAGCTGCACAGTGGGGGTCAGGTCCTTTTGACTTTAACATTCACCTCTCCATCTTCCCTACCTGTGCCTATCTGGAGCAGAACACCCCTGACTCTGCCATTTCATTTCCCCCTTGCCCTCTAACACTCATTTTCACAAGTTCTTTTCTGTTTTCACCTTTCCCCCTTTCTAATAGCTTTTTAGACTGACTTATTTTTTTCTTAATGTCCTTTTCTTCACTTGCTTTAAAGGAATATATTGCCCAAAAATGAGAATTGTCATCATTTACCGACCATGATTTTGTTGTCCTCCATATTTTAAACGTTTTGAAGCCATAAAATAGTTTTATGTAGGGCAGCATAATAATGGTTAAACTGACAATCACAATTATAATCATAATTATTGCTATGTTAGATATTTCTTCTTACATTTCATCAGAATTACAGAACAAAAAAACTCAAAATTGAAATATAGCTAATGCCAGGGTTCAAGCGCTTTAAGGCATTTAAATATGAAAAAAGACATTTAGCAAGCCTGTAACCACCTAAATCAATGAGTTAAATAAGCATTTTTGCCAAATCCAGGTAAGTTACCATAGAAATATTATGTTTTTTTAACGTTTTGGACTGTTATAGTGCCAGCTGTGGTCCGATCTTCTTAAAAGTTTGCATGCTTGTTTAGAATCACCTGTTGCATGTGCTCACCAGATTTTGTGAAGTTTTGAGTTTTCCTTTAGGCTTTATAGGATTTTAGGTCAAATTGTACAGGCCCCTTTTCTAAACAACCCCGTTATAGCTTCCCAAAGGGTAAATTTCGACAGTTTCTGATAATTATTGACCTATAGAGTGTTTTTTTTCCAGATTGAGTGAAAAACCTAGGACTACTTCGCAAAAGTAGTTTTTTTTTAAATGTTCTCAATCAGTTAACAAAAAAATTGACAGTGGTTCTAAAGAAGTTGTCTGGAATGAGGAGTTCTATCATATGATACATATAAGTACAATCGTTTACTCCCTTGGAAAATGCGATTTTGCCCCCCAGTGGCCAATTTCTTTCAAATTTCTCAAAGACCTTTGTCCTTTGAGTCAAACAGGCCCACAGAGTTTAGTTCAGATCGGCCTCTGTTAACTTTGTCTAACAGGTGCTCAAACTTCATCGGCCAATGGCTGCCATGTTTTTTTGAGATATGCAAATGTCCTTATAGACACTTGTGACACTTTGGACAAGACCTTGCACAGCAATTTTCATGTTGATAGGACAAATGGTTGCGTAGTTATAGCCATTTTTATGTTTTTCTTATAGCACCACCAAGTGGCCAAGCTCCACTGTTTATTTCCTGTGACCTCAGATTGAGCTCTTACGCAGGTGTTCTGAGATTGGCGAAGATACCTCATTCCGTTCAGGAAGTATAGGCATTTTACTAAAAGTGTCCCTGCCCTTTTCAAAAGTTTTGGCACCCCTTTGCGACGGTGAGTCGAAAGTTCAACTTTTTTTTTAATGATTATTGATATTCACCCTCCAGAGAATCTTTCTGCACTGGTTTGGTTCTGATCGGGCGAAAAACCTAGTACTTATGCGCAAAAAGTAGGTTTTTCCAAAAATCCAGAATATCCCAAAATTTTGCTTGGCACAAACCAAGGATTCCATTGACATAAGACACTTGAGCCTGCAACTGACAGTTTAGGAGTTATGAGCGATTTCGTACTTTTGATCGCTGTAGCGCCCCTGTCAGGCTGATTGGGACGAGCCTTAGGGACGTTGTAGATGGTGGGAGTACAACAATCCCTCCAAGTTTCAAGTCTCTATTATTTACAGTTTGCACGATTAGTTTTACGCAAAGATCGCTGATCCTTTTCCATTCTAACACTACGCGCTTGAACCCCTAATTTGTATTGAGGCATATTTATTAAATTGCAAGCAATTCAGGTTTGCTTGCAGATTTAGTCAGCAAAAACTACAAATGTTCACATGAAAGAAAACAGACTGGCAAACACTATGCAGAAAATGTATCCATTTAAGAGAAAAGCTCTGATATGGGGATTTAAGCTCTTAACATCTGGCAACCACTAGCATTAAAGATTGTGAAGGATTATTGCCAATTCAAGATGACGTCAAATGATGAATAATAGTAAAACGTTTTTAGGGTAAATAGCCAGCAGGCAAATATCACAAGCGATTACGCTTAATTAATCAAAACAAGCAAAAATCATGATCATGATTAAAATATGATGTATAGCCATATAGTTTTATGTCAGGAATTTTTTCAGTGTGTCAAATGGTTTCAGATAAAGCAAGGTTTTTATTTCTGGGTGATCTGTTCCTTTAACTGTTGCTTTTTTCTCTCTGTATCTCTCTCTCTCTCCTTGGCTGTCCTCTGTCTCACACCTGTCAAAGAACATCACATCTGTGAATAAATCAAAGGGATGCATGAAGTTCCTATTGGACTTGTTAGATTGAATTAGACAGAGCAGGTAAACAATGGTCTGTGCACTTTGATTAGAAGTGAGAGAGTGAGTGTGTCACATGAACCTGTGAAGTAACCCCTAGAGTGACAGGTATGAGAAGTTTAATGATTCAGTGATTTTGCACACATTAAGACAGAAGGAGACAATGATTTTGCTTGGTTTTAATATAAAAGTGATATTCAGAGAGAACAATGGTTCTATATAATACATTTTTCAAGGTGCCTCTATCGATAAGTGCTGACACATGTTTTGTTCAGACATTACAGTTCATTCATGTTTACAGTGAGAGGAAATTAGTGAGAGTCTAATCCTGCCATTAACAGATTTGGAGAAATTTGGCACTTGCTCACCTCTGGATCCTCTGCAGTGAATGGGTGCCATCAGAATGAGAGCTGATGAAAACACAATAATCCACAAATAAGCACCACAGCTCCCATCAGGTAATGACTTGTGAAGTGAAAAGCTGAAACAAATCCATCAAGGCGTTTTTGTTAAATAAAGTATTTATTTTAGTTTTCTTTGCACACAAAAAATATTCTTGTAACATCATAACGTTACAGTTTGAACGACTATTTTAATGATGTCCTTACTACTTTTCTCAGCCTTGAACATGGTAGTTGTGCTCTCGGATTTCATCAATATATCTTAATTTGTGTTCTGGGTTTCGAGTAATGATGGTAATTAATGACAGAATTTTTATTTTTGGGTGAACTATCCCTTTGACTGATGGATTGAGGTTGTGTGGATTACTTGTGGATAATTGTGATGCTTTAATCA
Organism: Garra rufa; assembly: GCF_049309525.1. Lineage (NCBI taxonomy): Eukaryota > Metazoa > Chordata > Actinopteri > Cypriniformes > Cyprinidae > Garra > Garra rufa. The sequence continues at coordinate 26,808,950 of NC_133372.1, read as the reverse complement.
GCTTTTTGAACTCTCATTCTAACGGCACCCATTCACTGCAGAGGATCTATTAGTGATTAAATGTCTCCAAATATTTTCATATGAAGAAACAAACTAATCTATATCTTGAATGGTCTGAGGGTGAGTAAATCTTATACAAATATTCTATTTTTGTCAACTATTTCTTTAAATTGGAGAAAATATTTTGAGCACAACATTCAAAAGCCACCATTTACCCCAAACACTGTTAGAATGATCAGTTGGTGTCACTCTTTGTATTTAGGGAGGTTGGGTTATTAATTTAGGTCAAGAATTTATTAAGACAGATTGTGCATCAGTAATGAATCATTAGATATCCTACGCAGACATCACCTTGTGACTCACAAATTCAGTTTATCTAAATGCATTACTACTGACATGATGTGGCATGGGTTTTTAAGGCCAAAAAATTTGTTTATATATTTGAAACAATGCAAAGTTATATAATACTTTATATAAAGTCAAACCAAAAACAATTCAGACACCAAATATAATTTTTGATATTTTTTTTACTAGTGGGCGCAGGAAACTATAGTTCATTCATATAAGTGAGGATAGTAAAATAAAGTAAACTGTGACATATTATACCCAAACATTATTCATACAGTGGACTACTAGAAAAATTGGGACCAAGAATTTGATTTGACACTTTGAAATGTTTTGTTACATACCTTTCTATCGAACTTATCTGGCATTATTAAGATAAATTTGTCCTGACACAGTTTAACTCTTGAGTTCTTGTCATATTTTATTCTAAACTATAGTAAATCAACTGTGAGAAGTGTGAGATGTCTAAATAAATTTTGGTTTGACTGTAATTGATTTGTGATTAATTTTTGAGTTCTTGTCATATTTTATTACCAATTTCAAAACGATAGTGAATAAACTGTGATAAATTGATAATATAAATTTTTATTTGACTGTAGATAAAGTAGCAAAACCGATTTCCCATAAAAAAAGAAACTTTAAGTCCCAATATTTGACACCCTCATTTCTTTTTTCTGTTCCGCCGTTCCTGTATACTACTTGAGGTGAAATTATAATCAAGGATAATTTGTAATCAGTTTACTTGAGCGCCTCAGAGTCAATCACCAATCAACACCGTCAGAGAAATGACATTAGAACTGAGGCCTGGTTTGTTGCTGTCCTCTCTTTGTTTCCCATGTGTCAGTGCTACTCAGGTATCAGGGTGTCAAGTATGGAGGTTAGTTGTAAGTAACGGCTCAAAGTGACCAAGTAGGTGAAGTCTGCTTAGTGATTCTGGATTGTTTTGAATCTCCTCAACCTGTTTGTAGCGTTAGACGATTAGTCAGCCTTCTACTGCTGTTCACACTGCCAGAGATGAGTGTCGTAATGGGGACAGTTCAACCAGAAATGAACATTCTGTCATTATTTACTCACCCTCAATTTGTTCTAAACCGGCTGGAGTTTCTTTCTTTTCCTCTGTTGAACACAAAAGAAGATATTTTGAAGAATGTTTTCAACCAAACAGTTGAAGTCTATGGCTACATCAACTGATTGTTAACCAACATTCTTTAAAGTGTCTTCTATTGTGTTCAACAGAAGAAAGAAACTCACTCACAAGTGGTGAGTGAGTAAATAATGACAGAATTGTCATTTTTGGTTGAATTATGCCTTTAATATGAGCACTTCAGTTATTTTCAATACAGGATTTTCATCAATTGTCAGTTAAATTAAATGCTCATAATTCTCAATACATCAAAATAAGCGCACAAGCTTATAATACACTTTACACTGTTATGATTGATGTTTCAGAATATGTAAAGTAGGATATTATTATATATTTGAATATTTAAAAACTACAGATGCTGATGATATGGTCTTCATTTTGGGTAAACATTTGGAAGACTTTGACTTAGTAGTTTTAGTATTTTAGTTGGTATTTTAGTAGTTTGTTAAATTTTTTATTTTTAAATTTAGCATAAAAATATTGTTATGAGGGCCAGTATTGTTATGTACACATGTTAATAGTGTGCTCATGATATGGTTTTAATTTTAGTTAAACATTTGAAAGACTTTAACTTAAAGTAAACAGTTTTAGTATTTTTGTTGGTATTTTAGTATTTTGTTACACTGTTTAGTAAGTTAAATTTCGAAGAATGAGAGTAGTTTTTTTTTTTTTTTGACATAAAAATATTGTAATGAGGGCTGGTATTAGATCATAAAATATTTTAAGAATAATTCAGATGCAAATATTACTCATATTATGAGTCATCCTTCTATTGTTAGTTGAATTAATTAATATTAATTCGTTGCTCATTATCTCATTTCAAACGATCATAAAAAACACAGCAGGCAAGGTTTTTCAGGTAAGTATTACATTTCTAAGTATTATTTGAGGGCATATTTTCGTTTGTTTGTGAAAGTCTGCCATCTAGTGGTGCACTCTTATAAGCGTTATCAGCATGCATACTTCAAGCCCATGAGCCCTTAACAGCCATATCATTTTGCATGATTTTAATTAAACATGTTTCATTAAAATTATTAAATTGATATCATTTAATAAGAAAGCATAATAAATAAATGACTTAATCGCAGATGTAATCATGGCTCCTGAGGCTAGTAAAGTGTATGAAGTCAAAAAAAAGAAAAATCATTTTTAACCTTTTAGGTCCTTACATGTTTAAACAAGACAAATTTTGACGAATGATGTTAAGTTGTTTTGTTTGAAAAGGCAGTGTTGTGACATTTTTTCACACTGAGTCAGCTCTGAATTCACACCAGCCTGTTTGACTCAGTCTTTCTTTTCCCATTATCATCAGCTGTATACTGCAGACAGATCTTCCCCTGCACTGCCATTGTCTTCTCTGCTCATCTGCCCAGCTCAGCTCAAACTTCACACTTATAAATTGTTTTGTCTTGTGTCAAAGTTTACTCTGTCTCTTCACAGCTTTATTTTTTCTCAGCGACGTTGCGGACAAGTAAGCGTCTTAATATTGCACATAATGACGACAAATCTGTGTCCTTTAAAGAATTCTATGATTTATCTTATGATGACTAAAGATCTTAAGAGATTCTCTGTGAACTCTTTAATCCACCAGCCACGTCATCGCACATCAAACAACAGTGACTTGTAAAGTAGGATAGACTCGTAAGGAGGAATGCCTGGAATGTTTTGTAATCCTATAACACAAAACACGTTTCTTCTAATAGATGGTAATAATTGTTTCCTGGAGTGGATTTCTCTTTTTTTGGAATATTTTTTACTATGTGTTACAGAACCCAGTGTGCTACATGTTCCACATGCTCATAAAAAAAAACAAAAAAAAAAACACTGTATCATTGCATAAAAACAAAAAAAAAAAACACTGTATCATTGCATACCACTGTATGCAATGATACAGTGTTTTTTTTTTTGTTTTTTTTTATGAGCATGTGGAACATGTAGCACACTGGGTTCTGTAACAAAAATACTAAAACTGTTTCAATATAAATTGTAAAAATTTTCGTCACTCTGTACTTGATGCTTTATTTACTTGCATATATATATATGCAAGTCTTGTGTTCACATGCATATATATATATATATACCGATACAAGCTCATGTAGTTTTGTTTTCCTCTACATGCCAAAGTCATTCACACACATTTGACCAATAGACGCTCTATTACAGATTCATATCTTGGCACAAATCAAACAAAATACACAATGAGAAATGGCATGTTTTGCTGTCCTACAGGTCTGATGTCAGTTAGGTGATTTGTATGTTTAGGTTAAGAAACATCAACTAAAATAACATAAAATAAACTTTTAACTATTATCTTTAACTCTGTGTCTGAAGTTCATTGAAAGCGAAAACAAGCATAAAGTAATGACAGAACATATTATATAAAGAATAAAATTCTTACGCCATTAGCTGATAATTATGTTCATGTTTTTGACTGAAAAATTGTACAGACAAGACATACACTAAGATTTTCTTAAAGACAGTTTTCACTCAGAAATAGCTAGTGAATTTCCCAAGTGGTTACAAAGAAACTGCATATAGCACATTAAATTAAGCATTACTTTTTAAAGTAGAAATACTGAAATAGCATTTTATTGTAAAACATACTTCAATTATCTTTACTTAAAAATAAAACAATTATGTTTTTTTTCAGTGTACTATATTAAATAAATGTGTAGTTATACTAAAACTCTCACCAAAACAGATAATTATTTGTGCATTTTAACTGATAAATGGGTGATTTTATTTTTTATTTTTATATTTTTTATATTTATTAATATATACAATTATATATATATATATATATATATATATATATATATATGAACATTCATTTAAGATTTTCTAAATAATTACGTTTAACAGTATAATTAATAGTATTAACAGTATTATTGTTGTTATTATTATTAATTAACAGTATGATTAACAATATTAACAGTATTATTATTATTTAACAGTATTATTAATAGTATTTTTAAATGTATTAAGATTTTCACAGATTAACTTTAAGTGGGCAAAGATGAAAACATTAATGTGTTCGAAAAAAAAAAGAAATGCACATGCCATCATCCACATACACTACCAGTCAAAGGTTTTTGGACAGTAAGATTTTTAAATGTTTTTTTAAAGAAGTCTCTTCTGCTCACCAAGCCTGCATTTATTTGATCTGAAGCACAGTAAAACAGTAAAATTATGAAATATTTTTGCTTTTTAAAATTACGGTTTTCTATTTGAATATATTTTCAAATGTAATTTATTCCTGTGATTTCAAAGCTGAAATTTTAGTGTCATTTCTCCAATCTTCAGTGTCACATGAGCCTTCAGAAATTATTGTAATATTCAGATTTGCTGCTTAAAAAGCATTTATTATTATTATTATGATTATGTTGAAAACAGCTAAGTAGAATTTTTTCAGGTTTGTTTGATGAATAGAAAGTTCAGAAGAACAGCATTTATCTGAAATAGAAATCTTTTGTAACATTATAAATGTCTTTATCAACACTATTGATCAATTTAAAGCATCCGTGCTAAATAAAAGTATTAATTTCTAAACTTCTTTACCAAAAAAAGTATAACGTTACAAAAGCTTTTTATTTCAGATAAATGCTGATGTTTGGGTCTTTCTATTCATCAAAAAATCCTGGAACAAAAAGTACTCAACTGTTTTAAATATTGATAATAATAATAAATGTTTCCTGAACAGCAAGTTAGCATATTAGAATAATTTCTGAAGGATCATATGACACTGAAGACTGAAGTGATGATGCTAAAAATGTAGCTTTGATCACAGGAATAAATTACATTTTAAAATATATTCAAATAGATTCACAATATTACTGCTTTTGCTGTATTTTGGATCAAATAAATCGTCACCTTAAGATTAATGATGTTTTATTAACAAGGTTCGGGAGGAGCACGATCAGATAATCAATCCATTCGGCACAGGTGCAACTCGTTTAACCAATTGACCATTTGAATTAGCGCATCATCTATATATTGCCAGCCGTCTTACCTCCATCCAGCGACAGTTTCTTGGCATCCCTCCTCCACCCCTACTCCCCACTTCCAATCTGTTTCTATCCTAAACTAGCAGGGGGAGTTCTCTGGGTCTGGCCTGTATTCCGGGCCCGGAACCCTTCCCCAGGACAGCACGCCAAAATATGCTTATTACTCGCTCAAGCAGATTAGATGTAAGGGCGAACTCGTGAAATAAGGTTCCATCTGACATTTTTGTCAAAATTGAGTTATTCACATATTCTTATTCTGTGACAACTTATTTACATTATTTGATGTTTCTTTTGTAAGCTGTGTACATTTTGGGCCTTTTTGTTTTATAAAAACAAAAATGGTTCTATCTACAGAAGTCTATGGAACGCAAAAACTTTGAAGCTCAATATCTCGAAAGTGCTCAGAATGCAGATAGAACCTTATAATTCTAAGGTGACGAAATGCAGGCTTGGTGAGCAAAAGAGACTTTTTTTTTTAATAAAAAGGGTTACTGTTCAAAAACTTTTGACTGGTAGTGTACCAACATATACTAATATTTCATAGTTTTTAACAGTTTTAATAGTTACTAATAATCATTAGTAATTTAATTAGGTCAACACATACAAACATGTGCTCACACATAGGTTTAGATGTGTTTTGTTGTACTGTAAGTTCCATGTCATTACACCTCATAAGTCTCACCAGAGTTCGTCACTGAACTAGACAGTGTTTCATTTCAGAAGTCGCAAAGAGCTCAAACCTCTATAACACTTCTTCAAAAGTATCCCAACCACGAATTGAGGCATTCAGAAAGCGATAAAACATTAATAGCCCTTGTGGAATGTCCAATGTCTTTCATTAAATCAGCTTACATGTGTTTTGTTTGTGCCTACAGCAGACATTTAGGAATGAAACTTCTCAGTTGTTCAGACATTCCGACTCCTAGTTGAAAGCTCCGCCCCGGGTTTCATGTGCGGCCGCGTTCTCTTTTAGAGAGCTGAGTTGAGTGGTAGCGCAGCTGGACTTCAAAAGGAAGTGGCTGTGCGATGAAGTTGAGCTCTGTGGGAGGGCACTAAGTGTTAGGGGAGTCATGCAGGGAAGACGCTACTAGAGCACGCTGAACGGCACAGCGCTGTCTATTAGGGCCATGCTCCGCAGGTCGCCCTGCCACAGAAGCAGGGTTCATTTTGACTTCAGTGAGGAGGTGGTAAAGAGGCTGCACACCTCCACCTTAAGGTTAGATCTAACCTCCTCTTTTTCTGTCTCTGTAACTTTCAGACTCTGTCTGGTTCACATGCCTTCACACACTCTCTCTTCCTCTCTGTGTTTTTTTTTTTTTTTTTGTCTGCTGTCATATGTTTGCAATTACCGCAGCTATATATCAAAATTACTACTTTAAATATAGGCCATCTCTCAGCCTGTGTCTAAGTCATGAATTTCTGTCCCTTTCTTAAGGATTCTTGTCACACAGCGATCAGATGTCATCTCCTGCTGTGTATATTTTCTCTTAGAGACCAGATCTGCTCTTGTGGTGTCACTTTCTGTACTTTTTCTTATTCTCTCCCCTTTTTTCTGGGGTTATTTTTGAGTTCATTGTGATGAATCGTTGTTGCTCAAGCAGTTTGCGAATGTGTTTGTAAGTAAACGGAGCTCTGTGTTTATAAAAGACTTAAATTGTTCACAGCTGTTGTACATTTTCCATCAGGCTATTGTGTGTATGCACTTGGTCGTACGTTATATGTGATCTGTGTTCTTGTGATATCAGTTGATACGTTCACCTCTACTGTAATTTCACACCTGAGACCTGTTCTTGCTTTACTTACGTATCGTACTTACGAATGATACAATTTTGCCCTAATTTGGACGGAAAGATTGGTTTTAATTAGATGAGATGTTTAAAAATGGGTATTTTATTTTTTAACTTGGTAACACTTTACAATAAGGTGTCATTTGTTAACATTAGTTAATGTAGTAACTAACATGAACGAGCAATGAACAATACATTTTTGACACTGTTAATCTTTGTTAATGTTAGTTAATAAAAATACAGTCGTTCATCGTTTGTTCATGTTAGTTTACAGTCCATTAACTAATGTTAACAAACCCAAATTGTGATTTTAAAAATGCATTAGTAAATGCTGAAGTTTAACTAAGATTAAGAAATGCTGTAGAAATTTAGTTCATTCTTAGTTCATGTTAACTAATGAACCTTATTGTAAAGTGTTACCCTGTTTTTATTATTATCTTAAACTTAAACTTAAAAATGTAGTAATTTTGTTGTGTGCTTTTGCCATTTTATTTCTTCATTATTATTTCAGTTTTAATTTGAGCTATTTTAGTATTCAAGTTCAACTAATTAAAATTAGAAATGTGGCCTTGGCAGCGTTCTGAAATAAAATAACTTGTTTTTTATATATATTATATTTGATTTGAATTAATAATTAATGGTTTATTTAGTTAGTTAGTTAGTTAGTTAGTTAACTAACCTTGATTCAGTCATTACATTTATTCATTTATGTATTTATTTAGTTAAGTGTTCAAACTTTTTTTAATCAGTTCTGCTATTTGTCGCATGTTTCAGTTTTTCCGTTTATGAGTGTGCTGTTTCTTCACTTATGAATATATCTTTGTGTCAATCTGTAATGCATGTTTATATACACTTTAATTGTCAAACACATGAATGAATGAGTTTGTGAACATCTGTGTTTACACACAGCGTGCTCTGACGTCTGGGCTGGGTGTGTAAAGGTCTCCTATGACTGAAATGCCGACGAAGATAATCTCCACGTTGTGTGGATTTGTGCTGAAGGGCAGAAATGTGGCTCGAAACTGAGCTCTGTGAGATACTTTTACCTATGCATGATATGTTGCCTGGATGGCATATGTAGATTGTATTGAATTGGTGACATTAAAATGCAGTTTTTTAAGATATTTTTCTCAGATTTTATATGAAATCAAATCACTTTAGTCACTCCACAGTGTGTGTATGTGTAATAAGCGTGAAATATTCTCCAGACTCAATGCGGTTGTATACAGTTAGGATATGTGTACAAATATGCACACAGTACACAATACAAAACATAAAATACCCTATTTTTTATTTTTGAAAGAGTAAAAAAAAACTGTTTTCAACTGTTTTCTTAAGCACCAAATGAGCATATTAGAATGATTTCTGAAAAATCATCATGTAACACAAAAGACTGGAATAATGTCTGCTGAAAAATTCAGCTTTGCATCAAAGTAATAAATTGCCTTTACTTTACAGTTACGTTAAACGAATAATATTTCACAATATCACTTTTTTTTATACTTATACTTTTATACTTTTTTCAAAACCTTACCTACCCCAAACTTTGCACAGTTAGTGCACAAATATTTTGAACTGAATGCTTAAAATATACATATACATGTGTGTTACCTCACGAAATTATTTCTAAAAGATCTGACATTTAAAAATGACTTTGGTTTCAACTTATGTATTCTGGTTGATTAAGTCATATTAAATAGTTAACGAAAACTTGTAAGCACTTTTTCGCAAAACGCAAAATTTGTACCGCCATGTACGACATATTTGATGTGAAATGTCCACTGAGTGGCGCTAAAATAGTGTTAGTTTTTTTTTTTAATAGAGGAATGTACATGTTGGTTTTGCAATGTGTCATTGCAGTTCTGACTTGAAATGTCCATTGAGTGGCGCTATAACTCTAATTCTCCTTTTTATATGTTTTAAAATAATGTACCATCTGCACTACACCTAAACCTACCCGATAGTATAAACTAAAACGAATGTGACGTAAAAACACAATCGCAAACATGCAATTTTAGCTTGTTTTTCGATCACTCATCTTTTAGCTCTTTCAATGTGAGTTTTTCACAGGATACCTAAGGAATGTATTAAGTTTCTATGGATTCAGAAATATATGGATGAAAAAAAATATTGCCATTCACTAAAATAGACACTTGTGCAATTATGCCGGAGGTATTTATTACCATTTTAATGCTTTTTTAAATTATGAAAGTTGTCATTTATTGAACTATGCTTGAGAGAGTCACACCATATGACATTTTTGAGATTTGGCTCAAAAATTACAAAAAATCAAATAACACTTGCAGCTATTGGAAACTTAAAATTTTAAGTTAAATCAGCTTAAAACTACAAGTTGATTTGATTTGAGATGATTTAACTTGTGAGTTGAAATGACTTAAGTTGATTTAACTTAAATTTTAAGGCAGCTGCTAAACTTAAGTTTTTAAGCTGAAACTGGTGAAAACTTTTTACAGTGTATGTACTTTTTGGTACATATTTCGTGTCTTGCGAAAAAGTTCCCACAGGTACGTTTTCGTCATGAGATCATGTAGAGGTTCCAAAGAGGTTTCGTCATGAGATCACATTTTGTATTGGTTCCAAAAAAGTTAAATATTTGAACAATTCTGAGACAAAAATTTATCAAGTGCACGTCATTGGCTTCCCAGGGGGCTTCAGTAACATGATCATGAATGGGGTTTTAAAGTAATTAATGTTTTCTATGGAATTTGTCCATTTAAAATCAGGATATGGTGTCACACCAGAGGACATGGTTTTCAGAGACAAAATGTATTAGGTTTCTTTGGATTCAGAAATATATGGATGAAAAAAATGATTGCCATTCACTAAAACAGACACTTGTGCAATTATGCCGGAGGTATTTATTACCATTTTAATGCTTTTTTAAATTATGAAAGTTGTCATTTATTGAACTATGCTTGAGAGAGTTACACCATATAACATTTTTGAGATTTGGCTCAAAAATTACAAAAAATCTAATAACACATGCAGCTATTGGAAACTTAAAATGTTAAGTTAAATCAGCTTAAAACTACAAGTTGATTTGATTTGAGTTGATTTAACTTAAATTTTAAGGCAGCTGCTAAACTTAAGTTTTCAAGTTGAAACTGGTGAAAACTTTTTTACAGTGTATGTACTTTTTGGTACATATTTCGCGTCTTGCGAAAAGGTTCCCACAGGTATGTTTTCGTCATGAAATCAGGTAGCAAATAGTTTTAGTTTAATAAAAAACTGCCAAACATTATATATATTGACATTGGGACTAGAGAGTTAAACAAGACCCCAGCGATTACTCCAGGGGGTGTTTCTCCTGCGATTAGTCTACTAAAGTTGGCACAAACAAACATTCTCTTGCATACCATCTGATTTCTTCAAAACAACCACGTCATTTTAAATGATCCCCAGAGCTGGGCATGTGTTTGTTCTGAAACATGTCATGGAAAAAACTGCATTTTTCAGTCTTGATAGAATACCATTTAAAGCAGGGTCCAGAGCCTTGAAAATTCTCACAGATAGGCTCATATGAACTTCCCTCTTCTGTTTCTAAGTTTCTGATCCCAGAGTAGAATCCAGTGTAGCTTCTTCCCCACAACCATGTGATCAAATCCAGCATTACAAAAGACATATGATGCTTAATAATGTAGTAATTTAATTGCTCATATGTTACAGTGAAGTCTATTTTGTAATGTTAAACAGTTCCACTAACAGCTGAGGAAGTGAAAATGTGAGACACAGAGATCTTTATGATTTGAAACCCATTCTAATCTTTGTGTAAAGATGGTTCATTGTTAGAGTGATTGCAGTTGCACTTTAAGAACAAGTAGAGGATGTCTTTTGGAGCTGCCCTATGTAAACTATTGTTGTGTTGTGTATGTGTTACCAGACAGTGACTCAATAGCAGTCACAGGATAATTAGATACTTACTGGAAACAGCATCCTTTCCTTTTTGTTTCATGGTGATAATATAAACACCAAACAAACTTTATTCTATTAAATCGCTGAAAAACATTTTCATTAGCTTAAAACCATGTGATATTCAGTCTCTGCGCAATTATTACAAATGAAAACAAGTGAGACGATCATGGAAAAATGTGGGACATTAACTTTGAAACAACAAGGGATTCTTTGATGAAAATGGTCAACTCTGATACCAAGTATTTATTGAGCTCGAAATTGTTGATAATAACCACAGTAAATATTGTGTTGTTATAGTTAAATTAAAGTAACAAATAAATTCAGTTTAATAACTTAAACTGACAAATAGGCAGTAAATGCGTGTTTTGTAACAAACTATTTTAGAAGAACAAATGCATATATTTATGTAGTGTGAAGTCTGATCTTTGAGATCAAAGGGTCTCTAACTTCAACAATTCTTTCAATGTTTTTTTTTTTTTTTTTTACATTTTTACTGAACTGTACCGTACATTTTTCCTATGATGTGACATAGCAAAAATTGAGAGAAAAAAACTGTATATAAACTATATATAAATTGAGGGGAAACAACTATATATAAATAGCATGAGAGAGATTTATCTTCATTGTTAGACACCTATTTTCATATAGTGTTATTTATTTAATATGAAATTATAATTAACATCATTTTTTCCCCATGACTTGTTGGGCAATTACAAGACAAACTTTGACATATATATATATATACTCTATAAACTCTAAATTAAAATAAAATGGTAAATGTTTTCCTGGCAACTAACTGAAATAAATATAAGTTGAAATACTAAAATTACAACAAAAGCGCATAACAAAATAAATAAAACAAATTGAAATTAATGTTAAAAATTTGCAACTATAAAAATAAAAGTATATAACTAATATAATAGTAATATAATAGTATAATAAAATAGCACTGGGGAGAAGCTTTGGAGTATTTTGTGATCTTTTAGTATTTTTTTTATTCTTCTTTGAGACAATCTGTATGCTTGTGTACTCCTAAACACTGACAGAATTAACATTTAGCAGACATTTAGTTCTGACTAAAAAGTTACAGCCTTTCTCTTCTTGGAAACAAATCAAATATATTTATAACTTATCCTGCCTTATAGATTCTTGTCCAATCAGATGCTCTCTAGAATGAGAATATCCCACCCCCTGGAGCCTACCAACAAGTAGTAAATCATGGTTCATGGTTGTGATGTTAATTAAGTTTGCTAGACTATTCAAAATGCCCAAACTTCTTGTTTCAATAGAAAGTACATCACCACAACACAGATAACTGCACTCATCAGTTGATTTCATCAGGTCTTTAAAGGGATAGTTAACCCCAAAAAATGAAAATTCTGTCATTAATTACCCTCACGTCATTCCAAAGTCCTTCGTTCATCTTTGGAACACAAATTAAGATATTTTTGATGGAACCCTACAGCTTTCTGACTCTGCATAGACAGCAACACAACTGAAACACTGTTAAAATAGTCAGTGTGAAATCAGTGGTTCACCCATAGTATTATGAAGCTACATAAATACTCTTTGTCTGCATTATCCCTTTTTAAAGCTGTGAGATGTCAATGCCACGTTACATGTGTTGTACTTAATTTTATGGTTGTTAATATTCTTCCCAATGTAACGTTACTATCAGCCTTTGCATGAACTCGAATTATAATGTCATGGGAATCAGAGATACTAGTTACAGCTAAGGTCAGAGGTATCGTTTCCTGATAGCTTTTTTTTTTTCAGTCCTGACCTCTCCAGGGAGCTCAAATGACCCAGAGTGTATTCTGCTTTAGACACGACAACTACTTCATGAAGTTGTCTGTCAGACTAATAAGTTTGTTACAAAGAATTTCCATCTAAAAGATGCTATAAAAAAGTGCAAGAAATGCCACTCTGTGAATCATGTTGACAGTGAAACACACAACTACCAGTCAGTCAGTTTCCATGTAAGTGTTTGTCTGGCTTTGCGTCATCAGATTAGATTCTTTTGTTTAGCATTTCATCTTGAGTCAACAGTGGATTTTGCTTTATATCATAAACCCTTCTATATAGTGGAATAAATGATCAAGCAGGGTGATTTTACTGTGTAGGGAGTGAAATCACCCAAATTTATGTCTGTTTCACACGGTGTTTGTAAGCAGTGTTGTTTAGTGGCTTGTCTCACCCTTCCTGTATCTTCACACTTAAGCAGTATAGCATAAACATTATTATTATATTGCATTTTGTTATAACTGCTTTAAATGATAGGAGTGTTTTTAAAGAAAATAATCAATGTGGTAATCCAGAAATCACTTAATTTATTTTATATGACGCTGCAGCATAAAATGTTGCTACTTCACTTACGTGTTGCTTGTGCGTGCAGAGTGAAACAAGCTTTGCGGACACATCAGAAAATCTCTTGTGGTTTTCCTTATACGTAGTGCAGCTTCTCACTCCTTGTATCTGACTCATGATCTCATTTATCAAATATGCATTTTGGTTTATGCTTTTCAGTCGTATTGTTCTTTTGTGTAACAACAGCAATATATAAAAAAATAAAACAGCGTCTGAGGAAACCCGGGCATGCTTTATAATGCATGACAAGAAACAACCGCGACTGAAACCAGAAGAACAATACCAAAATGGGAGAAGCTACACTGCAGAAAGAAATACAGAGACAAAAGATACACAAGATGCAAGAAAATGAGGGATGAGTTGATTGTAATCACAAGACAGAGGGAGAATGCACAAACACTTCAATAAAACAGTAAACAGACGCATTTATAATTGAGTTTTGAAGATGAAATTTCACAGAGATGGGTCAGGGGATTCCAGTATCTAGAGGACGTGGCGCATGTCGATTTATTGTCCATGGAGGACAATCTGAACTTTTCAACTTTTTTTTTTTTTTTTCTTTTCTTTGTTAAATTATGTACCTAGAGTATAAATCTATAAAACAGAGTATAAAACAGTTGTACAGGCTGTAATTGTAATGTTATTTCAAAACAATTATCCATAGATTTAGATCTCATTTGTATCAAATCCTAGGTTAACATTCTTATTTACATAGTTGAGGTGTCACCATCATTGACTGATCAAACACAGCGCACAAACTGTTTATATAATGACTTGTTTCGCTCTCTCGTACAACACTTGCACTTTTTCCTGACTGACTGTACAGTCTAGTTTGTCCTGTATACATTTTCTTACTATATGACTGTGAGAAATGTGCTTAACATACCTGTGGGAACTTTTTCGCAAGACGAAATATGTTTCAAGACATATACAAAGTAAAATGAGTGGGGCTGAAAGAGTGTTTGGTTTTTTCAGCTGGACAGATACATATAAAAAATGACTGTGAATTTAACGGTAAAAGGCTGTAAAAATGCTACAGTAAAAACCTGTTAAATAGTTAACGGTAAATTCCCCTGTATTATATACGGTAAAAGACTGTATTGGACATTACATGTAATGTTACAGTAGTATGCCGTTTTTGCAAGTGAAAAAGAAAATAAAATAAAAAACAGCGATTAACCGTAAACTGACATTCCCAGAATTCCTTGCATTACATTTCAAATTTAATGTAACTATATTTCTTCTTCTTTTTTCTTATCAGTTTTGTACATTAGGGTTGTATGTTACACCTAATGTTGTTTAATGAATTTTTATTGCATTATTTCAGTTCCATTGGTGTTACCATGATGGTGTTTAGTGTTTGTGTGACGGATACTGTGCACCTTCTATATACATTATTATTTAAAAGCTGCTTGTGATGGTCTTTGGTTCATCATGTTCATTTTTTTTTATCACCACCTGCATTTGGTGGTTATCAGTGTATTACAAAGGTACAAAACAAGTTTTAGTACTTTAATAGGTTGGAATATTAACATTATATCAGTTAATGAAATTACGGTATTTAACTGTAAATTTAAGTTTGTAAAATCTAAAATGTTGCTACCGTATTTTTTACGGTAAAATTCCAGCAACCACAGCTTAAATTTTTTTACTGTAAATTATACGGAATCTTTTTTACAGTGTACATTTTATGTGACGTTGGTTTTATACTAGAGTGACCAGACGGCCCCGTTTTCAGGGGACAGTCCCGGTTTTTGATGTCCTGTCCCCGACTGGAGCTGTCCTCGTAAATGTCCCCATTTTACAGCACGTTGAAAACAACCCATAAAAACACTGATAGTGTGATGTGACAGAAACACTCAAATATCACAGCCATTTAAAAGCGCAGAAGTGCACTGCACTCCCAACGAAATTTATACTTTATAATCTAATTCATAAATACTAAACCTTTTTAACATTATTAAAACTACATACAGAGTGTGACTGATACCATCTTTGTCATTGAAAACACTTGTTGGTTCGTAATGAGTTTGCAGATTTAACGTAGGCTATATGTTTGCTTACATTTTCAAGATCTGAGGTAAATTATCTATTGTCGCTTTCAGTATGGCTATAAATATGATATTCAAACTCACATTAGACACTTTTAACATTGAATAAAGCACATAATCAGTACCTGAAATTATAATTGTCATTTGTATGTTGTTCTAGCTGCGATGTCGCAAAAAATAGAAACCGATTCACAAATAGAAATTTTGCGTCAAAAGGAAAAGGAAAAGCTTTGATTAACATGGAAAAGATAACTTTAATCACACATGGCGGCATCGCCTCTGGCACAATTACATTTGCAGAAAGCACTTACTTTGTGTTAAAAATGGGCCTAAAATGCAAAATAATAACCCTGAGTAGGACTGAAACGATTCAGTTCCAAAAGTATAAATTTGTAATTCCAAAATTTGTAATTATTGTAGGCTATTTAACAAATAACATATATTGTCATATGTTCTCAAATTTATTGTTTTATTTTCATGTAAAGCCAGAATTTTGTTTATAATACTTGGGCTTACTGTTTTAAAATGTTTGCTATTTGCAATAGTTGCTATTTACTATTGAATAAAGAAGCTATGGTAAGTCTGATCCTCTAACATCCCTGTAATTATCAGGTATGATAGCCTATTAATATATGGAACCCACAACAATTAAAAAACAAAAACATTTTGTCCTTGTTTTTTAATTCATAGATAATCCCAAGTGAGATTTCAGGTAGTATTTTGACCACTGAACTAGGAAATGTCCCTGATCACCTATATGTCTATATTGAGTGGCGCTATAACTCTAATACTTTGTGACGTTTGAAAATAACGTAAACTAAACTTACCCTATAGTATGAACAAAAGCGAATGTGATGTGAAAACACATCACGAGCATGCTTTTTTAGCTTGTTTTTTTTATCTCTGACCTTTCAGTTCTTTCATCGTGAGTCATGTTTTTCACAGGATTCGTACCCAAGGATTCCACATCCTAAGTTTAATTTCATGACGAAAACAATTACAAATGCTCGCTGTTTTACCACCTCTAGTGTTCATTTCTGTTGGAAACTGCAGTGATACTTATTAATACGTATTTCGTGTCTTGTGAAAAAGTTCCCAAGAGTTCGTTTTCGTTATGAGATCAGGTAACAACAAATACAAGTGTGAAATGTTGCTTTGCAGGGTTTAAAAAGACAATAACCCGGGGGTTAAGTGCAGTGTGAAAAATACAAATGCTGTTGATAGTTGTTGTGAATGGTAGCCTAGCAGGAAAAAGGGGCACAATTGGAGGATGTTGATTCAGTGTTAGCTGTGGGTTGTCAGACGCCGGACCGCCGCGTGGATCTTGCCACTCAGCAACGTCACAGTAACTCTCATTATCATATTCTTGCATGTACAGTACTGTATGTGTGGTTTGTGTGTTGTAGTAAATTTCCATTGGTCAACGGCTGCAAAACAAGGAACTGGTTTTGAATAGTTCTCCTATTGCCTAGTTTACTTAACTTTGAGACTCTCCAGTGTTTGGAGTAACAGTGAAAGGTCACCAAACCTCTGGTGCTCTGGGTGTAAAGACCATTGCCACTTCCTCTGAAATCACAAGCACATCTGAGCCTAACACAACCGTCTTTTGAAACTGTTTATTTGACTTTAACGTAATGTGTTTCCCCTGCCTCACTTCTTTTTGATGTGGGCTGAGACCATCACCACTATGTTTCCTTATGGTTTGGAAAGATGAGACGCGCTTCCGCCCCAAGTGCTGGGAATCTTTGAGACTTTCCAGAGCTCTTGGGTCCCAGAGGATAGCTTGTGTATTTCTCCTGAAATTTTCACTAAGCTATATATAACTTTTAATCTTGTGGATGGCCAAGGTGAATCAGTATTGACTTGTTTTTGGTTTCGAATTAACAGTCTTAGTCTTCAGTAAGAGAAAGGTGTATTAAGTAATTGAAATAATATTGGGTATGTTAAAATGAAAGCATTCCAAAACCACTAAAGCAACAGTTCACCAACAAATAAAAAATTCTGTCATTAATTACTCACCCTTATGTCGTTCCAAACCCTTACGACCTTCGTTTATCTTTAAAACACAAATTAAGATATTTTTGATGAAATCTGAGAACTTTCTGAAAGCTTGACATCAGTGGTTCAACCGTAATGTTATGAAGCTTCGAATACACATGGTAGTTGAACAGGGTCAGAAAGATCTCGGTTTTTATCAAAAACATCTTCATTTGTGTTTCGAAGATGAATGAAGGTCTTATTGGTTTAGAACAACATGAGAGTGAGTAATTAATGATCAATGGGTGAACTTTCCTTTTAAATAGATGTACTGTATGTGTTCCTACCTTAATTTTAATGTGTTGTTTTTTTGTTTTTGTGTCATTGCAGTTTCGATGTGGAAAATGGCCCATCTGCAAGCTGTAGTCCCTTGGACCCCCAGGCCTCACCAGGTTCTGGCCTCGTTCTGCACACAAACTTTCCCGGCCACAACCAGCGGCGAGAGTCCTTTCTCTACCGCTCAGACAGCGACTATGACCTTTCACCAAAGTCAATGTCTCGAAATTCTTCTATTGCCTCAGAACTGTGAGTAAAGTTGTTTTTTGTTGTTTTAAATGTGTTAAGAACTACCTTTTATGTATTAAACCTGTAGAAAGCAACATCTTAAACCAGTCTGAACTGGTTTGCTGGCCTTGTCTTCCAAACTGAACTGGTTTGCAGGTCTTTGGAGACCTACAGTATCAACTAAGACAACTAGACATTACTATTTTTTGGTCATTCTTTATTCTAAGGTCCGAATTCACCAAACAAACCATTAAAGGGATAGTTCACCCAAAAATGAAAATTTGATGTTTATCTGATCCAAGATGTAGGTGACATTGTTTCTTCAGTAGAACACAAACAAAGATTTTTAACTCAAATCGTTGCAGTCTGTCAGTCATATAATGGCAGTCAATGGGATCCACAGCTCTGAGAGTCAAAAAAACATGCACAGACAAAACCAAATAAACCCTGTGGCTCATGATAATACATTGTGGTCTTAACACACGAAACAATCGGTCTGTGCAAGAAACTGAACAGTATTTATATCTTTTTTTACCTCTGATCCACCGCAATATCCAACTGTCCTGAGTGGATTCACAAAAGCTGGCGTGTGATGTGTCAACATGCTCTGGCATAGTAGATGCATGTGCGGAAGCGATCTGGCGCGTGTATATGTCACTCATTGTTTACAGAGAAAGATTGTGGGTATGATGGCTACTCATAATGGTAATTACTGGTGCTTATCCTGATTGTTGCAACTGATTAAAAACTAAAAGATTACGTTTGCTTGCGTGAACTCATCCAGTGTTGACTTGTCGACTCCCAACTTTTGAGCCTGATCGACTGAAGTTATGATTGCTTGCTCTTCGTCACGCGCCAGCTGTTGTGAACATGCTCAGGACAGTTGGACATTGCCTGGATCAGAGGTAAAAAATTATATAAATACTGTTCAGTTCCTTGCACAGACCGATTGTTTCGTGTGTCAAGACCTCAATGTATCATCACAAGCCACAGGGTTTAATTTGGTTTTGTCTGTGTATGTTTTTTTGACTCTCAAATCCGTGGGTCCCATTGTATGCCATTATATGACTGAAAGACTGCAACGGTTTGAGTCCTATTATGCTTTTTCCCTTTTTGAATTTTAGTCAGTGTGTGGTGCATATGTTTGGGCCTAAAAACATCAACAAAGTTACAAATCTCAAAGTGCACTCCAAAGGAAGCTATTTAGTTTAAAAAAAAATCCCTTTTCAAGGGTATTATTTACTAACCTTCCATGCATCCTAGGTGTATGTGACTTCCTTCTTTTAGACGAATGCAATCAGAGTTTGCATAAAATTATCCCTGCACTGGCAAGCTTTACAATGGCATAGGCTGGTGTTTCTCTCCATCAGTCCAAAACAAGTCCAATACAGTACATCGATCCATAATAAAAAGTGCCTCATATGGCTCTGTTGTGTTTTTGTAAGAAAAATATCCATATTTAAAACGTAAGAATCACTTTAATCTAGCTTGTGCTAACAGTTCTGCACGGAACTTGCTGCTTTGGGAAGGGGTGTGGCAGGGCTGAAACGCCGTCTAAGCTGTTCACCAATCACAATGCAGTTGGACTGCTAACCAATCACAACACATTTAGTTTTTCGGAAGGCGGGCCTTCATCAAACCCGGAACTAATCGAGCCATTTGTGCCAGGCTGGGGAGAAAGCTATTGTAATAATGTCAATTATGTGACAAATAATGCGTTTTTCGAACCACCAAGCATGAGAACATGTTCTAGTGCACCCCCAAAACAAAATAAAGATTTCGTAAAAGAGCATAATAGGACCCCTTTAAAAATCTTTTTTTGTGTTCTACTGAAGAAACAAAGTCACCTACATCTTGGCTGCCCTGGTGGTAATCGGATAAACATCAAATGTTCATTTTTGGGTGAAATATGCCTTTAAATATGAGTTTTGCCTTAATAACTTAATAATTTGCTGCTTATTAATAGTTAGTAAGGTAGTTGTTAAGTTTAGGTATTGGCTAGGATTAGGGATGTAGAAAATGGCCATGCAGAACATGTGCTTTAAAAATAATAAGCAACTATACTAAAGTGTTACCCAGCTTTTTTTATGAAAAAAATGTGGGAACTTTTTCCTGCACATAGCATCTGTTAAAGATGGATATAGTCAGTTCAGTTACTTTTCCTTACTTTAGTCTTTTCCAAACCGTAATTACTGACTCATCTTCACTAATGAGCCGAGTGACTTGGAAACTACTTTAATTTTTTTGTCACCACAACCAAACCATCCAGCATCTGGTAATCTGAGGACTTTGAAGTTGTTTAATATGCCTCGTTTTTCATCAACACTAGTATTTCTGTTTTCAAACATTTCTGCGGGGTAAAGGTGGAGGCGGAGCTGATTAGTGGAGTTGATTTATGCGCTGCCGCTCACGGCAGTGAGATTTGCATGCCAGAACGTATCTCAATCAAGGCCTTATTTCCCAAGCCTTCTGGCAGTAACTGCCTGGAATTATATAAGAACGCATTTTCCAGAGTCTTAGATGCCAAATATCTGTTGAACCCTGAGGAATGTGCTGGATTGTTCTTGGTAACCCATTTTTTGGTGGCATTTAGGGTCCTGATACTGAAAGGAACCTCATTTGACAATTGAGTCTGATGAGTGAGGCATTACTGGCTGAAACTAGATACGGAAAAATGCAGGTTGGGAATGTAGCTAGACCGAATAGGAGTTTGCTAAAACAATTAATAGCTACAGTATTTAGTGATTGGTTAATATTCCAGTACTCTGGCGTATGTGATTTCAGCGGAAAACGAAAGTCATTTCAAAATTTCTTTTTGGGAATAACATTCACCAATGAATCATTCACAATAAGACCAAGAACATTCATTAGAAAAGTAAATAGGGTTGACTTTAAATTATAGGGTTTGCTTTGTTTGAGTGTCAAATGCTTAAGATGTTAATGTATTCTCACTTGATTACAGGCATGGGGATGACTTGATAGTCACACCTTTTGCTCAGGTAAACACATCAGTGTCATGTTTCTTTAAGGATTGAATTTCAAATGGACGTGTGCTTGGTTTCACCTCACAGTTTTTTGTTATTTCTGTCTTCTTGTAGGTTCTAGCAAGCCTTCGAAGTGTCAGAAACAACTTTACTGTCTTGACCAATGTTCAGTGCACATCTAACAAGTGAGTATTATTGCAAACAAAAGCCATACCTTCATGCAAACATGAATAGACAATAAAAATACACTAAATTTAGCTGTTCTGTCTCTGAAAAATAGCAGATTTTTGTTGATTAATTACAGATATGTTTTCAAAAAGATGCAGATGTGCATTCAGTGTCTGCTGTGTTGGAATACAAATTAAAAATTTAAATACATAGTATATTACACATTACACCACAGAACTTTATACATGTTTACATGAAACATGTGTAATCGCTAAACCTGTGGAAAGTCCGGTCCAATCTTTTATCTTCTCTGAATACAAAGCTATTAAACCTTGTAACTTTCACATGATATATGCAATGAAACCAAATAGGAATATGATGTAACTATCCACAAAATACTGTTTACATGGATCAAACTCCACCAACATGGATTATGTCAGTAGCGCAGACCAAATAAAAGATTAGAACAGTATTCTTAATCTTGCTAAAATGCATTTTAGTCTTAAAAACTCAAATAACACACTTTTAATGAATTAAATGATTACTGTGTTATTTAAACAATATAAAATGTACATTTATAAAATAAGCAAGCTTTATATAATGTAGTAATATTAGTTTTTTTATTATTATTATTGTTTAAAAAGATGTTTTTCTTTTTGACAGTCCACTCTGCTGTTTGTGAGAATAACCACAAGAGGGCAGTCTTTCCAATCATTTGTTTTATGGATTCGGCCACCCATGCACACTGACATTTCACTAAAGCCGTTTTCCACTTAACATGTCACCAGTTTTCAAGATTTCACATCCCGGCCAAAAATCACTTGCCTACAGAGACGATTTCCACATGCCCCTAAATTCCATTTTTCCACCTGAGCGATGAGGGTAAATAGGGAAAAAGGTGTTTACTTGCTGTTATTCATGGAAGAAGTATTTCACCCTTCCAAATAACCATGGATGTACGTCAGGGCAATTATACCGCACTGTTAGAGGCTTTTGTTGGGCTCTTCGCTGGCCTGTCCAAGGGCAACCCAGTTCAGATGAACTTGAAGGGAAATTCTACGGAAGTATATATGGAAAAGAGGACACACCCTGTGATTTCATAATAATTTGTCTGTATTAAAGGGGGGGTGTCGCATCAAATCCATGATGCACTTAAGAAAAAAATATACTGCAAAATGCACAGGCTTGAATAGGGTTTCTTTCATTTTTCTTTAATGTGGAAATATGCTTGTTGCTTTGACATTATGCATCCTGTTACAGTTATAATGACGCAAATGAATGACACACAGATGTGTTTGAATTGCAGGGGTTTTCTGCTTGTGTCATAATTGTTTGTTTGTGTTTATTCAGCTACATTCTTCAACATTTCCTCTTGCAGGAGATCCCCCGTGTCCAACCAGCCCCCCATCACCAGAGTGTGCCTACCTGGTAAGCCCTATAACTTCACCCCTGCATAAATGTATTGAAAGCGAGGTCCAAAAGTTGTATACCACTACTGAAAATCATTATATTTAGCCATTTTTTGAACAGCAAACTGATTTAAAGGAGTAGTTCACCCAAAAATTTACATTTGCTGAAAATTTACGTATACCCTCAGGCCATCCAAGATGTGGATGGATTTGTTTTTTCACCTAAACAGATTTGATCAAATTTAGCATTGTGTTTTGCACCTACTCGCCAATACACTGCAAAAAAGCTTTTCTTATTTAGATTTTTGTCTTGTTTCCAGAAAAAATAAGTCAAAATTAAGTGAGTTTTTCCTTAGAACAAGCAAAATAATCTGCCAATGAAATAAGCAAAATAATCTTATTTTAAGCAGAAAACAAGATTATTTTGCATACCCCATTGGCAGATTATTTTGCTTGTTAACTTCATTTTGGCTTTTTTTTTTCTGAAAGCAAGACAATCATTTTTACTTGTCTAGAAAATCCTACTTGATTTAAGAATTTTTATATATTTTGGCTGGAAACAAGAAAAGTAAGAAAAGCATTTTTTTGCAGTGTGGAAGTGAATGGGTGCCGTCCAAAGTGTTTAAGAGTCCAAACAGCTGATAATATAAACCACAAGTAATCCACATGATTCCAGTCCATCAAGTAACATATCTTAAAGCAAAACGCTGTGTAAGTAACAAATGCATTATTTAAAAAAAAAAAAAACTTTTTTTAACTTAAAAATGTTGCTATGATCTAAAATACTCTCCCCCTTAATATTGCTTTCTCCTGAGAAAAAGTTTTATCAACTGAAGCAGGAAAGAAATATGCACAGATCAAACACTGTTTACAAAGCAGAAACTGTTTTTTACTTAACAAGATGTTAACTGATAGACTAGTGTTGTGTGAATTACTTGTGAATGATTGTGATGCTTTTATTAGCTATACAATCATTCTGACGGCACCCATTCACTCCAGTGAGAATATTGGTGAGCAAGTGATTTAATGCTAAATTTCTCCAAATTTGTTTCAGCAAATTTACATTTTCGGTGAACTATTTCTTAATACTGTTTCAAAATTCTAAAAAATGCTTTGTTTTCTGAGTTAAACATCAAATCCTAGATATTTCGTATTACTCTTTAAAGGCATTTCTTTTAAAATAACTACATCTTAAAGATCATATGTTTGCGTGTGTGTCTGTAAACACGTGTTTTGTTCTGCAGTGTTTAAGTATATTTTTAATGATAGAGAGACCTCTTGCCGTGCTACGTGATTGCCCACGCCGTTGCCCTCTTGTATCCCTCATCATCACTCATCTCCACCGCAGCTTCTGCTGATTGGCCCGGCAGTGTTGAAATGTTTAGTAGACTCACGAACACACACATTCAAGCACGGTGCCCATATTAGTGGCTGTTTTGTCTAGTTGCACAGAACGTGTTAGACTATAGGAAAGGGCCATGGCTGCTACGTGTTGGTCCCTCACATGCGAGCACACCTGCCAAATACAACAACACAACGGACAACAGGCCTGCCTCAGCTTTGTATAACGGGTGGGAAAATTCCTCATAGTTCACTCTCTGTCCTTGAGGATGGCTCCCAGTGTGATATCAGAGAACATGCCAGACAGAGATTTCAGAAAAACTGTAAACTATGCTAACTAAACAGAGCAAGGCCATTCACTGGAGCCTCTATTATACAGCCCAGACTGTTTTCTTAGAAATGTCAAGAAAACCTTGGCGGAGTGAGGTCATTTCTGAAGGATAATAAGAGAGAGATTGTTCACATTTAGAGGAAGAAGACAAGAAAGAGGCTTCATAAAAACGCAATCTTTAGCAGGTTTGTTTAATGAAATGCAAGATGATGTAATTGACTGTATTCTCGTAACACAACCTTATGTATTAAATCATAACTCAGAAGCTAAGAAACAAAATTAGCTTGGACAAAATGCACGTTGAGCTTCGGCACTCACTTGGGAGATACAGGTTCGAATGTTTCGAATCTGGCTCGTGTCCTGATCACATTTTTTCTCTCCAGATTAGTCCATTTTGTGTATTTGAACCCTTTTCTGTATGATTTTGAGGTAATCTTTTTAAAGTGAGGTCAACTGAGGGACTCATATGCAACTATTACAGAAGGTTCAAATGCTCATTGATGCTCCAGAAGGAAAAACTGTGCATTAAGAGCCGGGGGGTGAAAACTTTTGAACAGAATGGAGATGTGTATATATTTTTTTTATTTTGTCTAAACATCTTTTTTTTTTTCATTTAGTACTGCCCTATAGAGGCTACAGAAGATAGTTACATTAAATTTGAAGTTAAATTTACTCTTATCTTCAAATTCAAAAAGGTTTTCACCCCCTGGCTCTTCTGGAGCATCAGTGAGTGTTTGAACTTTCTGTAATAGTTGCATATGAATTCCTCAGTTGTCCTCAGTGTGAAAAGATGGATCTTAAAATCATACAGTCATTGTTGGAAAGGGATCAAATACACAGAAATGCTGGAAAACCAAAGAATTTGTCAGACCTGATGGATTTTTCTGAAGAACAGCAGGCAGTTTAACTGTTCAGGACAAACAAGGGACTCATAAACAACTATTACTAAACAAAAGTAAATAAACACAGTGTTATTTTGGTAAAATCATTAACATTTTGCAGATTCTGAAAGGGGGTGTAAACTTTTGACCTCAACTGTATCTCTATAAATGAAAAGCCTCCCAAATAAAACATCCTTACAAACTTTAAAGCACTCTGGAGGGAAATTTGTGTCCTAGAAAGAAAAATATGCTTGAAACTTATTGGAAAACTGTTAGTACAAAGACTATAGATTGCTGGTATTTGACCTGTACAGTCTGGTTTGTTGGCTGTAATTAGGATTCACAGTTGAATCAATATGTTTCTAGGAAAGATGGAAAAATCAAATAGAGTGGAATAGAAGGGATATAGAATATTGTCTGTGTGTGTATATCATTTAAGTTTTTGTTTCAGTGGGAAAAAGTATAAAGGGGAGTTCAGCTGAGTAGATTCTGAAAGTGCACTTGTAAGGTCAATAATCAGGCCAAACAGCACCGGCCTACAGCAAAAGGGACTGGGTCTTCAATGCGTAATGTGGAAGAAGGGCGGTAAGTGGCATTATACTGAAGCAAAGAGCATGAGAAATGCAGTCAGTTGGAGTTCCTGTCAGGTGCGGTGGGTTGTGATTGACGTCAGTCAGCTTGCATGCGGCTTTGTTGACTTCCTCTTAAACCAGGTGGACTGAGATTCACTTCCTGATGCTTTTCAAGCTTGATCGGTTGCTGATAAGTGCCTGCCTGCTATTATGCTGCCAGTTGAGTAAAACATCATACTTAGTCACCTCTTAGTAAGCTGATAGTTTCGTTATGTTGAAAATATGTGATAGTCATGCAGAATTCATGCATTTGTTTACAACAGAAATGCCACATCATTTTGGAGAGGTTTTGCATGAGTCCTTAAGGCTATTATGTATCAGATAAATTATATAGTATGCTACTTATGTAAGATATATTCAAATTGTATCTACAAGCACCTGTGTGTTAATGTAGTATAAATTATTCTGGGTCTAATCTACTTTCAGTCACATTTTTGTGATGCATGATAAAAAAGAAAGACTGCTGTTTTCTTGTTGTTTTCTTTTCAGATTAGTCCCTTTATCTCTATTTTTTTTTAAAACTGACTTTGCAAAAGATTAGATACTTTCTCTTTCGAAAATCTAGTGCGCTGCCTACAGAGGCAATATTTAAGGGCTCAAAAGTGCAGTATCACATGTAATTTGAACAGGTCAGACACTCATTAAATGCATTTTATTTTATGCAAAAGTGCGGTCAATGTTTTTATTGTACTTCAGCTGACAAAAATTGCTCTAAAAGTGATTCCAACAGTAACATTCATTTGTGTCATTATTGTAATAGCTTTGGTGTGGACTTCCCTATTCACATAGAATTAAAACGATTAATAATACTTTTTTAGTTATTGTTATAGTTATCAACCTTAGTGTGAGGGCCTTTTAGCATAGCAACATGCTAATGTCAAGCCCCATTAAAAATTACAGTAAATCAGGCATTTTGTAGTACATAGTTGCTTCCTGTGTAGAAAGTTCCACATCACTTCTATGACTGTTAGAGGCCATTCACACCTTTTTTTCAGTAATGTCTCCACCCTGCTTCTATGTAAACGTGTGGTAGACGTGTTATCGCTCACACCTCGCATCTTATCTCGCATCTCGTACATGACACACCACTGCAAAAACGTGGCATTTAGATTCAAGGAATAAAAAAAAAGTGACCTCATGTCACTCTTTTTGGTTGTTAAACACGAAATCATTTCTTAGAATGCAGCGAGGCAGTTCACTACATTTTGGAACAAAGAAAGTATCTATGTTTTATCCAATGGCAAGGGTGTTTTTTTAAATGCAGATAGAGGGACTAATCTGAAAGAAAACAATGACAGTAATTCACAATGCACGAAGAACTCTAGTGATGTAACCATAACCGAGACAATGAGATGGAGCGGCTGACTTACTGCCTGCACCTAAACTGCCTCCTGTGTGTCATACAAACAGGGTCATTGGGCAGGAAGGAGAGCGCAGATTTTTCCTGTTTTTCCCATACCGCTGGAATCCTCCGGAACCCAGGAGGTGTTTTTCAGTGCGCGAGTGTTAATTCCTCGCACACACAGGTCGTGAGATGAACTTGTCTGTGGCTTAATGACCAAATGGGGAAAATAGGATGTAGACTGACAAATACCATTGTCTTCTCTTTCAACACACACTGATTCGGACGCACACGCGCTCAAAATGTCTGCAGGATCAGGTGCCTGTGATTTGTTACACAGTATATACAATGAGTTAGTAGTGACAAATTAATATTGTGCATTCCTTCTGAGACTCTTGCATCCACAGAATTGAACCAGCCAATGAGTTTTCCACATACGTGTTATAAGGGTTCATTTGTCCATGATTTGTGGTGTATGAGGAATTTGTTGTGATGGCCAGAATTTCCGGAACTCTCCGTCTTTGGCAATGGGATGTTTTCAGTGTTTTTGTGAGCTCAGGAAAGTCGCAGGTAAGACCGTGCCGTTCTTCATGCTGAGGAGAGCAGACATGTTAACGATTGCAGCAGCTAATCTGGGGTTAGGACAAGATAAGGAGGAGATTTAGATCTTGAGAACTGATCGTAGATCAACATCTAGAGTATTTACAGAGAAGGCAGATTAGCACTGGAGTTTATCTTATGGCCTGTGAGCGATACGTTTCAGAGGAACATACAATAGCAGTGTTTGTTTGACTGTAGTTTACTCTATGAGATTAACTCACGGTGGGCATCTCCGCACGTATGTATTTCTTTACAGAAAACATCAACATATGTGATGGTTACATCACCTCAGGCAGAACCAGCAGAAAGGTTCATGGCACTTTGTTTGTATCACTGTGTCGCATTTAAAAGAATATATTAGGTTCCTTGTTTTCATTTTCCTTGATCTTGGTGCTCAAGGCCTTTCCGATAAAACTTTTATATGTTATAGAGTGTAATTCAGGGTGTGGAAGTTATATAGCATGCACACCATACATGTGCCTATAAAAGTACTTATGAACCTACAAAGGTTCACATTTAGTAATACGCCATATGATTTAAAATGAAAAAAAAAAAAATTAATTAAAGCGTTAGTTTACCCAAAATGAACTCACCCTCATGTTGGTCCAAACCCGTAAGACCTTTGTTCATCTTTGAAACTCAAATTAAGGTATTTTTGATGAAATCCTAGAGCTTTTTGACCCTGAATAGACAGCAACGCAGCTGATAAGTTCAAGACCCAGAAAGGTAAGAACATTGATAATAGTCCATGTGACATCAGTGGTTCGACCGTAATCTTATGAAGCAACAAAAATACTTTTTGTGCGCAAGGAAAATCAAAATAATGACTTTATTTGACTATTTCGTCTCTTTCGTGCCAGTCTTCAACGGGCGTTCACGACAGTACCACGAGCAAGCGTTCTGACCTAGAATATCCATCTCTCTTAGTTCATCGTCTGTACATTTTGGTTCAAATATATCGGAAAGACTGTTTTATGTGCAGTGTGTGTCTTCCTCTGCTTGTAAACAAGGCGCATCACATGTTTCGTGACCACATGTCGAAAAATGACACAGAAGAGAAGAAATTGTTGAATAAAGTCATTAGACTATTTTATTGACGTCCTGACTAGCTGAATGTGGTATTTGCATTGCTGTCTATTCAGGGTCAGAAAGCTCTCGGTTTTCATCGAAAATATCTTAATTTGTGTTCCAAAGATGAACGAAGGTCTTACGGGTTTGGAACGACATGAATGTGAGTAATTAATGACAGAATTCTCATTTTTGGGTGTGCAGTCAAACCAAACTTCATTCAGACACCTTCAACATTTCACACATTATTCCAGTTTATTCGCTATAGTTAAAAAAAAAAAAAAATGACAAGAACTCTGTTACACAGGGTTACACAAAGCAAATTCATCTTGATAATGTCAGATAACTTTGATAGAAAGGTATGTAATGGATTACAATCAACCAAAAATAATTCAGACAACTGTTAGTATAACAGTATTTACACAACTATCAATATTTTGTTGACCAATTACCAAAAAAAGCTTAATTATGTTTAGTCTGTGGTGTAAAAAGGTCGCATTAGCAATAAAAAAAAAACACTTTTTCATTTTTGGTCCCCAATTTTTCCTGGTAGTCCACTTTATGAAGAATTTTTGGGATTAGTATATCACAGTTTACTTTATTTTGCTATCCTCACTTACATAAATGACCTATAGTGTCCTGCACCTACTATTAAAAAAAAATCAAAAATTATATCTGTTGTCTGAATAATTATTGGTTTGACTGAATAAGCATTAAAAATAATTAGGTAATCTGACAGATCATGACACACCATCTAATCATCTACTCGTGACGTCAAACATTTGCTACATTATACTCATGCATATTCAGTACTTTTGAAGATTCAGGAATACATGAATTCATAAATACCTTCAGAAAAACAAAGCACACGTGAAACACTTTTATGGGGCCTTTGATGACGTTTTTTTCAGAACTGATGATGGTGAATGGTTCATGATACTTTTAAGATGCCAGTCATCCGGCATTGTGCCAGCCTAATGAAATGATAAACAGGGGGTAATGCACAAGTGAACTTCACGGCTGTTTCCTTATCACATCATAGCTGGCTTGTGGATTCACACACATACAGCTATAAGGTCAGCTTACTGTTACCTCTAAAAAACATAAATATGTCTGTAGGATTACCGTAACAACAAAAAAAGTGCTGTTTGCAGCACGAAGAAGAAGCCACATGACTGACAGCTATAATGTGTTCACAGAGTACCTAGAGAAGGTCAGTGCAATGTTCTTATCAGCTGACTGGCCTAGTGTGGGATCGAGCTGGCTGACTTTCCCCACTTGAGTCAAAAACAAGCTCTTTAAACATCTGAGTGCTATGAAATGGCATGTTATTAACTGTCAAACGGTCCACCCATGCTTGTCAATAGAAAATGATTTAATTAGTCTTTACTTCACTTTTCTTATCTGTCATAACCTGACAAAAGTCCTTCTGTTTGTTTGCTTAGCCATTTTGGAATCCACGGGTTTCCCAGCAGCCAGATCCACCCGAACCTGGTGCCAGGAAGCTCTGGTCAAGGACACCTTGACCAGCGTGCAATTAATTTTAATCTGAAATGATACCCGAGTGCGATTCACCCTGAAAGGGCTACCAAACAATGTTGCCATGGAGATAATTTCCTGCCATTGCTCGGTTACAGTATCTACTCCAAGAGCTAGATATAGTGACACTTCCAGTCACAGGACTAGTCAGGGTGTGCAATTTTAGGCTCTCCGTGGTTGTTTGTGCTGGACTTGCTGAGCAGTCATTCTTATGTCCAGTAACTATCCATTTCCTTTTCCCCTTGGGAAATTCTTTCTTTTCCATTATGCTCTTTTCTGTCACTTTCAGTAATGGTT